>NC_060140.1:34958675-35268711 GCF_021461385.2 Schistocerca piceifrons
AGAGATGACGCCAGAAGCTCGCAGATTATTGTGGAGGTTTGTGTAGGTTAATTAAAAGGACTCAAAAAATCGGAGCATCCACTCACGTTAAGTTGCCTTTCGTGTGTGACACGGTGAGACATCGACCCATCTGTGCTCCCTCGGTGATTAGCGAATCCTGGTATCGTAAGTTTTCTCACATTTTCAAATTTTCTAAACTTCAAAAACCTCAAGTTAAGTGCCAGAGTGACAACGGGGCCGTCATTATAGTGATAGGGCGTACGGGACTCTATTAACTGTTCGACAGTGGTCGTGGCCGATTGAGTTTACTGTGGTACAGGGTGTGATTTCTTTTAAGCGCGCTGGCTGTTTATTAAATTATGTTGACAACGAAATTATGTTCAAATTTTGTTCAGGGAAGACTTATCCTTTGCCTGGTCATAAATGTCACCAGGGGATATGTTCCGTTACAGGAAAGGGCGGTCCGTCTGAGTTCTTGCATTTGGAGCCGGACTAGATCAGTATCCAGAAGTGTTAACCGATAGCTGTATGCCACGCATAACATTGAGTACGCTGTTACGTTGACTGACAGGATTCTGGTGTGGCAGCCGCCTTATCTATTATCCCTCCTAAAAGGAAAGAACTTGACAAGATAAGTGATCGGCAGTTTGCTACCAGTGTAGTCCCGGCCGTCTGCACCTCCTGTATCTTTAGTGGCTCAGGCCGGTGGTCGCGAGTGTCGTCTGGTGGTTGACCACCGCCAACTGAATCCCAAAGTGGTTTCAGAGTCAGTTCAACTTCCTGCTTTACACGACTGCTCACACGGTTTTCGGGTACTCAGAATGTTTTGGTGCTAGATCTGAATCAGGACTCTCAGTAAATACCTCTAGCAGAAGAGTCAAAGCCCTTCAATGCGTTCTGTACGGACTGGGTTTGTATATAACTGTCTCCCTTTTGTTTTCTTAGATTGTGTTTTGCGTAACTTAAATTTTAAGTGCGTGTACAATTATTTGAGTAATATTGCTGTTTGTAGCAAGACATGTGAAGAACACTCAGGTCACCTAAGTCAGGTCTTGTGCTGACAAAGGCAGGCGGGGTTAACAGTTAAACAGTGAAAGGTTAGACCAACAAAGAAGTAGTTTTGGCCCTGCACGGGCCCGTTGTCTGCACGACCAACTGACAGTATTTTACGTAAGCTTGTCGTCAGCCTATTTACTTGGATTTGCTTGTTTTTCTTATTACACGCGATCTGTTTTACTTGTCATTGGATATCGGGTGTTAACTGCCTGTTAACCGTTTCTGTAGGCTCCTAAAACTTAAAATTTGGATTTTATTCTTAAAAGTGACAGTGTTGACCATATTAAACATTCATTTTTTTTCTTGGAGGTTAGTTTAGAGGTTTTGTAAATTCTACCACCAGTGGTCTTGCTTCCAAGACAACAAGTCACCTATAAATTCTGGTCGTAGTTTTTGCGAATTGTCGGACTTTTTTGATGTGCTCATAAAGTGATTCGTTTTTAATTAAATTTATTAATAAAATTATGGCGAAGTATCCTACCTCTCAACACCAACTCCTCAACGCATTTCAAAAACGATTAAGTGCCACCCGCCTACACATACCCAGGTTTTCAGTGGGGCAGCACCAATTATGGGCATGTAAAAAGAATACTCAGCAAATATTCCACCCCAAAGGAAAAAATTAAAAAACTGAATTCTGGCATATCGCGATGAAAATTAGTTCCTGGACCATATCCTTCGTCAGTTACACAGCAGGTATCGTGAACTGTAGACGGGAGAGGAATGATCTGGACAGGAAAATAAGAAAAAGCGTGTCAAATGACCACGCAGCAACGTCGACAGGGTGTGTGGCAGGCGACTGAACGCAAGCGGGGCTGACTGACAGACTGTGTGAAAGTGAGCAACAACTGTTTCCGACTGTAAACGCCAACAGGAAGCTTCTCAACGTACAGAAAACTAAGGTTCGATACCTGAAATCCGCGCTTCAGCGCCCGATTGACACACGTCGCGGCAAAGTGTTGCAAGGGCGTGTTTCGGAAAGGATCGAAGGTAAAGCAGATACGGAAAGGATCTGGTCTCGGATGAACAAATGAATACTAAAAAGGGTAACTAAAGTACTGATTTTTTTCTGCACAGAACCGAGCCATCAGAGCTAACGCCATCTGAGCCCAAATCACCAGAACAATCGACCACAGCTTCAGATGTTGCAGTTGATTAATTGTACGAAGGCACAGTGTTACGGTACAAGAGATCCACTGGAACATATGCCAAAATTAGCATATGGCTTTGGCGAAGATGTTGTGTGAACGTAAGCCAGAAAAGCTGTCGTAAACGAACATACCAAATTAGTGCGTGACTTGTGACCTCAGACAGACCGACTGCTGGAATACAATACCTACATTAGATATCAAAACTGTGGACGAAAAGAAAGGGTGGATCATTCATGTTGCCATCTCAAGTTCTAGCAGAATCGATGCGAAACAAGTGGTAAAACTTATCATACACTTGAAAATCCATCATAACGGCTGTGTCGTAAACCACCGACATTGGTCCCAGGTTCTCAGGACACTGTGAGCAGCGTCAAAAGATCTTAGCGGGCACTTTAAAACTATTCCCTTTGGTGAAATTTGCATCTGCCAACTATAAAAAGCAGAATGAGATTTTCACTCTGCAGCGGAATGTGCGCTGATATGAAACTTCCTGGCAGATTAAAACTGTGTGCCGGACCGAGACTCGAACTCGGGACCTTTGCCTTTCGCGGGCAAGTGCTGTACCAACTGAGCTATCCAAGCACGACTCACGCAGTTTTCCGTGATCTGCGCGTATATACCGTCGATACATCAGGCAGTGATGTGCGACTAGTGACAAAATACGAAACTCGGCATGGTAGTCTGAATGATACTGTATGACAATCGTAAGAAATAAATCAAGCGTCCACTATTATCTGCTCACGCTTGTTAGGCTACTCGTACGCTGCGGAAGCCTTTCTCTCATAGGTGCAACATGCGTTCAGGTAATGCCACCCGTGTGGAACACATTTAGCGAACGAAGTATAATGTGTTGCCCAATTCTTAGTGGAACATAATCTCTCGTGCTGCAGGATGCTTCTCCTGTAGCGTCTGCCACCGGAGTCTGATGTACAGATCAGCAACGCCCTCCCACCGAATGAACCACGCGCAGCTCCTTGATGAACCATTTCTCCCTCCTCTACTAATCGGGACCCAGACATGTGAACAGTACTCAAGGAATGGTCGGACGAGTGTTTTGCAAGTCACATCTTTCGTGGACGAATTATATTTCCTTCAAATTCTCCAAATGAATCTCAGTCTAGCATCTACTTCTCCTACTATTTACTTTATGTAGTCATTCCTCCTGAGGTCACTGCGTGTGGTTACTTCTACATCTTTTACGGTGATTACAGCTTCCTATGACATGTCGCTAATACTGTGCTCATACAATAGGGAATCTTTTCGCCTATTTATGCACAACACGGTACATGTATTTACAAAAAAAAATGGTTCAAATGGCTCTGAGCACTATGGGACTCAACTGCTGTGGTCATAAGTCCCCTAGAACTTAGAACTACTTAAACCTAACTAACCTAAGGACAGCACACAACACCCAGCCATCACGAGGCAGAGAAAATCCCTGACCCCGCCGGGAATCGAACCCGGGAACCCGGGCGTGGGAAGCGAGAACGCTACCGCACGACCACGAGATGCGGGCTACATGTATTTACGTTCAGCGTGTAACCTAGTCCCAGCACGAATCGTCGACCATTTGCACGTCTTCCCTCATTTAACTATAGCCTAGCCCTATATACAGTAGTATCCTCCGCGAATTGCCTCACGGAAACTCCATCGTTATCTTTCAGATCATTAACATAAAAGGTAAAAAATAGGGTCAGTTGTTGTTGTTGTTGTTGTTGTTGCTGCTGCTGCTGCTGCTGCTGCTGCATCTGGAGGGCGCTCAACATCGCGATGGTCGGCGCCGGTACGCTGACTGTATGTGGTGATTGGGGCTACGGCACAAAAAATGACGATAGCCTAAAATACAACATACGACCAGATACGTTCCCTTGTACTCTCTTTTATATGAACCCACGCGACTCCTCTGAACGTGACCGAGCGGTTCTAGGTGCTACAGTCTGGAACTGTGCGATCGCTACGGTCGCAGGTTCGAATCCTGCCTCGGCATGGACGTGTGTGATGTCCTTAGATTAGTTAGGTTTAAGTAGTTCTAAGTTCTGGGGGACTGATGACCTCAGAAGTTAAGTCCCGTAGTGCTCACAGCCATTTGAGCCATTTTCCTCTGAACGGCACAACGGAGCAAGCGAGTCAAGGCAGACCATTACAAACAATATCTGATATGAACAGCGACTAACATGCAATTCCGGAATAGAAGATCGGCGGATTATAGAAATAGTAACTGGATGAGCCAGTAGTTCTCTAACATACTAAAAGCGTCCACCTAAGAGCTTAGGTAAAAGTGAAGACAAAGCACAAAATCGTAAAACACGTGACACATTGAGTTCATTGTCACCTAAAATTGACGGCAGATCTGCCCTGAATCAACTTGAACACTCTCGTTATTACATAAAAAACAGTCGGTTAAAATGTAGCGATCCTTAATCAGCACACCACGTGCATCAGAAACAGGCGGTTCTTCACGTCTGAGGTGGAAGCCACGGCCCAGGGGGCTGGTGTGTGTCCTGTCCCAAGTCGCGTTAAACAGACTTCATCAATGCGAACTGGCCGGAAGGAGGTGCGCCGTGGCGTCACAGTCGCTTTATTGTCCGTCACGCCCAGCCGCTGTTTCTCCCAGAGACGCACGGCAGACCTTCGCAGCAATGACAGTGCAGGGCAGAGGAGTACAGCAGTCAGTTACCTTCGGAAGGGTGCACGCCCCCTTGGCCGTGGTATCGGCCAACTCATTCGCACGCATAGCCACGTGTCCTTTCTTTGTCTGTGCAAGTACCGGATAGCGTCGTAGATGTCCTGGACAGTTTTATCTGCTGGGTACATAGACTGGATTGTCTGAAACGCACTAAGCGAATCAGAGTATATGAGGAATTTGTATCCACGTACATGTTTTATCTGATCTACAGCTTTAAAAATCGCATAGTAACGCACAAGGCAGGAAAAACGACAGAACAACCGACAGTATTCGCCTCTTGGGACCCTTCTGTTAGAATCCTGGTGCTCATTTAAAATTGTAACAACTTGATCCTGAAAAACCTAGTGTGGAGTGAACAATTTGTTGCACTCTGTCGAAACTAAAATCTTCCTAGGTTTCAGTAACAACCACGGCGGAGCTTTGCACCAACCCTCCCTCTGTATGTTTGGCGGAGACTCTTCCAGATCCAAAATAAAAGCTGCTTTGCCCTCACACCGCACGGTTTCATCCCTCGTGGACGAGTGCGATACAGTCGTTCCAAGGACTCGCAGATATTAATAGCTGCAGGAAAAGCCAGCAAAGTTGGAAACGACCGGAGTTTGAGCGCCTGTTTAACCACAAGGAAGCGCCGCCCAGGGGCACGGTGTAGGGCTCCTTCTGTAGGCTTGTGAGGCTAATCTGATACCCTCGTGGTGTACGGAGTCCTGCATCTTTAAATATGTTGATCGTGCCGAGCTACAGACCGTATAACCATAATCAAGACGCGATCGCACGGAACCTTTACAGAACTGCTGCAAGCAGGGTCTGTCTGCACCCCAGTTCTTGCCATTCAAGTTCACGATATCCAGCGCTTCAACGGCTCGTGTTTTGAGTTCCTTGAGATGTGTCAGCCAAATAAGTTTGCTTCCAAATGAGAGACCCAAAAACCACACCGTCTCCTTAAAATGTAAAACAGTATCCTATGGCCTTAGTTCCGGAAGTGTAAAAAGAGAAAAATCACGATTAAAATCAATACATACTGTTTCCTCTGGGGGCAAGTTGAAACCTGTCCGAGTAGACCATTCTTCTAGTCGCTCAAGTGTCAACTGTGACTGGCGAGAGGAAGATATGGTACTAGAAGCGGAACAGAAAATAGAAAAATCATCGACAAATAACGAGCACCGCAAAGGGCTCCACACTGTAGACGATATGCCATTGATCGCAATTGTGAACAAAGTCGTGCTTAAAACGCAAGACAGTGGGAGATCATGAACTTGAGGAAACCCATCGGAAAGAGTATTCCTCACTCTGCACCGAAAATACCGTTCAGCAAGATACGGTCGCAGGAAAAACGGTAGGTGGCCCCATTCATGTAGCTAATAAAATATATTGTGTCTCGACGTAGTGTCGTATGCCTTTTCAGCGTCAAAAAAGATGCATATTAAATACTGTTTCCGTAGGAATGCCTCCTGTATAGTCGCCTTCAGTAGGATGAGGTTATAAAAAATGGAACGATATCTTCTGAATCCACACTGGAAACGACTGAGCAGATTTCGAGATGCGAGACTCCTGACTAGGCGGGAGCTGATCATCGGCTCTGGCGCCGTTCCTACGCTGCTGGCAAGAGCGACACCCAACGGATGTGTGTGTGTGTGTGTGTGTGTGTGTGTGTGTGTGTGTGTGTGTGTGTGTGCGGTCCCTCCCTGGTTTAAGAATGGGGACCATTACGGACTGCCACCAAGGGACAGGATATTCCCCATCTCTTCATATCTTATGAAAGAGAGCAAGCAAGGTATCTTTAGACGCAGCGTTAAGGTGCCGTAGCATAGTGTAAAGTCTCGCCCGGGAGTGGTCTCGCGAGCTGCAGCTAATGCTGTGTCCAATTCCCACATGGAGAACGGGTGGAGGTGAAGCGAGACGTCTCCTCTCTGAACTTCGCGACAGGCGTGGAAACCTGGAATTGCACTCATGAACGATGCTACATCGTAAAAGTGCCGCGCCATGGTGTTAGCGATATCTGCGGGATCTACTTTCAGGACTCCATTACCCTCTACGGCAGCTAATGGACAGGAAGTCCTTTTCCCAGATATCTTCCGTATGGATTCCCATATTGCAGTGGCGGAACCTGACCGATTAATGGACTTCAGAAATTCGTGCCGTGATTGGTTCTTGCTCTCCTTCCACCGAGCTTTGGCTCTCGCTAACCAAAAAGCTCGAACGTTCTCTGCTATTGGACTATGCCGGAACCTACACCGCACTGTCCGCCTGTCCCGTATAGCGCAACGACACTGAAGGAATAGGTTGTGACGGCTTGACAATTTAGGTATACATGCATGAGAGTCAGCGTGAATTACGCAAGTGATGTGATGCACCCGGTCGTGGACGCTGTCCCTGTAGTGATGCACAGCCAGCTGTCCAGTTCGCCTCGGATAACAGCCACTTGCGTGGTCTTCCCTCACGCTCCATGCGTTGTAGATGGCGGACAGTAATAACAAAGTGGTCACTGGAGACGAGGCCGTCTGCCATCCACCATTCGACAGAGTCTGCGAGAGCAAGAGAGCAAACTGTCAAATCACTGGCGGAGAATGTCCCTGTTGCTGTGAAAAAATGTGTCGTGGAGTCCGTACTCGTGAGACACATGGTGTCAGATCGTAATACACTTTCAACCACTCGTCTCCTCGGGCAGTTGGAGAGATGACCCCACATAACATTATGGGGATTAAAATCCCAAAAGATCACAATCGGTGGCGGAAGCTGGTCGATCAGCTCGGAAAGTGCGTCGCCGTCCAGTGGCGCTGTGGTGGATGGGAGGGGGAACAGAAGGCTGCCTGAAAGGTGACGGAAACTGCCTGTAGTGTGGTGATTAGGGCTACAGGGGAGGAGTAAGGTGTGTCATGGACCAACACTGCCACTCCTCCCTGAACTCTGTCGCCATGGAGATCATCTTTTCGATATAGACGATAACCCCTAAACACAGATCTGGTCTGTGTGAAGAACTTCAGTTCATCCACCTGAGCTCTGAAGCCATTTAAATTCCACTGCAGGATGTCCATTACCTATTGAGAAACTTTTGTCTTCCTTTCCTTTTTGCACCTTGGTGGGGAACGCGAAGTCATTGATGGTGGGTTAACAGGATTAGGTGGGTTGCCGATTGAAACCACATCCACTGCCAAATCGTCTATAGCAGCAATAGCAGGAGCTGGCTTCCCTGCAGCGCTTTACGGCCTGTTCCACTGAACTCTTACTTGGCCTTTGTGGCGGCTTGCCCTTGTTGAGCTGAAATACGGGAAGGTTCCTGAGTGAGTGTAACAGTCGGCGCCGGTGGGACAGTTGCTGTTGGGGGCAATGGCTTCACAGTGTCAGTCTGAGAACTTTGTGTAGCTGAGTTTCTGGCAAGCGCAGTGTTACCAGAGCCGGGCTGTTGGCATGTTCAGCAACAGGAGCACTTCTTGGTAGCGCCAGTCGCCATTTCCGTTTGTGTCGTCGCACCAACATTAACTATGTGTCGTTTTGCAGATGATGCAAATGACGCAGGGAATGATGGGGGCTGCATTGATTTAAAGAGCTTCTTTCATTCGGTATATGACACGCGACGTGTAACTTTCAGTTCTTGAACTTTCTTTTCGTCCCTATGAGTGGTGTACTCCCTACTCCAAACTGGATGTGAGTTAGAGGAATTAACACACATCAATGGAGATGAACATGGTTCATGAGCTTCTTGACCACAGTTCCCGCAGGCAGCACGATCATTTTATGACCAAATTATTAATACTTGAAGCATCAAACGGAATTTGGAAAGAAAAGGTGAACCGGTAAGCGCAAGTAACGTGCCTTAATGTGGCTGGGCGGATCTTGCGTTTTCAAAGTTAGAATGAATAAAGGTGTTGTTCAAGCTGCCCATTCACTCTCTTCTTCACATTTTGAACTTCCTTAACACCCATCGCCTTTGTAAGACAGTGATGTTCTGATGCACGAGGTCTTCACATGTTACCACCCCACAGCTGGAAATCAAGGTTTTTTGCAGTTCAACGTAATGAGATATTCACCCAATGCAGTTGCTTTCAGAAGTCTTTGTACTTGCCCTGAAGAGGCCATTTCAACAATCAACAATGTACCATTACGAAGCCGTTTATCTGTCTTCAAATCGCTCGTAATAGCATCTAAACCTTTCTGGATGTAGAATGGGGACACCTTATAAAGGTTCCCTCGGCCCTTTTAACTATCACAAAAACATTTTGACGCACCTGTTCCCTGATACTGTAACTGATTCTGCATTTCTAAGGAGTATGCTCAGCAGAGGTACCCTCACGGCTTCTCTTGTTGGGACGGGAAACTGCTCACCAGCGGCCCATCCGATCCACTGGGAGCAGTTGAAGAATGGTGGTCCCACGAGCAACCAGGGAACAGATGTCCACCCAGGCAGAGCCCTGTTTGCCTGGGTAAGCCTGGTACAGCTGAGGTGCGGCAGGTGTCCCAGAGGTCGCCCGCTTACGGCTGTTCTGCTGCAGCAGCCAGGCACCACATCAGGGCGCAGAACACCTTAGGGCGGAGGGCTCTTTTTACAGAGGCTTTTACCATCCTCGCGATCCGGGCGGTCAGCCGAGATTCCAGTTCCCTGCGACACAAAACGTTCCATCGCCGCGCCGAACGGTGGTCGCTGAAGCAGGTACAGAGCTTACGGTGACAGGGGACTGGCGGCGCTTACCAGGCCCCAGCTGAGGAACCCGGGATCGCCAAGCCCGTACTCACCAATTCGAACGCGCAGCGTCTGAGGGGGCAGTTCAGTGTGAACACGCCGGACAGTACTAACTCTACCAGGTACTTTAGGAAATAAGCTACATACGTGACTCAAATTTTTGCCTGGCTCAATGACTGTTTGACTGACTGACTGATGAGCAACAATACAGAGTAGTGGACGGATTATTTTCAGCGGAAATAAATCCCGTTTCAAATGTCCTCTGGGCAAGCGTTACATGAAATCTGATGTAGCTGCGGTCTTCACCCCGAATACTGGTTTGATGCAGCTATCCATTCCAGCCTACCCTGTGCAAGCCTCTCCGTGTTTGCGTAACTGCCGCAACCTACATAATGTTGAGCCGGACCACTGTATTCGAGCCTTGTTCCCCCTCTACAGTTTTTACCCCCTCAATTTCTTCCAAACTGACAGTTCTCTGATCTAGACCAAGAAACCAAACTTCCTTTCACTCAAGTTGTGCCATAAATTCCCTTTTTCACCCCAATTCGATTCAGTACATTCTCACTAGTTGTTCTTCAGTATTCTTTCACAGCACCACGTTTCAGAATATTCTATATTTTTCTTGTCTGAAGTGCGTGTCATCCATAATTCGCTGACATGGAAGGTACCTCGAGACCAGTACTTTCAGTAAAGACTTCTTGACATCTAAATTTACATTCGACTTTAATAAAATTTATGTTCCCCAGAAACGCGATTCTTGCTATTATCGCATCGCATGTTATTTCTCCGTTAGGCCTACTTCGACCACCATCAGCTACTTTGCAGCTCATTTACTAAATTTAGTGTGTCGTATTCTAAACTAATTCCCTCATCATTACCTCATTCACTTGGACAACACTCCTGAGCCGTGGCGGCTTTCTAGCAATGTATCAACGACACTCCTCACAAGATCTTTGATTAATACTTGCCGTTGGAGCGCACCTCCCTGGAGTGGCGGCTCCGAGCGTGCTGGCCGGTTTGGTGGGATGGGGTGAGGGGGCAGGGGGTGTGAGCTGGAAACGAAGCTGTAACGAGCTTTCGTGGGCTCCCTCCGCCGTGATGTTAAACGTTGGCAGGCGACAAGTAATGGGGTGACGTTATCTCGTGTAAGTTATCGATTACCGACGTGGTTTGCGATGTGATCTATCACAAGGGCGCCGAGCTGTCAGGGCAGTGTTCACTGTCATTTTGGTCTGCCTTCCTTCTTTTTCTTGGGTATGGATGTCCATGTATCCATGGTATTCGAAGGGCAATGTGATTGCAAGATCTGGTAGCCATTTTAAACTGATTCATTGGCTTATATCTTATTCTAAAGTGTTTTATATATTAACCTTATGCATTCGTGGTACTTGTGAACCTTTAGCCTGTGTTAAGCACCGTGTTCCAAGAGAAAGCATGTTCTGAATGTTGGGGGTGTGCAGTAGTGTATGCATTACCTGTTCTTGTCCGCCTTCACTTAATTGTTCAGATTTTTAAAGTAAATGATTTGTTATGTAATTTCCAGTTGGAGGCACAGTGAAATGTTTATTATTATCAGTTACCACGGATCATTAACTGTTCGTGTCACAAAGTGTGTTTGTTTTGCTGTTTTATTAGCCTAGTTATAATTTGCTTTTGTGTTCTGGTTTCTTTGAAGCTAATGCCAGAGGTCTATGTTGGCTAAGAAATTATATAGAGCGTCTGTACTATTTCAGTGGTTCATTTAAATTTTAGTCTGTTCCAGGACGGATCTGTTTTCTCGGATCTGCTATGGACTAATGTGTGTACTGATGAGTTTTGAATGTCATGCAAGTGTCCTTGCGTCTGCTTTAATGGTTTGGTAGAAAGGAAAATTTTTGATATTCTTGCTGAAATTATTTTTAAAAAAATAATTGTTTCTGGTTTCTTAAATCCTTTGGTTAACTTGTTAAATAACAGTTCCGTTGTCATGGTTTTTGATAAGAGTGCAGATTACTTAATTCTACCCTAAGGGTACTGTATTTATTTGATGCACTGCTGTGCTTTGGAATTTTGTACAATTAACATTCTCTGTGCTGCAGAAAACTGTCGTTAATAATCTCTTGTATTGTTGTGGTCGAACGGTTCTAGGCGCTTCAGTTCGGAACCATGCGGCTGCTACGGCCGCAGGTTCGACTCCTGCCCCGGGCATGGATGTGTGTGATGTCTTTACGTTACTTAGGATAAGTAGTTCTAAGTTGTAGGGGACTGATGACCTGAGATGTTAAGTCCCACAGTGGTCAGAGCCATTTGAACCATTTTGCTGGTACGTGCTACCTAGGATCAGGCCCCACTTATTCACACATCGTCGGCTGTTTATGACATTTCGAACTCATACACTCGGCACCTCTCGCGCTGTTACCTCCAACCGCAGCCGCACTACTTAATGTTCCTCTTCAAGTTATGTTTATAATAGGAATAATTCTGAATTTGTATCCGTTAGCTTGCGGCCTTCATCTTAAGCAAATTTTTATGTACGTTGGGATTATATCATTATTAATCTTGTGTTATTGAAAAAGAAGGCGTTAAATCTTCAGTTGATGTGTTTTTCTGGGTTCAAATTTATCTTGCCTACGTCTCGGTGTTAAATTGTTTTTCATTGTTTTAAATACGGTTTTAGGCTTTTTTCAATCAATAAATTTAAAATCGTGTTTTATTCTCGCCATTTTATAATTAAGACCGTTCTGGTCTGTTCGGGTACTGTTGTTTAGATTTACGTCTGCCTTTATTACGCCCTTATGTAGGGCGTGTCTTTGTCTTGAAGAATAGAAAGTATTTTTTGGGTTAAAGTTAATTTTAAATTTTTCTATAAATTATTTTAACTGGCATTGAATTTTAAATGAGTTTCTCATTGCTTTTAATTAATTAAAAATCTGAATTGGGTGCTGTGCGATTGAAACTGTGTAAAATAAATTTGTGTCCTGCCAGTGAGGGAAGTGTGTAACAACCCCACTGGCCCAGCTCTTCCCGGCTCACCTTCCTGGCTGTATTAGGAGGCCATAACTATCACCATTTCCTTTGTTTCACTTTTATTGATGTTTATGTTGTTGTCTCTTTTCAAGACACTATCAATTCCGTTCAACTGCACTTGAAACTCCTTGTGTCTGTGGCATAATTACTGCGTCATCGGCCAAGCGCAATACTATTATTACTTCTCTCTGAACTTCAATTCCTTTTCCTAATTTTTCCTTCGATTCCTCGACAACTTGCTCAGTATCCTTCGTCTCTCCCTAGCCAACCGTGGCTTCTCTTGCATGTCGCTTATTCTTATAACTAGTTTCTGTAGAAATTGTAAACAGCCTTTCGCTTCCTGTATTTCATCCCCGCTACCTTCAGTATTTGAACGAGAGCAGTTCATTCCACATTGTCAGAAGACGTGGTATTACCGATAAAGGGACTACGAGGCAGAGACTGCACGCTGGCGGCTCCGTTGCCTGCAGCAGAGGACGTGCGCTCACTGCAGCCGTTCTTCCGCTCGTTGCACTAAGTGGCAGCTCAGTGTGTAAATGCAAGGTAATACCCGTAAACAGCCGTCATAGCTCCGCAGTGTCCGACTATAAGACACTGACGAACTAAGAGATGAGTTCAATAGGAAATGGAACAAATTTTTTTTTCGGCCAGTTTCGGTCGAGAACTGCGCAATATTTTGTGGAACATCGTGGAGTATTCCCGCTTCAGTCCCCTACAGTAAATTTATGAAGCTCGGATAAGTGGAGGGGCGCCACGTAACCTTCAAAATGGCTTCTGTAACAGAGGAGCGTTCCAGGCAGACAACAGTCGCCGAATTTCTTTTGGAGAAAAACCGGAGCCTCGCAGATGTTCATAAGCGCACGCACAACGGCTACGGAGATCTGACAGTGAACAAAAGCTCGGTGAATCGTTGGGTGGGGCGTCTGTCATCATCACACAAACCTGTCCGATGTGTCACGTGCCGGCCAGCCCCACACACCTGTGACTCCTACACTGCTGGAACGTGCGCACACTCTCGCCTGAAGTGATATACGGATCACGATCAAACACCATGCTGCACAGCTGGACGTTGTGTTGGCACTGCTGACGTACTCTTCACCAGTTGGTGTGCTCATCGGTGTGCCCGCTGGGTTGCACGTCGCTTAACGCGAGACCATAAACAGCAACGAGGGACAACCTGCGCGGACTTGCTTGCGCGTTACGAGGCTGATCGTGGCAGTTTTTTGTCGAACGTCGTCACAAGCGATGAAACGTGGGTTCATCAATTCTAACGGGAAAAAAGGGGCAATCTATGGAGTGGAGCCACATCAAGTCTCCTCCGAAGAAAAAGTTCAAAGTCCCACCCTCCGCCGGTAAAGTGATGACGACGGTCTTCTGGGACTCTGAGAGGGTTATTCTGTTTGATGTCCTCCCTCCCGGTGCAACGATAAACTCTGAAGTGCGTTGTGCTACCCTCAGAATATTGAAGAATCGATTTCAGCGTGTCAGTCGCCACAAAAATGCAAACGAGCTTCTACATTTCCGTGACATCGCAAAGCCGTATACAAGTCAGCGCACCCAAAAGCTGCTCACGGAACTTCACTGGCCTGTTCTTCCTCATCCACCCCACAGCCCGGATCACTCACCTTCCGGGTAGTATGAGGGACGCACTTTACGGCAAACAATTCTTAGACAGTTCGGAGGTTACTGGGGCTACGACGGCGACTACTAGAGTGATACCGTGCGGGCATACAGACCACCCCAGTGACGTCACATGAGGCCGTCGCATTGAACGGAGATTATGTTGAGAAATAAGATTTTGTAGGCAAAAGAGTGGAGAATAATATAGTTATTAGAATCGTGAATAAAACGAACCCGCTTTCAGAGTATGCTGCTTTATTCATTGAACACCGTTCGTACGTTTACAATTGTGCTATAATTGTGCTGACTGCATTGAATACCTCCCTGGAGATCGCGAGAGAAAGGTCGGAGGAAGTAAAATGTAATAAGGAGACACAGAGACATTCATTTTTCCTCGGCAAGCACGCGAATTCATTGGGACAGGGCCTACTTTATGTGTAAGACTGATATGAAGCATCGCCCCCCTAAACACCGTACAGTGGATCTGGAAACTACGTGCAGGCACAGGTGGGGGTTGAGATCGAAAGTCCGCAGCTCGACCAGGTTACCGACTTTTTCTGTTGAGGAGCTCTCTCCGGGAAAATTGGTATTTACGCACGAGGAAGCAAGTTAAGAATTCATCCGCATCGCTTGTGGGCCAGTGCTTAGTTTGCCTTCGCTTCGCCAACCTGGGAATACTTTTTCGTTGAGACGCCGCCGAGCAGCGCCCCTCGTGAGGAGGGGGGGGGGGGGGGGGCGGCGGCAAGGAGTGCGCTCCCCACCCCTGTAACGATCGCTTCACAAACGACTGACTGTCGGTGGCAGCCCCAGAGCCACAGCGGTCTGATAACAGATCCCAATTCACTGCTCCACAACTCGCCCCGGCCGTTAAAAGAATTTTAACAAGATTAACAAAGGTAAAGAAGAGCGTAAGATTCAGATTTTTTCTTTTGTTTTGCGCACTAGACACAAGGTGAAGCCTTTGAAATAAAGGAGGTCGCGTGAGAATTAACTGTTTGTGGTGGATTTAGGTAAAAGGTGCAGCCTGTGTGTCCTGAGAATGACGCTAAAACTACAACCAACCGCGCTAGCAGTGCACGTTCACCTGAACCTCTAGTGCAGTTGCCGCTGTCCACAGTCACTCTGACACACTCTCACACTGTCAGCCAGATTAATATTTATATTTTAAGTCGTGATCTTGGTGTTCCCCGTTATACAGTTTCTGTGTGTGGTTAATGACTTTTTTCTAAATGAGGAAATTGAGTGCAGAATGTCTTGTAACTGTAGAGAACTCGTACCTGAGGGGCCGTGATGGGGGCGACCGAGAACAGTGAGAAAGATGAACTGGGGACGCTAAATGCTGATCGCACTGACCTGGCCGTGCGAGGGATTCTGGGAAGCAGAGTTCAGTGATTGTTACTTACAGAGGGACTTCCGGCCGAAGCTCTCTCTTGCTTCTGTTTAGGGTCGGACAGAAAGACGCCAGCCAGTTTGCAAAACATTTTACCTGGGCCGGGCGCCACTCCATCGTGAAGGTGGCCGGATGGCTGAAAGTGGGAGGAGGAAGCCATTTAAGAGAGACTGCTGCAAACTACGCTTTTGTGAAAATGATGGCAAGGTTATAAAAATCGGTGCATTCTCGTGTTAGACACTGGGACAATACGGACAGCTCGCCTTTTTCTGCTGCCGCCTGAGTCAACGTGAAAGAGTGAAGTACTGCTACACCGGCGGAAGATTGTTAAACGCTCACAGCTCCCTGTTCGCTGGTGATCCATTTGTGGTATACTTGACTGCAGTTGATTCCATTGGAATAGATTTGGGCCTCACAGTGGATTCATATTAAACATGCCAGAATGCGTTGCAAAAGAGATTAATTCAGGGAAGAATTTGTATAGATTTCACCCCCAATGTACGGTCTCTCAAACACCATTCCTTAGCTTTTATGTTTGTTATCTTTTTGTATAGGATTTATTAGCTGTTTATCCAGAAAGCTTTAGTTACTAGAGGTTTAATAAAATTTATCATTATTTTGTAAACTTAATTACGCTACTGTTCTCAGCCATACCTTCTCTACTATTCACTGTTTTTATTTTATTGTGGTCATACATCAGTACACCAGAACTTTAAGGTTCATTATTATTGGTTCAAATGGCTCTGAGCACTATGGTACTTAACATCTAAGGTCATCAGTCCCATAGAACTTAGAACTACTTAAACCTAACTAACCTAAAGACATGGCCGAGGCAGGATTCGAACCTGCGACCGTTGCAGTCGCGCGGTTCAAACCTGAAGCGCCTAGAACCGCTCGGCCACACCAGCCGGCTTTCATTATTATTAAATTACTTAATTTCATCGTTAATTTGACTTCGGAAAGCACTTATATGCATAGGGCAACAAAAGTGCCATGAGTTAATACCTAAGACAGTATTTTTCTTAATGTAAAGATAATAACGTTTAGATTCACTGGGCCACAGAAACTGATATAGCTGCCTAATATTGCGTACGGCTCCGCAAGCACGCAGGAGTCCCACAACACCACGTGGCATGGACTCGACTAATGGCTGAAGTAGTGCTGAACTAACACCATGAATCCTGCAGGGCCGTCCGTAAGTCCGTAAGAGAACGACGGGGTGGAGATCGCTTCTGAACAGCACGTTGCAAGGCATCCCAAATGGTTGGTAGTCAAGGATGTTATGTGCCACATTGGCTCGGTTTCAAATAGTGCAGTTTATGGCGTAGGTTCATGGCTTGGAGAAAAGAAGCTAACGCTAAATCACAGTAAGACTCAGTTTTTACTAACACACAATTAAAAAAACGACGTTTTAATTTCACAGAATGGGCATATGATTAGTGAAACTGAACAGTTCAAACTTCTAGGTGATCAGATAGATAGTAAATTGTCTTGAAAAGCCCACGATCAGGATCGTGTCCAAACACTTCATGCTGCCATTTTTACTATTCCAACGATATCTGAAGTAAGTGGTCGTTCGACACAAAAATAAGTCTAGTCTACTTATTTTCATTTACTTATGTCGTATGGTATTATACTTTGCGATAACTCTTCCCATTCTAAAATGATATTTTTGGTTCATAAACAGGCGGTTGGGGCAATAAATGGTGTAAGTTCGCGAACCTGTTCTCGACCTCTGTTCACTACTCTGGGTATTTTGACATTGGCCTCTCAATATACATGTTCTTTCGAGTCATTTCTCGTCAACAATGTCAGCTTATTCCCAAGAATAAGCAGCTTTCGCTCAGTTAATACTCGGCAGAAATCAAACCTACATTTGGATCCGACTTCCTTAACTCTTGTGCAGAAAGGTGTGCAGTATACTGCTGCATCCATTTTCAATAAGCTACCACTCGAATTCAAAAATCTTAGCACTAATCCAGCCGCTTTCAAATAGAAACTGAAGAGTTTCTTCATGGATCACTCCTTTTATTCTGTCGAGGAGTTCCTCGAAAAAATTAACCTAATTCTTCTTGTTTTGTTGACTGCGTTTACTTAAACTTATGGCTTTACTTTTCTTGGGGTCATAAATATTTTATTTTTATCTGTTATTACTTTTACGTTGTAATTTCATGTACTGACACGTTCCATGACGTTGGAGATTTGCCTCCTCAATTTGGTCCTACGGAACTTGACGTGTAAATAAATAATTAAATATGCTTAATAAAGTTCTTGTTTGGGGAGTTTGGCGGACAGCGGGAGTCTTTAAACTCAGAAGAGAGTTCCTGGAGCCACTCTCCAGCAATTCTGGACGTGTGGGGTGTCGCATTGTGTTGTTAGAATTGCCCAAGGCCGTCGGAACGCACAATGGACATGAATGGATGCAGGTGATCAGACGGGATGCTTAAGTACGTGTCAGCTGTCAGAGTCGTATCCAGACGTTATCAGGGATCCCGTGTAACTCCAACTGCACACTCCCCACCAGCTTGAACAGACCTCTGCTGACATGCAGCGTCTACAGCTACGTGATTACTCTGCTATTCACAATTAAGTGCCTGATGATCATTTCTCCCTATGTAGCTAGGTGCCGACAGAATGTTTTTGCAGTCGGAGGAAAAAACTGGTGACTGAAATTTCATGAGACGATCCCGTCGCAACGAAAAACGGCGTTGTTTTAATGATTACCACTCCAATTCACGTATCATGTCTGTGGCACTATGTCCCCTATTTCGCGATAATACAAAATGAGCCGTCCTCCTTTGAACTTGTTCGATGTCATCCGTCAGTCTCACCTGATGCGGATCCCACACCGCACCGCAGTACTCCAGAATAGGACGGACAGTTTCTTTAGTAGATCTGTTGCACCTTCTAAGTGTTCTGCCAATGAATCGCAGTCTTTGGTTTGATCTATCCACAACATTATATATGTGATCGTTCCAATTTAGGCTATTTGTAATTGTAATCCCTAAGTATTTAATTGAATTTACAGCCTTCAGATTTGTGTGGCTTATCGCGTAATCGAAATTTAGCGGCTTTCTTTTAGTACTCATGTGAATAACTTCACACTTTTCCTTATTGCGGGTCAACTGCCACTTTCGCACCATACAGATCTGTTATCTAAATCATTTTGCAATTCGATTTGGTCATCTGATGACTTTACAAGACGGTAAATGACATCATCTGCAAATAATTTAAGAGGGTTACTCAGATTGTCTCCTACGTCGTTAATATAGATCAGGAACAATAGACGGACGATAACGCTTACTTGGGCAACACCGGATGTTAACTCTCTTTTAGTCGATGTCTTCCCGTCTATTGCTACGAACTGTGACCTTTCTAACAGGAAATTACGAATCCAGTCGCAGAACTGAGGTGATATTCCATAGGTACACACTTTGGTTAGAAGACAGTTGTGACGAACGGTGTCGAAAGCCTTCTGGAAATCTAAAAATATGGAATCAATCTGACATCCCCTGTCGATAGCACTCAATATTGTAGGGGACTGATGACCTGAGATATAGAGTATAAAGAGCTAGTTGTGTTTCGCTGGAATGATATTTTCTGAATCCGTGGTGACTACGTGTTTTCTTCGAGGTCCTCCATAATGTTCGAATATAGTATATGTTCCAAAACCCTTTCGCAAATCGACGTTAGTGATATGGGCCTGTAATTCAGCGGATTACTCCTACTTCCCTTTTTGATATTGGTGTGACCTGAGCGATTTTCCTGTCTTTAGGTACGGATGTTTATGTGAGTGAGCGGTTGTATATAATTGCTAAATATGAAGCTATTGTATCAGGATTCTCTCAGAGGAACCTGACTGATATAAAATCTTAGCCAGAGTCCTTACCTTTATTAAGTGATTTAAGCTGCTTTGCTACACCGAGGATATCTACTTCTATGTTTCTCATCTTGGCAGTTGTTCTTGATTGGAATTCAAAAATATTTACCTCGTCTTCCTTGGTGAAGGAGTTTCGTAAAATCGTGTTTAATAAGTCTCATTGTGGAAATTATTAAATGACTCTCGCATTGAAGCACGCGCTATATTTCGAATTTCTGCAAAACTTTGCCAATCTTGGGGATTTTGCGTTCTTTTAAATTTGGCATGCTTTTTTCGTTGCTTCTGTAACAGCGATCTGGTCCGTTTTGTGTACCATGGGGGATCAGTAACATCACTTATTAATTTATGTGGTATATATCTCTCAATTGTTGTCGATACTATCTCTTTGAAATCATTTCACATCTTTTCTACGCTTACGTGATCAGATCGGAAGGAGTGGAGACTTTCTTAAAAAGGCGTTAAGAGCATTTCTATCAGCTTTTTCAAACAGACGTACTTTGCGTTTCTTTTTGATGTTCGTGGTTGTTACGGTATTCAGCCTAGCAGGAACTGCTCTGTGGTCGCTAATCCCTGTATTTGTCCAGGATTATATGTTGCTAAGAGGCCAAGTATGCTTTCGCAACCATTTACGCTTCGAGTGGACTCATGAAATACTTGTTCAAAATAATTTTCTGAGAAAGCATTCAGTACAATTTCGGATGACGTTTTATGCCTGTCGCCGCCTTTAGCGCATAATTTTTTCAGCATATCGAGGGTAGATTGAAGTCACCACCGACTATAATTATATGATTGGGTACCTATTTGAAATGAGACTCAAGTTTTCTTTGAACTGCTCAGCAACTATATCTTCTGAGTCGCGGGAGTCGGTAAAACGATTATCAAGTACAACCCCTACCCATTCTATTTCGCAGGAACTATCTAATTCAATTTCACTGCAAGGAAAAGTACTTCTGACAGCAATAAATACTCCACCACCGACTGTATTTAATCTATCCTTTCTGAACACTGACAGGTCGGTTAAAAATAATTTCGGCTGAACTTATTTCTGGTCCATGGATTCATGAGGTTGTCTCCAAATCCCCTCGATACAGTTTGAAACGACAGTCGTCCGACCAGGCAACATGTTTCCGTTCATCAACAGTCAAATGTCGGTGTTGATCTGCCCAGGAGAGACGAAAAGCTCTGTGTTCGTCCAGTCGTCAAGAGTACACAAATGGGCCTTCGGCTCCGAAGGCCATATCGATAGTGTTTCGTTTAATGGTTCGCAAGCTGACACTTGTTGATGGCCCAGTACTGAAATCTGCAGCAATTTGCGGAAGGTTGCACTTCTGTCACGGTGAACGATTCTCATCAGTCGTCGTTGATCCCGTTCTTGCAGGATGTTTTTCCGGCTGCAGGGATTTCGGAGGTTTGACGTTTTACCGGATGTCTGATATTCACGGTACATTCATGAAATGGTCTTACCGGAAAACGCCCCTTCATCGCTACCTCGGAGATGCTTTGTCCCACTGCTCGTGCGCCGACTATAACACCACGTTCAAACTCACTTAAATCTTGATAACCTGCCATTGTATCAGCAGTAACTGCGCCAGACCCTTGTTGCTGCGTGTTTACATATCTCTGTATTTGAATACGGATGCCTATATCAGTTTCTTTGGCGCATCAGTGCATTTATAATTAACGTAAGCGAAGTATTGCAATTACACTCCTGGAAATGGAAAAAGGAACACATTGACACCGCTGTGTCAGACCCACCATACTTGCTCCGGACACTGCGAGAGGGCTGTACAAGCAATGATCACACGCACGGCACAGCGGACACACCAGGAACCGCGGTGTTGGCCGTCGAATGGCGCTAGCTGCGCAGCATTTGTGCACCGCCGCCGTCAGTGTCAGCCAGTTTGCCGTGGCATACGGAGCTCCATCGCAGTCTTTAACACTGGTAGCATGCCGCGACAGCGTGGACGTGAACCGTATGTGCAGTTGACGGACTTTGAGCGAGGGCGTATAGTGGGCATGCGGGAGGCCGGGTGGACGTACCGCCGAATTGCTCAACACGTGGGGCGTGAGGTCTCCACAGTACATCGATGTTGTCGCCAGTGGTCGGCGGAAGGTGCACGTGCCCGTCGACCTGGGACCGGACCGCAGCGACGCACGGATGCACGCCAAGACCGTAGGATCCTACGCAGTGCCGTAGGGGACCGCACCGCCACTTCCCAGCAAATTAGGGACACTGTTGCTCCTGGGGTATCGGCGAGGACCATTCGCAACCGTCTCCATGAAGCTGGGCTACTGTCCCGCACACCGTTAGGTCGTCTTCCGCTCACGCCCCAACATCGTGCAGCCCGCCTCCAGTGGTGTCGCGACAGGCGTGAATGGAGGGACGAATGGAGACGTGTCGTCTTCAGCGATGAGAGTCGCTTCTCCCTTGGTGCCAATGATGGTCGTATGCGTGTTTGGCGCCGTGCAGGTGAGCGCCACAATCAGGACTGCATACGACCGAGGCACACAGGGCCAACACCCGGCATCATGGTGTGGGGAGCGATCTCCTACACTGGCCGTACACCACTGGTGATCGTCGAGGGGACACTGAATAGTGCACGGTACATCCAAACCGTCATCGAACCCATCGTTCTACCACTCCTAGACCGGCAAGGGAACTTGCTGTTCCAACAGGACAATGCACGTCCGCATGTATCCCGTGCCACCCAACGTGCTCTAGAAGGTGTAAGTCAACTACCCTGGCCGGCAAGATCTCCGGATCTGTCCCCCATTGAGCATGTTTGGGACTGGATGAAGCGTCGTCTCACGCGGTCTGCACGTCCAGCACGAACGCTGGTCCAACTGAGGCGCCAGGTGGAAATGGCATGGCAAGCCGTTCCACAGGACTACATCCAGCATCTCTACGATCGTCTCCATGGGAGAATAGCAGCCTGCATTGCTGCGAAAGGTGGATATACACTGTACCAGTGCCGACATTGTGCATGCTCTGTTGCCTGTGTCTATGTGCCTGTGGTTCTGTCAGTGTGATCATGTGATGTATCTGACCCCAGGAATGTGCCAATAAAGTTTCCCCTTCCTGGGACAATGAATTCACGGTGTTCTTATTTCAATTTCCAGGAGTGTAGTTGTGCTCAGAATAGAGTGGAGAAAGTCTTTTTCCAATCGAAACACGACACAAAGTACAAGGGATGAAGGAGTATAAAATTTTTCGTTTCGCTTAGGTGTTGCCGCCATGATGTATGACACGAATTTGCGAGGGTCGTTCAATACGTACTGCAAGACATTTTTTTTTTTTTTTTTTTTTTTTTTTGAAAATCGGAATGCTTTTATTCTGGATGCCAATATACCATGTTATTAACCACTCCTTTTACTACAAAAAACAAGAGTTCAACAAAATCTCCGATTTATGTTCAATGAAGCGGCTTCAAACCACTTTACTGGGAGCGCCCGTATGCGCGCTTGGCACCAGTCTAGTGGTCGACGTCGGAGGCGACGTATCGCTGCCTCAGTAACCACTCCGTCATCTGCATACTGCTTCCCGAGGAGTGAATCCCTTATTGGGCCAGACAGATGGAAGTCGGAAGGTGCGAGATCCGAGCCGTAGGGTGGATGAGGCAGGCCAGTGCAGTGGGGTTCTGTGAGCTCCTCTCGGGCGCGCAGAGCGCAGATTTGTGTGAGCCCTTGCGATGTTGTGGAACGAACAAGCTGAATTCGTTTCTTCAGTATTCTGAGAGTAGCACAATACACTTCAGACTTGATCGTTGCACTGTACGGGAGGATATCAAACAGAATAACACTCTCAGAGTCCCAGAAGACCCTCGTCATCGCTTTACCGGCAGAGTGTGGGGCTCTGAACTTTATCTTCGGAAGAGAGGCGGTGTGGCGCCACTCCACAGATTGAAGTTCAAATGGTTCAAATGGCTCTGAGCACTATGGGACTGAACTACTGTGGTCATCAGTCCCCTAGAACTTAGAACTACTTAAACCTAACTAACCTAAGGACAGCACACACATCCATGCCCGAGGCAGGATTCGAACCTGCGACCGGAGCAGTCGCGCGGTTCCGGACTGCGCGCCTAGAACCGCTAGACCACCGCGGCCGGCGGGTTTGAAGTGATGAACCCATATTTCATCGCTTCTGACTATATTCCACAAAAAATTGAAACCATCAGCCTCGTAACGCGGATGCAATTTCGGACAGATGGTTCTATGTTGACAATTATGGTCTTCTGTTAGGCGGCAAGGAAGACCGCCGGCACACAACTGGTGGCCGAGTGTGTCGGCAGTACTAACACACACTTTCAGCTGTGCAGCGGGGTGTTTGATTGTGATCCATGGGTCACCTCGAATGAGAGTGTCCGCACGTTCCAACATCGCAGGAGTCACAGCTGCGTGTGGGCGGCCGGCACGCGAGAGATCGGACAAGTAGGTGGTACTGTTTCGATGACTCACCGAGCTTTTGTTCAGTGCCAGGTTTCAGTAGGAATTCTGCAAACGTCTGTGAATATTTGCGATGCTCTCAAACTCTATGACAGCTCTGTTTGGAACGCACCTCCTTACATACGATATTTTGAAGACTACGTACAGCGCCTCCATCTAACGGAAGTAAACGAAGCTATAGAGGTTCAAGCGGGATTATTTCACGATGTCTCACAACAAATTCCGCATTTTTTTCAACCAAACTTGACCGAGAAAAAGAATGTATTGTATTACTTATTGGGCGCCCCTCATATATTTCATATGATCACAAGCAAAGCGAGAAGTTGAAACAACTTCAGACAATGTTGCCGGGTGACTTCATCCCTTTCGTCAGCCGCCGACATTTCGATATACGCACACGTCGTTATTTTCAACGCAGAAATACAACGAGGTTTAAATGTTGCACTGATGTCCAAGTAATTGCCCCTTCTTGATTCTGTAATTTCTGTCGAATAGTCTGTGTTTAAACTACCTCTTAATGCTGTGCGGAAGGTTCACTACGGTTGTGCGGTATATAAAGGATTATATTGAAAAGTTGGAGTGTTCACTGGCTGATTCAATGTATCGTAGACAGGATGCTGACCGAACAAGAGGTCGAGAGGAAGGTGTAACAGTCACCTTAAGAAAAGTACCTTGTCGCCAGAGACTACTGAGAGATTTATAGTGCTCCCTATCCGGATTGTACGGCCTTCCGAAGATCCACAAGGGAGCTGATCCACTTAGGTTTATTTTCAGTATCATGGTGCTCCTAGATACGGAGTAGCAAAACAACTTGCCACGCTGCTAAGACTATTAGTAGCACGGCGTGTACGCGTCAAAAACTCGGTTGATTTTTACGTCGATGAGAGGGATTAGTTTTGAATGACTGACATTTTCGTATGTTTTGATGTGGGCTCTGTGTTTATTCGCGTTCCTCTGAGTGATCCGTCATATCTAATGCTGGTTAGATCTGATGTTGAATTAAGGACACTGCATCGACAAGTGGCGATTTCCACTTACTCAGTGACCCCTACTATCGAGACAGGTGGAGTTGCGATGGGCAGCCCATTGTCATCTGTAATTGCCAGTTTGTTAATGGAAGACTTCGAGGAAAGCACGCTAGAGTCTGCGGCACTGAAACCTGCGTGTTTCTCCATATATGTAGACGATACTTCTGTTGTGAAACTTGCTGGCAAATTAAAACTCTGTGCGGACCGGGACTCGAACTCGGGACCCGAGTCTCGGTCCGGCACACAGCTTTAATTTGCCAGGAAGTTTCACATCAGCCCACACTCCGCTGCAGGGTTAAAATCTCATTCTGGATACTTTTGTTGTTTGACCTCGTGGCAGTGAGAATTTGAACGACTGTTTAGAACACCTGAATTTAATCCACGCGAATGTTCGTGGAAAAGGACGGGCCTGTTCTTTGATGTGTTGGTCAAGAGGAAGGTTGATGGTATGTTGGAACATGCTGTTCACAGGCAGCCAATTCTCACAGACTGGTATCTAGAGGCTGGTACTGGTCACAATCCGGCTCAGCGTGAAGGAATCCTTCGAACCTTGGTTGACAGACCGCACATCGTCTGAGTCCCTGGAAGTTCGTCAGTTTGTCACTCGAGTTAACTCTTTACGAAGTTACCTTCCGTCGTCGGAATGGTTATAGTGAAAAAGACACATCAGACATGCGTTACGCTGTCGACCAAGCATGCATCGGGTTAGTGATGATAATGCCGAGGTGGGAGGAAGTCTACAGACTTTATGCCTTATGCAGCTAGTACTTGCAAGAGAGTTGGTATATTTTGCGGAAATATGATGTAATATATGTTTCCGGCGACAGTCTAACCGTAAGGAATGATCTAAATTTTCGTATGGCGGGTGCCCACCACATTCCCAACAGCTGTGGCATGTTGTGCATTGGACAGACTATCAGGAACCTAGGAGGACAGCTGTACTGAACCCGAGCGTAGGAGAGAACTACAACAGCCAAGAAAATTGCCACAGAACACCATCTGTCCTACTTTACGTTTTGTGAAGCAAAGTAGCGACGCTTGACTGTCGGCAGTGTGATTGCAGATGTGTGAGTGTGCTGCAGCTTGCTTCCAACCGTGTCGTTGTTCGCTGACCAGTTGATGTACTCAGTAATAAGCTTACCCTCTTTCAGAAGTATGGGACAGTCGAATCGAGTAAATTTAATATTAATATCACATGATGAGTTCCGGAAAACAGCAGTGGACAGCGGATCGGATATCCATCTTTGACGTGCAGTCCGCCAGTTCATTTTTCACAACGCCAGAATTAAATTGTTTAGGAACTCGTCCCTCACATAAATTTCATATACGGTTTTGAGCAGACGGAATCTGACCACACACAGTTCATGGTCTGAAACGACGACGCTCCGTCTCACTCGCAGTTTTCAGTTTTACTCGTAGTTGCAACACATCGTCACTCACTATCGCTCGTCGGCTGTGTCTTTGTGGTACTCTCCATAGATGTTAATTTTTCTAACTGACCCAAGGTCCTTCAATTACCATGAAATTACGCAATACATGGTAACAAAATTACGCCGTAAGTAATAATATTGATTGTGTGCAAAATCATTATAATCCGAGATAAGGAACGTTAACACAGAAAAGGAAAACAAAATACATACAGACTTCGTTAATTTTGTACAGAACGACAACGATCAGTAGTAGTCGATGTACAATATAATAACATACGCCCAGTAAGCTCGTTACAAGATGCTACTTATTAAACTTTGGCACTTCCCGAGCTTTTGCATGATGTGCATTAAATGCAAGAAATAAAGACTTTGAGGTTTTCCGAGGACGCAGTTCAATGAGGGACACAAACAACTTTTATGAGCAGTTGAACGGAAAGCATATTGTTTTGAAAATACATCATATGAACGAGAGTAACAAAGTTAAATTTATTGTAACAGAATGTAGCCGACCTAAATCAGGCAATGGTAGGGATGGGACACCGAAGGCAATTGAGGGATTAGTAGCGTAGCAGTGGGAGAGTAGGCCGAAAGCGTGTCACCAATTAAGTCATCGATGGCGTCATCAGTAAGTCACGGGATATCCCCGCGTCGCTCCCTCCCCTCAGAGTATAAAATGGCAAGAAATTTAAATTTTACGGGAAATTAAAAAAAAAAAAAATAGCCCAACTGAGCCAGTGTTCACTCCAGCGACGCCCTAGGGCTGTTGTCCTTAGAATAAAAGATGACTACCAGACCACACAAATCCAGACTTGCGATTCGAGTTCCAGCCTACGACGTTATAATCCAGCTCGGACCTGTTGGGCTACTTACAACAGTGTACAGTTTTGGTATACTGACCTAGAGCTGGAATACGAGGACAGTCTAGGTATGATGTCACAATCCAGGTTAGACCTGTCGGGCTATTTATAACAGTGTTTGAATCCCAGAGCTGGAATATGAGGACAGTTTAACTATGATATTAGAATCTTGCTAAGACTTGTTGGGCCGCTTATAACAGTGTGTAATTCCATCCTGTTTCGTCTTCCATGCTATTCAGAGCTTCACTTCACGTCAGTTAGGAAGACACTGAAACAATATTGAAATCCAAGTCGTCCATCATTTCTCCTGTACTTCATGAATCCAAAGAACGACGTAACTCTAAGCAGTCTATGGATCGGAAAGTCTCGGTACTGGTTCCCACGAGAGTCAGTCGTGGGATTTGTATCTGTCTGTCACTTACCATTTATTACGACACTGTTGGTGTTTTTTTGTGTACAGGCACGAACTGTGAATATAAATCCTGGAGGAGATTAGTGTTTAACGTCCCGTCAACAACGAGGCCACTAGAAACTAAGCACAAGTTCGGTTTAGGGAAGACTGGAGAACGACAGCGGCCGTGTCCTTTCGAAGGAAGCATCCCAGCAATCGCCTTAAGGGGGTAGGACGTCAAACGGGCCGACTTCGAGAAGGAGAGGCACCACAGAATTTGCACTGTCTATACTTTTACAAATAAATTCATAAAACTTTGTCAGCATGACCAGGAAGGATTCAGGATTCACACTCATAGCAGTGGATGTTCAAAAACACGAAAAAATAATATTTTTTTAAATGTGAAATTTCACGATTTTTTTCACTCATTGTTCGCTGCATTTGTTGCTATAGGTACGCTTTTCTCCATAAGTAACAGAGATTCTTCGATGAATTTCGCACAGCTTACAAACCATAGTTACAGGTGTATGAAATTCTAGAATTTATTTAATCTATGGAAAAATGAATGGGCTGTTACGTTTTAAACTTTGTGTATAGAGAAAACTCGAATTTTATAGTTAATTATCTCAATTTTTACCACAGTTTTTTTACAGATTTGGAAAATTCTGGAGTTTCGTACACCTGTAAGTATGGTTTGTATGTTGTGCAAAATTCATCTAAGAATCTCTCTTACTTATGAAGAAAGGTGTACCTACAGCAACAAATGCAGCCAATACCAAGTGAAAAAATGATGAAAAATTTCACATGTAAAAAATTTGTTTTGTTATGTTTTGAACTTCCTCTGCTATGAGTGTGAATCCTGAATCCTTCCTGGTCATGGTAACAAAGTTTTATGAATTTATTTGTAAAAGTATAGACAGTGTAAATTAAAATGTCCTGTGGTGACTCTCCCGCTCCAAGTCGGCCCGTTTCACGTCCTACCCCCCTTAAGCGATTTAGGGAAAACAAGGAAAATCTAAACGAGGATGGGCGGACGCGGTTTTGAACCGTCTTCTTCCTAAATGCGAGAACAGTTAACCAACCACTGAGCTACCCGCTCGGTGGTTATAAATCGGACCCTAATGCCATCTCCTTCTTTAGTCGGGCACTTTATAAATTCGGTAAGTTCACTGCAGAGTCATAAACAGTCGTGGACGCAGTGTAATCGCGTTCCATACAGTTTAAGTGTAACTTAAACACTACTGCAAACGAACTATTAAATGCAGTTATTCCATCAGTCTTAAAAACTCAGCAAACTGCTTCCCACCTTCTAGAAGCACAATGTGGTCTTCCTATAACCTAGTGGACACGTCGCGAAACACATCCACGTGCCGAGGCAACTGAAAACCATCACGTCTCAAACACAGACCGCAATTTCTGGAATTTTCTCCCTTGCGGCTTTGGAGATACTCAGTATTCACGTTACTTTATACTTTGACAGTTGACAGTTGGCTGAGACATCGGGAAGCTGACAGCCCCCCTCGGCGGCGCCGCCAACGCACGCCGGCTGACAGTCGGGCGGGCTCGCGTCGCGTTCGCTGCCTCCGCGACCGCCCCGGCCCGGCCCGGCCCGCCCCCCACGGTGTGTTCAAGCCGCTCACTTGCACAGCCGCGCGCTGACTTTTAATGAACGTCTATCGAACGGCGGAGCGGCCGAGGGCCACAGTCGCCCGCCAGTAATTAAACCCGGCGAGAACGATTTTCTTTCGCAAATTAGATCCACCTCGGTATTAATTGGAATCGGAATTGGTAAGATTCGGCAGGGCGGAGCAGCGGAGGGCGTGCCTTCTGGGAACACAATGGCAGCCGCGGCCTGCGATACGAACTGCAGCTGCAGTTGGGGCTGGAGCTGGAAATGGAACCGGGGCAGGGACTGAGGATGAGGCTGGATCCAGTCCACCGGCCCGCCCTCGGCTGCTTCTCCAGCAACGCCAATTCCAGAGTCGTTACCAGCTCAGAGTCCGCGTCGATGCAGACACTTCTTTTGTTCTTCCCGAACTAGCTCTGGCGAATAATCGTGGGTTTTCTTTTATTCTACTACATACGAAACATACAATCATTACATAGTAGAAAATGTTTATTTTCAAATGTGGTTCTGAATTTGTTGCTTTGCTAACGTTAAGCACCGAACGCCCGAGCTTTTGTATTTGTACAAGACATAACTCGAGTGACGTGCTCTGCGTTTATCGTAGATCAGAATGCGATCTCCGACATGAGCGCCTGTTGTTAATCAACATAACGCTTACTTTCAGAAAATGTGGGAAATAAGGATGGGGTACGAAGGTTGGCGAATCTTAAGAGAGTGGTGTGTGTGTCGATTCACATACATGCCTCTTCTTGCTATGTCGCTGATTTGGAACCGTTATTTATGCGTAAGAACACTGCCATTCAAACTCTTCTTAATTTAAAAGAGTTCGCATCCTGCCGTATTCAATTATTGCACCCTTCCAAGTTTTCCACGTACCTTGGGGAACAGTATTACATTAACTAAAAATTTGATTTGATGTAAAAATGTGTTACACTACTTTCAAGATTTAATGATTTAAACTCTTTGCCTTTTCCACGATGGCCAATTAGCCTAGTTAGAAATTTTCTCCTAGTTAACCATAAATCCTAACAAACTCAGTATTACTGTCAGATGCGAAGTCATTTCTCAGAAGATTATCAAATTACATACACGGGCCGATCGTCTCATGTGTTTCCTGATGATCTGTTCCCAGCCAGTTGAAGTGTACCAAACTGCTCACTGAACGACGTGTAGGTAATACTCACATGGAGGGATATCCGCAACAGCCGTAACCATACTAGTTTTTGTTGCCAGTATCGCAGATTTAAAAGGTTTCTCCTTCTATGGCTACAATATATGCTGGCAGGGCTCGACATGTTACAGCTTACCGTTCTGTGAGAAAGTCGCGATCCTGGGAAGGCGAGGCATGTAAAAGATCCCAATATTCCAGTAATTCAGGTAAGCATTCCGATATGAAACCTGTTTTGCAGCCTCTTCATGAAACAAACCATTACTTTAATTCCATGTTTTTCTTTAATTCCTTATCTCATTTACTGGTCCACATATCGTGAATTGAAACTGCCGACACCCATCGCAAAAAAATTCAGCGCATCACTTTATCTCATTCTCGAATTATCCAACAATAGCGTCAGAGTATCACACTTAATTTCACTCATGAGAAGCTTAGCTCAATCTTCCGTAAATTAATTAAAGATTTAATGGGACTGTAGCACACCGACTGTTTTACAATTCCTGTTCAGATCTTCTAGAGGTTGTATAGGGGACTTAGTGGATCAACTTTTATATAGAAACCCATGCTCGGAAACTCTTCGTTTCCACGTTATAAGAAAAACGAGATATAAAGATTTCACGCCTATTTATTGTGATATTACAACAGCTGTTCCATATAACGACTACCAGTTTCGTTGCACACAGCGTGTCGGCGCAGTAAATTTGCATAAATTTTGTCCAGCACACGTGGTGTATGATTAATCACTTCTGCCGCACCCATGTTCCGTGCAGCTCGATATTCTTCCGTCTGGACAGGGGTGTCGTAAACAAGACTATTCACGTGGCCCCAAGGAGAAAAAAATCTAAGCGGGTTAAATCTGGGGATCCAGCATGTGGTACATCTCGCACAACCACCTATCCCCGTAGACTACTTTCAGATGAATTCAGAAGCGAACTGCAAAATGTACCGCCGCGCCACCATTCTGGAACCACAATTCGTGCCGAATGTGCAATAGCACAAAATGGTTCAAATGGCTCTGAGCACTATGGGACTTAACATCCGTGGTCATCAGTCCACTAGAACTTAGAACTACTTAAACCTAACTAACCTAAGGACATCACACACATCCATGCTCGAGGCAGGATTCGAACCCGCGACCGTAGGGGTCACGCGGTTCCAGACTGAAGCGCCTAGAACCGCACGGCCACACCGGCCGGCTGCAATAGCACATCTCCCTAAACTTCGCCAGCACTTTTTGCAGGAAGGTCAATTACGTGACTCCCGTTAGGTGAGGAGGAAGGACGATCATTGCAGATATCTACCCTGACACAGACGCCGAAGACGTGCTGGGATCTTCGTGTACACATGCACTTGCGGTTTTATGTAAGTCTGCAGGCTTTCGTGGCCGATGTCTCTGAAGTTAAAATTTTCTGGTTTATTAGATCGCGTGGGGATTTGTTGATCCCAAATGTCGCTATATGGAGCGTTCAAAACAGCTTTCCTGCCGTAATGCGCGTTGTGGGTGAAGAAAATTCGTATTGGAAACTCAGGGAAATCCACATTAGGATGTAAAAACTAAGTACAGAAATTGACATGTGGTACAAAATCCACTGGGAGCAGAGCGTGTACCTTGTGAAGGTGATATGGGTGGAGTTGCTCTTCATGCACAAAACGCCAGACTTACGAGTGAGATACGTGAAAGTCACGTGAAGTTGTTCGAGTACTTCATCTTGATGATGCACTCCCTCCAGCACGACAGTGCGCAGCCTTCTTGGAACACCGCATTGTTTTCTACCGCTTTATAATCTGCCACTTGCCCACAGGCATTATTCTACTCTGGTAAACATGCGATGAGATTGAGTGACACTATCTGGGAAGTTCTCGACCCTGAGCTTCTCTTCGATGACGGCGAGCTTCACGTTTTATAATGGTATTTGTGTGGAGTGTAGCTTTGTCTCTAAGTGAAACGTGGACGATGACCAGTTCTGTCAAGAAGACGATGGACGCGTTCAAAATGTGTTAATAAAGAAGAATGCTGAAGATTAGATATGTAGATCGTATAACTAAAGAAGTCGTACTGAATTAAACTGAGGAAGTAAAGGAAATTATGGCACAACTTGTCTAAAAGAGGGAATTAGTTGATAGGACATATTATGAGGCATCAAAGGATTGTCAATTCTGTAATGGAGGCTAAAGTGTAGATGGAGATAGAGAGACAAAGGCTTGCCACCGTTTGAATGGATGTAGGATGCAGTAGCTTCACAGACTACTGTGGAGCACTGTATCAACACTGTGTTCAGGCTGAAGACTACAGCAAAAAATAGTGAAACGAATTGTATTTCTTGTTAATGCAACCCAGCAGCAAATAACACTAGCTTTGATTAGGTAGGTGAGTTGTGTATTTATAGCGAGGATATGTGTTGAATTTAGCCTGTAGCACATATCACCTGTAATGTATTTGTGTACGCGTCTCTATTACTCACTGCAAGCAATCTTAAGTTACGGAAAAACGACAACTTGAATGCAGTTTTCTTATGGCGACTGTCAGCAAATGATAAGGCTGAATTACTGTTTTGGTCACTCTGCCGTATGTGGCATTTTCCACAGAACATGTGTTCCTTCATGAACCAACAACCAGTGACTGGTTACGTATTATCCATGACTTTCGAATGGTCTGGCAGTTCTCAAACTGTGTAGAAGTCATCCGTAGCAAACGTATCGTAATGCAGTTCTGCGCATGTTGTCACATGGCTTTTTGTGCAGTGGAGGCTTTTCCACTGACTTCAAATGTTGTGTGAACATTCTCTGACCTATTAAAGGATGAACTGACATCGTAGGAAACTATTTTTAATTACGGTTTGTGTCAGGAAAGCAGTTTAATTAAGAAGTAAATAGTGACTTTGGCAACCAAATATCGAATCGGCAACTGGACCATAACACCTAAATTGGTGATTGTGAAACCAGTTATTATGGCTGGCCCTTCATAATACTGAAGACGACGCATAACTTCATGCCAAGGTGTTTTACACAAAGATTCGATCAGGGATGTAAAATCTTTCGGTAAAAGAAATCGACTTATAGAGGCTATATGATGATGATGATGATGATGACGATGATGATGTTTGGATTGTGGGGCGCTTAACTGTGCGGTTATCAGCGCCCGTACAAATTCCCAACCTTTGCTCAGTCCAATCTCACCACTTTCATGAATGATGATGAAATGATGAGGATAACACAAACACCCAGTCATATCGAGGCAGGTGAAAATCCCTGACCCCGCGAACCCGGGAGAGGCTATATATCCTGCCTGTATAGACTAATTTAGCGATGCTGGAAAGAGTAATCGGCAATTTGGTATTACATGTAACTATAAAGTATTCTAAAAGTTGCAAATAAACAGACTGTCTTAAGGCAAAACCAAATAATTAATAACAAGTTTGTTTACGTGACCACCACCAGCAGCAAGGACAGAAATGATCGTATCGTAAATAACAAACACCTATTTCTTCATGTGATTTATTTGTTCCAGAAGCGTTTCTCATTTTACTTTAAGGCACTTCCAGTGTAATCTTTGCTATATTTTAGCTTATAAAACAGCTCACGTCTAATTTTTTTAGGCAAATAAGTGATTACTTAACAGTTAATCGAGTTTTTGGCTGGCATACGCGTTTTCTCCCACCTGGTCGCAGGCTGTAGGTCACTCCACTTACGAGACATAAGCACAGTGTCACGTTACAAACTTTTTCTTCACAATTTTCGTGTTCTTCTCGCTAATTGGTGTGGAGTAATGTTATTCTTCTGTAATAAAATTATAAACAGCCGACCAATTGCAATGGATAAAGAATTCTTTATCCATTGCAACTGGTTGGCTGTTTATAATTTTATTACGTGGAACCGTTGCTGTTGTGCAGCTATGTTTAAAATATTATTGTTCTGTCACTAGCTGCAGATATTTTGCCTAACACTGATATAAAGTCGTAACTACTGTGTGTTCGGTTTATGTCTGTTATTATTTGGTTTCTTTATGTACAGTCGTGGGCAAAACGAGCGAGACCCCTCGCCTTTTCGTTATGCTGATCCGCACAGCTTTAAAGTCTGCTGCACAGCATAACAGGCAAGGCGACGAAGTGCTACCAACATACTATGCAAGTTCGCTCAGCTGATGTGCTGAGATAGGTAGCGCTGGCTAAGCTCGCGCTTCGAAGACGCCACAGCATCAGCTGCCACCACTTCCTGGGAAACGAAATACCTCAAGTATAAGCCAATGTGTTGTATTCGCATATTTGTGACTATGACTTGGATCTAAAGTGCGGTTATGGATAGTACGTATGCTCAGATTGCGAATCTAACATCATGGATAAAGACAAGGGGAAATTAATTAGGCGTCGTCCCTCTTCCGTAACATCAAATATATTTTAGTTATTCTTTCTTAAATGAGCTGCGCAGAAAATCATTCACCAGAAGTGAATAACTTTTTAGTAACACCAGATGATATTAACAGCTTGCCGGCGCGGGTTAGCCGTGCGCTCAACGCCGTCATATCGCAGACCGCGGGGCTCCTTCCGCCGTCAGTTCGAATCCTTCCCCGGGCATGGATGTGTGTTAGGTTAGGTTGGTTTAAGTAGTTCTATCTCTAGGGGACTGATGACATAAGAAGTTTGGTGGCATAGCTCTTAAAGCCATTTTGTGACCTTTAGCATACATTTTCTTTACATAAACGGCCGTGTCTTTAGATTGCGTTGACATAGCTCAATTTTTTGCACCACCAAGGGACCGTATACCACAGGAAGTACGATACATTTCCGCTTATTATGTCCACCCGTACTCGAGGTAAACGGGTTTTAAGGGTTGGGTAGACCGATAGACGGTCAAGAAAGTGACACCAGTACGGTTCCATTGTTACCGACTTAGGTCACGAAATCCTATCAACGAAAATAGCTACCACAGTTACTGAAGGTGAGGGCAGCATAATAATTCCCCCTACTCTTTATTCGAAATGTTCCAGATGCAGTCGATACATCAGCGTATTAATTGTAGCTACGCTTTCGATCCAAATCACGTTTGCAGGAATGCAAATAAAATCTATTTGCCTATACACGTGGTAATTCAGATCCCATTATTAACGTCACCGCGTTTTAGATGTGCGAGCATTCTCATTGCTAGCTACCTTAAGGAACACTTCGGCTAATGAACGTTTTCTGGCTGGGGCACGTCTGATGGAGAATTCGAAACGTTGTAGAATACGTTTGGCAGCTACCTCGCCGTTTATTTCCTGGGGTGGTACAGAATTATCCAACTAAATTTACTCGCTAATAACTGTTTTTTGTTATTTCGATAAACATCCCGAATGATTGTCACGTAAGCGGTGACATAAAGGTAGACAATTCATGTTTGTGAGTACAGAAAGCTCTATGCAACAGAAACTGCAGATCATTTTGCCAATTTCATTGCGAAATTGCCGGCTTCTTCATGTCTGGGGTAATAATACATGGCTGTTTGCCTGGATTCTCTGCTAGCGTAGTGAAAGATGTTTGCTACTGCAAGGGAGGTCTGGCTTGTTTTCGGTTCTAATCTCGATGGATGCAGATAGACTATCAGTAAAGGAATTTTAAGAAATTCTCGCGCCCCCAATACGTTTTGTTGCTACCTTTATTCGGTACCGGCGCCTTGTGGATGTCGATATGAAACTGTGGTAGAATTTCATACTTGTTACTGCCTATTGTTTCCGCTTCTGTCAATAACTGAATTGACTTAAGTGTGGTACTGAATGATTTTTAAGTGAATTTCGTTATGAATCTTCACGCATTGTTAAACTTGCACACTGTCATGGTAGGTCAGCAACGGTAATCCAATACGACTGGTCTGAACGTTGACACAGGCCGTTTCGCGGCCGAATGCGTATAATATTTTGCTAATTCGTAACGAACCGGGGTACTTGGTCTTAATAAAACACTTATGTTATCTCTATAAGCCGAAATTCATTTTTATTAGTACAGCTCATACTAATTAGCGTTTCTTCTGTCACTTATATCTTATATTTAGGTGTTGAGGTTAACACCCTAATCAGCATTAATATAGTCTTACACATGATTGAAAACAGTCTGACAAATTTCGGATAGTTTTTCAATTTCACTCCTGTGCATAGTATGTTGGTAGCACCTCGTCGCCTTGCCTGTTATGCTGTGTAGCAGACTTTAAAGCTGTGCGGATCAGCATAACGAAAAGGCGAGGGGTCTCGCTCGTTTTGTCCACGACTGTACATGTTGCCTACCTGACGAAGTACATGCTGAAAACTAAAGTCTATTCATTTCTGTACTCTTTATAAATATATATGTGTTGTCTGTGTGTGTGTGTGTGTGTGTGAGAGAGAGAGAGAGAGAGAGAGAGAGAGAGAGAGAGAGAGAGAGAGTGGTTGAAAGTGTTCGTGGTCAGCTTATTCGAGTTTTGGTTTAAATGTTTAGCGGAGGGGCTCATATAAATGCGAGAACGAAGGTGTGCGTCGTAATATGCTGATAATAATCATCTTTTGAAGTGTTGTTCTACTGTTTTATCTATTAATGTAAATAGTGAGATTAGTCTTACGTGAACCCCTCCACAAAACATTTAAACCAAAACTCAAATTAGCTGAACACCAAAACTTTCAACCACTCTGACAGCTGTTGCATTCACATTCAACTTTCTATGACTCGCACTGGCTATTCCTGCACACATACGGATCTGAGGAGAACAGAAATGTACAGGCGTTAATTTTCAGCATATAATTCGTTAGATTGGCAACATGTACATAAACAAACCAAGTAGGAAGAGACAAATGTGAACACACTGTAGTTGTGACTTTAAATCGTGGTTTCCGGCAACATGTCTACAGTTAATGACAGAAGAATAACAGGGCTCCACACCAATCACCGCAAAGAACACGAAAATTGTGAAGAAAAGAGTGCGAATGTGAAAATGTGCTAATGTTCCGTAATTTAAGTTTTAGTGCGACCTCCAGCATGTGTCAGATGTCAGCCAGGAATTCGATTAACTGTAAATAATCACTTATTTACGTAGAAAAATAAGACGTGAACTGTTTTATAATCTATAAAATTCGCTTATCAAAAGAAAACTGAATTATTCTAGAAATCTCTGAAGATGGCTTAAAGCGACACGCGAAACGCGTCTGCAACAAGTAACATACACTGCAGCAAGAAAAAAGCGTTTGTTACTTACAAATCGAAATAATCAATAGTTTCAGATATTGAGTATCTTATATCTTACGACATACCAGTAAATTAGTTTCAGTCTAACTTCTGTAGATCTATATAGGATACTGTAAAGACTAGTGTGTTCCACGTCACTCTAATTCTCATCTCACTTGCTATTAAATGCCGTTTAAAAACGTTAATCGAACCATTCTGAAAAAAAAATCGATTTCTTGAACTGTTTACAAAACTTCTGGCGGACACGACCACATTACGTGCGACGAGCAGGGCGAAGTGTCGGTCGCATCGCATCACGAGCGACCTGCGCGCAGCTCCCATGCGACCCGTCCGCCGACGTATCATTCGATGTCTCGAGAACGCTGATAGCTACCGTTCTGCTCTCAACTTTAAAAACAATTTCGGTACATTGCCTAATTTCATATGCATTACCTAAAATGAACTATACGCAAAGTCTACGTAATGCGCTTTTACCGCTGCACATTCAATGAAATTTCGTGTAATGGTTCACTTAAGACTCATACAGCAAGTAACCACGACGAATAACGAAAAGGAATTCCAGTCCTTTCTTGAGCGATGATATCGGGATGTAAGATGCAGAGGTTTTAAATTTTTTCAAGTAATACTTCCCTTGAAATCGGATGATAAGTATTTCGTAGAAGTTGGTATAGCCAGGAGTTCTGTACCGTACATCACGCTCAGCGCGTTCTCTGATTGGCGGCGCGGCAGGCGGCAGCAGCAGCGGTTCGACACGTGCAGACTGCGACACGCCGCTGAAGGAATTTCCGTGGCAACCCGAGCCTCTACGACACGGTTTTGACGCGCGGCAGCCCTAGTGGGAAACGGCCTTAATCCACCAGCTACCGCGCCTTGTCCTTGTTTCTCAGTGCAACAAGATTGTATTATCTGATACCAGCTGCAATAGCGCTCAGTTAATTGGTAAGACTATTAAGATGCCACAGAGCCAGCGGCAGCGTGTCAGCGCAGAGCAGGTGCCGACGCAGCTGTACTGAATACTGGGCGATGCCCCAACGACAGACAGGTTCTCCTCATTCCACGTTCAGCTGTCTGCAGTCTGGCGTTACTCGCAAACGTGGAACTGCACACTGAAAACCTCTGTTCACTGGAAGGTGTGAAGTGTGTGGCTGTATGAAAGTTTTCATTCGTTCTGACACAGGCGGACGCATACCAATGAGGCACTGTTCCACATTTACAGCAGTAGTTTTAAAACGTTAGCAAATAAGGGAACATAGTGGCGCACTGCAAGTTTCTCTACAACCCCAAATATTGGGACAATAAGTGGGAGTGGGCCAGTAATGTTCAACATCAGCTGAGTACTGAGTTACTAGTATGAGTAGTCAATGTGTGTGCCTACATTTTTCCCTTCTTATCCTCTTTATCCTTTAATTCAATAACGGTATTTCTATTTCTTCAGCTTTTAGTTGCAGTGAGTTGGCTCATAGCAGAACAGATTTTGCCAGGACTGACCGAGAATGCAGATTTTACACGGGACGGCGACCTGCAGCAAGCCGTCGGCTTTCAGATGTGTACCTTCAATTGCGGCTAGACGAAGATGTCCTGAGGGCGAGACAGCCTGCTGAGAGAAACAGTACGATTCCGCAAGGGGCCACACCGGGCTGTGTGGCCACATGCTGAGGGCAGTATTTGCCACTGCAGTATTCAATAGGCTACAGGTTCGGCAAAAACTCTTAACAGTCTTTCTTGCCGCTGTTTCACTACACTGTATGGGGAAAGAGCATACCGGGTAGGCGGCTCTCTTGGAAGTCAAAATGTTAAGAATATCGGTAGAGGGACAATGAATTCCTCCCATGACCACTGTACTTTAGTTTTGTCGTTTTTAGAGAAATAAGGCAACGAGTTTAGTAATGTTGTAAGGTGGCGTGGTCTCCTGACCTTCGTTTCTTACAAATTCCGACCTCACCATCGTATTCTGCGTATCAAGACGTTTCATTCGAGCCCAAACTCGATAGGTTATAATCAATTTTACATATTTCCATTTAACTGATATGCAAACCTAATAAATAAATCGCAAGTGCGCACTGAGATTGAAAAGTCGAGGCTGGCATACACAAATATTCAAGACACGATGGCCACGGGAGTTTTGGTTCGGTGGAGGCAACCAGCCTGCTGGAAAGTCCATAGTGGGGTGAGTCAGCACGCAGCTGTGCTGGCCGGCGACCTCCCAGGGACCAAAACAGTTTTTTGCCAGAGAAAGGGATAACGGCCTGCGTGTTCACCTTAAAAGCAAAATCCGCTGTATTGTTGGGAGAGCCGCAACATACGCTTTTTTGACAGACCTAGTGCACAGTTTCAGAGTTTTCACAAGTGGACAGGAAACGCCTAACGCAGATTTACGGACTGGTCGGCTAAAACGGAGCGCCATTCTCCCGTTTGTAAGGGTAACGCTGACCGGCGGACTATTTCTGACACAATGAGCAGGAGGAGTGAGGGAAAGACAGCAGATGATATACCCTTTTGCTTTGCCTGGAGAGAGGTCATTCCAATGACGCTCTTGGAGGTGGAACTCGTAGTGGGAGCGAGTGCGCTCGTGCGTGTACGCAGAGAGTGAGGAACAAAGTCTCTACTCAGTACTGCACTGGGAGAGCACCTCTGTCGCTAGCGAATCGGAGTGATACTCTATACTGAGTCGCTCACGATTAAGCATTTGTTCACTGTGTTGGCCGCAGCACTTAATGCGCAGTGTGCACACAGACAGAATATTAGTTACCGCCTACGACCGAACATTGAGTGGCATTGCGGTGGACTGGTTATCTGACCGGTGTATCACGCCAATACTTAGACTAGGGGCAGTTAGGAGTCCTTGACATCATCAAGTCGTAATGAGAGTTCGATTGGCGAAGGTCAATCCAGATAGAATGAGATAGTTTTGTTATTTTTCAGCAGCAAATGACGCAGGTATTGTGCCCTACAGCATAGGCGAGGTCCATCTTTCCTCCATTAGAAATAACATACTTCATTCACGTCACTCCATTACATTCCTCACGCGACAGCCTCGACAGTACTTAGAAAAATTCAATCGGATAATTATTCAAGTTCAGCAGGTGCGGCTCTCAGCCAATCTGCTAAGTAAATAACATTCTTGAAAAAAAGGGATAAAAGAGCTTTCCCACACTTTGTATATAAATTTCACTAACAGGATTTCTATACGTAAAACGTAACCTCCTATTCCGAAAAGAACCCGGAAATTTGTGTATCAGTTTATAAATAAAAGTTTCACTCGATTTTCTCAGATTTTGCAATAAATAATATCTTCTGTTCAACTCGTCAACATAACACCCACATACTGACAATGTACAGAACGAGAAATGCTCCCTGGAATATACACCATGATGGAAGAGGTACAGTAGGAGGTGCTTTCGGGGCGAGCGAACAGTGTAACAACACGTGGGATCGAATGGAGACTTTCCCGTTTCGTAGTACAGGTTCTCTGCATTGTACTTTGCCCCGTGATTGGGAAAGGTATGCAAGAAATGAGAGATTGTGGGTAAATGCGAAGCTTCGAAATTTCCTGCGCGAGAGCCTGGCATCATTCTGCATTCAGTCCCTTCCTTTTACACTCTTCAGCATTCTACTTCCGTTTTCTGAGACAGGGATGCTTCACTAGATAAACAGAATCCTCTGTGTCCGGCTACCCTGGCAGTGGACACGAACTATTTCTGCTCAGTAATTAGTAAGTCTGCCTTGGCATACATCCAAGTTGAGTGTTTTCTGTTTAACCTTCAGTTGTAACAGAATAAGTTTTGTTTGTAACTGTAAGAGTTGACAATCTGCTCATTACCATCACGGAAAGTGGAAAGGACTTTGAAAAATTTTCATTTGCTGATATAGGATCATACGTTGTACGGACAATAAGTTTTGTTCTGGACGTGTACTATTGTCGTCCTTAACGTAAATTGGGATAGAATATTTTGGGAAAATTATTGCAACATAGGCCAGGTCTAGTCGCCGGACGAGTCTGGAAGCACAGGCACGCCACGTGGGAGGCGCCAGTCGTCGCTCGCTGTGGTCGAGCACGGCTCAGTTCCAGCGGGTGGCAAAACTCAGGGGAATTACTTTTGGTTCAATAGTTTTTCTTTTCTTTTCAAGGCATGCATAATTTCGTTAACATCTGCCCTGCACATTCAGTATTATTCGTGAGGAACAACCCTGTTGGTTTCTGCTTCCTTCTTTTATGTATCCAAATAGCGTCAACTAATTCAATGAAGTTTATTCTTGTTTTTCTAATGGAGCTTATGGATCATGTTTAATATGCTCAGCAGTTGTTGAAGTCATGTTCAATGTGCATTTTTATGAGGAGAATAAATGGTATTCATTGAACGTAACATCCTGTTTCAAGTAGTAGCAGCTGTCATCCCTGAAATTTGTCAGTTATGAATGCTTTTGAAGGAAGAAATCATTTCAAGTTATCTAAGTCAGATGCGTTATTACTGATAGGACCAGGAGTAATTTGTACTAAATTGCGGACCTTAAATTGAATGTCACAGGATCAAATTCATTCCTTTAGATGCGTTTATTTTTCAGGTCCCTGCACAAGTTTATTAGTGGGGAGTTGGTGGCATTTCACATATGCACACACGAATCACACGACTGTTAATAAAATAATCACTCCAATCGGCATTTCGCAGAGGGTTAGGCGAGCAGAGCAGCGGATGAGAGAGTCTGCCAAGAAGGCCAGCGAGATCACGACAGCTATGAAGAACATAGAGGGAGATCTCCCTTTGGACTTGGAAGGACTGGTGTATGATCCGGGGATTGATAACTAGAGGTCTGTTTGACTTAATTACAAAAAAAATGCGACCCTAAATTTTACACGCATTTTTCTCCAAACCTTGTTTTTCAAATTGGTGGACACATAACTTTAGTACGGTACATAAGATTTTGATCGGATTTTGGTGCCAGCATTCTAAATTGCGTTCTCTTTCAGCATTCGTAGCCGTTTTACGATATCCTGAAAAAGCTATTTTAAGGGGAATGCTTTTGTCTCGATTTGTTGGGTGCAAAAGATGACAGTTGCCTCAACACTTCACCATTTTCTGAGGACTCGATATTATTCACTTATTATGCTTATCCATTACGGATATTTTAGAACCGTGACTGTATATTAATGTAAATAAATTATACACAACTGCAACCAGTCACTTTTTCATTAATAATGCTTTATTACATTAACCGGTTTTCGAACCCTTTCAGGTTCATCTTCAGATGATTTCGGCAGAATCCGGGAAGTTACATCATTACTGGTAGTAGCATAATGCTGGGTGCTGGTTCTATGGCAGAGAGATGGGTCACTTCAATGTATCGCCATGACTATACCTTATCTTTCGATATCGATGTAAATTTAGTTTTTACTTACTGCGACAGTATAGGCGGCTTTTTTCGTATCTATCTGCCTCCATTTTGATGTCCAGAACACTTTCACACGAACTATATTAGTTCACACTTTAACAGTGACACTTTACCAGCATCCAGCATGCGCTTTACAACTGTAAACAGTTTTTTGCACGTCAGCAGCCCACCACTTCTTTTGTGGCCCATCTGCTGCTGAGGGTTGACCTGTTAGCCAGAGGAATTGCTACGGTCGGCGACAAAGAGTTCCACGCAAAATCGGCAGCCCGCCAACAAGGAGACACCTCGTTGGAGTGGCGACTATGACTGGACTTGGTCTCTAAAAGATACACTGGCACATGCTAGGATCTTTGTACGATGATCACACGAAGTTACTGAGCAAGTCAGTGTTTTGGACTTAGACTTTTGTAGATATTTTAGTATGAGGGTTATTTCTGTTTTTAACCTCCTATCTGACCGGTGAAGTTTTGTGTAGGTAAACTGCACAATGCCTGTAGTGTGCACATCTATAGTGTCACGTCATGTTTTTCAGTTCTGAGTGCACAATGAACGTGTAAAGAAGATAAGAAAAAGCAGTACCTCCTACGTAAGCGTGAAGGGCCTCCTGAGAGGCATCACCTGGTTTCGTGGCAGCTCACACAACTTAACTGCCGCGCAGCTCCTTCCTCGTGACAATTCTCAGCCGCACACTACAGGGGCATCAAAGATGCTGCTGCTGCAGAGTTTGATCACCCACCATATAGTCCAGACTTGGCTCCATCTGGATTCATCTCTTCATTCACATGAACTGCTGACTATGAGGATAGCAATTTTTTATTTATTTATGGAAGCTGATATGATTTAGGGTAATCTGGCCCTCAATTAAATTGGACCAAAGTTTCATATGTACAGTACCTTTTTCACAACATAGTTACCAGATAAATAACAATTTAAATATGACAAATATTATCTAGAAGCATAACACTTCCCAAAGTTCTGGAAAATTATATTTCTTTGGTCGCAAACCGGCTTTAACCTTGTTGGGCCATCTTCAGGTGACAACTGACCGTCTCAAACACAGAAAAACATAATGTGCGACATAGATAGATATAATTTCTACAGAAGATATAAAAAATAAAAAATACAGAAGATACAAAAAATAATTATATTAACTAAAAATGGAGGGAGTAAACAAAGTTTCTATGTAGACAGACATACAACAAGTGATGAGAAATAAAATGAATGTATATTTAGAATAGAGTGTTTGTAACGAAAACTTAATGTTAACTTGTTAATTGTTAAATTCAGTTTCGTTACAAATACTAGATTCTAACTGTAAATTCATTTTATTTCTCATCATTTTCTGTATGTATCTCTACATAACAACATTGTTTAACACCTTTTCAGTTAATGTAATTATTGTAATATTTTCCTATGCAAACACTTTGTCTTTTTTTTATCTTATGCTCAAATAATACTTGTGTAAGTCACACACGATGTTTATTTGTGTTTGCGACAGTTAGGTGTCACCTGAAGATGATCTGAGAAGCCATAACCGGTTCGTGACCAATTAAAAATAAATTTGCACAACATTCGTGAGGAAGTAGATTAAGGGAACAGTACCTCTGTTTTAATTTATCATGTTCCGCCAAGCACTGACGGAAAATTTAGTTAAGGACAAACAGTTTTCATCAGTAATTGCCAAGTTTTTTCTTCAATTTATATTTATTTATAGGTTGTCTAATTGACATAGACTGGGAAAAAGTCTGTAAAATTGAAGGAAAATGAAATAAATCAGTGAAATAAAATTCGAATAAAGGCTACATTTTATTCCATCCCCAAATGGGGGTATTGGCGGTTGCCAGTCTTTTATGGAGTCCCACACTACACACAGAGCAGTGCTTCGTAGCATTTTTCTTGCATATTCGACATCATCTTTGTTTCTCCAATGCCGTGCGTTGAGTCATGTGTCTGGATCGAGAAGTCCTAAGTTCAGTTAAAACACGTGAAGCGGATGCCATCAGATATGATGGACATCCTGCCCTTTTTGTATCAGAAGCAGCGAATTATTTAGAACGATATGTCCCTGCCACTACCCTCCGTTCATTCGTGAGGAAGTAGATAAAGGGAACAGTACCTCTGTTTTAATTTGAATCCCACTTGTTTCCCGCAAATGAATTGTTCTAGATAATGGTGTTCGTAATAACAAACCATCCGCTCATCAGTGCTCAGGCTGTCAGAAAAAACTCGAAACTGCATGAAGTTCTCATTCAGCAAGTCAATGACGGGACGAATTTCCGCCAGCAGGGATTCATTGAAGTGTAGGTGACAGTTAATTTCCAGGTATCTGTTGCGGATCATACACTGTCATACGCACCTTACACCAAAGTCCTCATCTCCATTCCAATATAACTGTTCATGTGGGATAGCATGGTATCCAGTAAAGATCAGTACACTTGAGACCTTTTTATGCATTCATTAGACCAGAATTATGATAATTCTTCTGTACAGCATATCGGACATTGTCACTGGTTATCAAAGTCAGTACTTGTGTCAGAAAATTCTCCAAAGCAATCAGCTGCATACTTTCCTTTTGCCTCTGCTACCAATAGCATTTGCGCTTTCCAGTTTCTGCTAGATCGCAGCAGATTTTACTGTAGGCTGCATCTTCTGTTGTCCAATTAGAAGTGATATTTCTTTAATTTTTTTCTTGCGATGTCCTACATTTTCCTCGTCCTCCCTTTCTTCATCAGTATGAACTTTGAAGGTAACCTGGAACATCAGCCCAAAGAGTATCTTCCAATAAATTCTCGTCGATAATGTCACAGTCTGACATCTCATCTACGAGATCTCGAGGAAGCTTGAGTCCATTAGCCTAATTCACTTCACATACATCATCAGGAGAATCCGTGAAATTTGGTACATTTACGAAATCTTCTACGTCCATTATAGAAAGTATTTCATAGCGACTCATTGTGCCTGGGGACGAATGAAAAGCAAAACTTGTTTTAAGAGGAATCTGCCATGAGCCCCAAATAGGCATCGAGATTCAGCCCTCATCGGAAAATAAAATAAGCCTTGGAAACAAACAATCGATGAACATCTAAAATAATTACAGAACATGGCAGTAAACAGACGCTGATAATTACATTCATAATAATTTAGCTTATAATGTTTTGAAATTTTTTAACTCTTGTAACGCTAAAAAACTTTATTTCTTCACACAAATGACACTGTACAATTCACTCGTTTAACGACAGACGACTAACAATCATTGCGGACGCTTGATAAATGTCTAGATAGCAATGCAAACTAATAACAATTGCTGCCAACATAACTACAAATACGAAATTTCCATTACAAAGACAAATCACCAAATGGTGGCCATGGCAGTTAACAGGTTAAAAAGATTTAAGTATCCGACGAGGCAGTGTGAGAAAATTATACTGACTATGAACTATTAAAGATAATACTGGCAGTAATTGTATTACTGTAGCTGTTACCACTAAGGGATATAATGGTAATAATAATAATAATAATAATAATAATAATAATAACAACAGTTATTATGACATTAATAAGAATAATGTTAGTTGTAGATGTAAGAAGAATTTATAGGTGTAAAAAAAGATGTTTTTTGATGCAGTGAGTTCTGAGGAAAGGAAATTTAAGTAAACTGCATCGGTTAAGAACACCGGGAAAGGAAGATCAATTTGGAGAGAGGCATGTACAAGGGCAACGAATGCGTACAGTGACAGTGGTAATCTTTATCGCTGCTTTAGTACGTAATCATTAACTGTTTTCTGAAGCTGGAGATGTTCTTCAGTTCTCTAATATAATACGGGATGTTATTCCATAATTGACTTCCTGCTGTTGGGAAGGACGTCAAGAAAATCTCTGAACGATGGGTGGGACAGAAAGGATTTTGCTTTGACGGGAGCGGGTGTTTCTGACCTGACATGTTGTTTACACGAGAGATATGAGGGGCAGCCTTCACTGATAAGACAGAGGGTATGGAATTCTCTGCACTTCTCTGCACACAGCCAGGACAGCTGTGCATATGATGGTGAAATATGATCAAAGGGTCGAACATCACAAGTATAACGGCAACAGGCATTCATAACCACTTCCAGGCGCCGCCAACTTTCCTAAGAAAAATCTCGCAGGACAACATCGCTTTAATCATTAATTGGAAATATGGGTGTTTGTACAAGTTTCTTTTTCAGGACAAGAGGAGAGAGCTTTTTATATTTTTGCAAGGCCTGGAGAGATGCCGATGCCTTGTTGCACATTGCAGTTATGTGCTCAATCCAGTTTATATTTTCATCTGTTATTACTCCTAGAGTTTTTGTTGAAGGAAGTTAATATTTGTCATATTTAGCGTTAAAGGTGGTAGGAATTCGCGATATTTTGGGCAAATGACCAAGCAGTAACTCTCGGGTACACCATGCGCCTATTTCTATAGCGCACACCGTCCGGTACTGAGATTCTCGACAGCTGTCTTCAGGTTTACTGCGTTTGCACACAGATACAACTCGAAGTTACCCACGTACACGTGGTATTTGCAGCACGACAAAACTGATGACATACCATTTACACAAAATGCAAAGAGTATAGGACCTGATACTACCTGCATCCATTGTGACTTTACGGTGCCGGACGTGACGCATTGCTGGCGAGACTTTAGTTACGGGCCAAACCATTGCGCTGCACTCGGCGAAGAATTTAGAATGCTAAGTTTGACAAGTAAAATGTCATAGTTGACAGTGTCAAAGGTTTCTCTAGCATAAGAAGCGTTGCCTCTTGTGCATCCATGGTGAGATTCAGGTCACCTGTTACCTTTATTACAGTAGATGCTGTGCAGCGATGCATACGGATGCCTGACTGGTATTCGTCTAGTATGTGTTTTGAAGCTCGGTAATTTGTTAGGTGGGCGTGTGCGGTATATTCTAAGGCCTTGGACAGTGGAGGAAGAATGCAAATAGATCGGTTAGCAGAGGGTGCTGTAGCAAAGTCTTTTTAAGTAATGGCTTAACTTGTCATTATTTCTCGGCCTCGGAGGAAATACTTGTGGATAAGGAGTGGTTTAAGATATAGATGGCAGTAGTGGGTCAACAACAAGCCTCATCATCTGGACCAGTAGATGCTGAGCTGATACGCATGATGATTTTTCTGCTGGTATTGCAAGCAACAATGCTTTAGACATACTTTTTCGTGGTTATAGTCGTTTACCCCCATAAAGTAATCATTGACTATCTCTTTGGTTTGCTTGCAGCATTTTGGCACAGACAACGAGCTACAGACGAGCATAGGGAATTCGCGGAAAGCTCAGGCAGCTGCCTTATACGACGAGTGTGTCTGAAAGTTGGTACCGCACTACGAGAAATGTCCAGGTCGGAGAAGCGACTTTGTAGAGAAGTAGCCAGAAGGTGTAGGTAAATGATGGAATAAAAAAATTTAAGTTTCACTGTGATATCCATTTATAGATAGATCGAATGTTGGAAAAATGTAGCCCTCGTGGTTGTAATATTCGGGTGAAACTGTTTCTTTGGAGCAGGCACCTCTGTTGGCGAAGACATATCGTAGACTGCTGTCAACATACAGAAGCCGCACCGACTGCTGACGAAGCGAAGTCACAACAATAAAACCACATAGTGAGTAGTTATATCCAATTATCGACACATCTTTGGCGTAATATAGAAGCTGACGACCTATCTGGCGTAAAATGTCGATATTATCGGTTTTCACAGCGTAGTCTCATTTTAAGGGCGTTGTTAGATCTCAAACAGGAAACTTGTTTAAATTTGTTCTATGATAAATTCGTCATTTTTGATTTACACACAGCTTGTGTCAAGAATTTCATTTAATGTTTGCACATCAACACTCTCAACGAAGGCTGAAATCAAGGAAAAGCTTCCTCCAGCCATCAAATAGTCTGGAAGTTCCTATACATAATGCAAGACTTTCGTTGGTGAAATATAAGCACAAAACTGGATCCAACCGTGTGAAAATGTTCCCTCTGCCTAATATGAGGACTAGAGTACTCGCAGGACCTTTAACCAAACGATAACCGAGGTGAATGAGCAAGTCATGGGGCTTCACAACAGCTTCACAACAAGTGCGAATGCCGGCAGGGACAATCGGCCCTCTCTGTTCATCTTCATGCTCAGACTAAATTTAATGCTTGACAGTGGTTATGTGTTAGCTGTGACTTCGTTTTGGAGAAAAGCTATCTGAATGCACATTTGGTCAATTCCTCTATCTTGTTAGTTTATTTCTTTTTGATATATGTATATGATGTACACATTTATCTTGCTTCTGATACGAGAGAAGAGAAAGGTTGTTCTCAAATAAATTTGTAGAATGGGTAACTGAACCAAACCTGTACTCTTACAGATATGATGGACAAAATATGCTGCGCAATAAAATTAAAATATCACTTTTTCGAATCCGCGTTGCTGTCTCCCGTTGTGACGCACAAGTGTGGTATTTGGCTGGAAGCTCCCCACGGGGTACAGCTTTCCTCTGGAATGGCAGAAAAACGTCGCACCCTGTGAGGTCACCCTCGAGCATGGCGACGCTTCAAACAGCGACGAGTCGGTCGAAGGCCACAGCGGTGCGCTTCCGGTGGGTTAATTGTGTCACATCGGCACAATCCTGCCCAACGTTATCGAGGACGTCTGACACGACCGTCACACAGTGTTATCCTTCTAATGGCGCCTCAGCGGTGAAGATGAGAACCGCGACATCTAACGTTGAAATCACGGAGTTTTCCTATGGGTGGCCGAGGAAAACATTTCACACATACTATCGCTCAGAATCGACACAATCCCCAGGAGTCCCCTGGAGCGTTGATTCCCGTACACGTCGTAACCGACATTTCACCCTGCGATGAACACCAGGGCGACGTTCTTGACGACATTCGTCGATGCTGACGATGCCCAAACGTTTCAAACGTTCTCGAAGGACGTTGCGGTGTTTGCTTTTCTACTGAACGTAGTCGAACCCCTTTGAAGTGCGGCGCATCCACAATTTTTTTACTTTTGTTTAGGCAGGAACCACAAGGAACCGTTCAGAATCATTCGACGAAATTTGTATTCCGAAGCAGATGCTTTTTCAGCCAACCAGTTTCACGTTTCACGCCATCCTGTGGCGCGATCACGGAGGGGAGCCACATTGACACACATGCGAATAAAGTGTGCAAGTGTTCCTCTAAGGCCCCTCTCCCCCCCCCCCCCCCCCCCCCATCCCTCATCACTCCAGTTTGCCAGCATACTCGGTGTCAGCCTCACACATTTACTGACAATTTGAGAAATTTGCCTATGCAGAGGAAACCTGCGGACTACTCGCAGATGCCGGCAGGCAGGCGGCTGGCTTCGGAGGTGTGTGACGTCAGGCGCCCTGGGCTGCAGTTCCAAGTTGTCTCTGTCACACAAGATCTTTAAAATTGTCAGTAAATGTGTGCGGGTGATACCGAGGGTCTTGACGCACTGGTGCTTCTTAGACGGATTATTTGACGTTTTATTCAAACATGTGTCACTGTGGCTCCCCTCCGCGATCACGCCAAATGACGGCGTGATATGGAATGGTTCAAACGCATAAGCTCAATTTGCTTCTTCGGATCACGTCCAAATTTTTTCGAATGGTTTTGAAGCGTTCCTAGTGGCTCCAGCTGGCGCACACTGGCTGCTGCTGCACTCCACAGGATCCCGATCACTTCCAGTGGGCACGCAGCCCCACAGCGTCCTCACCGAAGAGTTGAAACTTACGCAGGTGTCAGCAGCACCAGAGGTTGCCGGGAACGTCGCCCTGTTGCTCGTCGCACCGAGAACAGTCGTTACCGACAGTGAAACGTGCGGAAGTCAACGTCCTAAGGGAAGCGGCGGTTTCACTGACGCCGTGTATGCCACAGTCTGAGGCGGTTCTGAGCGCCGGTGTGGCTGGAAGCTTCCCTCGGCCGCCCGTAAGGAAAACGCGTGATTTCAAAGCTCGCCGTCGCGTTGTAAAACATGAGTGAGAGGGGCTGTGGCGATTTTCGCGCCGTTGCTGCCGATGTGACATCACTGACCCGCCTAACACGTCACATAAACTCCCCAGCGCTGGCCTTTTTTCGCATGCTTGCTTCCTGAAGCTTCGCCCAGCCTGAAGTTGACATTGCAGGACGGCACGCCTTTCCACCATTAAAGAAGAGGTGTCTAGGTACCTTTAGCCAAATTTCAAGCTAACGTCTCGTAATGCAGGCAATTACGGGATTTCGAAAAAGTGATCCTCTAATTTTGTTGTGCAGTATAGTTCTACATTTGCAATAGCATTTCCAGATCAGAAACATTAACACTGTCAAGATGTACTGAGGTTCTTCCTGCCTTAAAGGAATATTTTTTAAAAGTAGTGTCAATTGAAGTAGTAGGAAATCAGTCCAAGAGCAGAATTTTCTCAAAGAAACTGAGTATGTGCAAAAGATCATACTGTATTCACGTTTTTAACGCGATAAGAGTTTTACAGTGGAAGGCCAATATTTCAGTGTTCGAAAATGCAGGTTGCGCCATTGCCATACATAGGACGTTATTTTAACTAACAATTGAAATAAGCTTATTGACAACATTTTTCACGCTGCCAAACAAAAAAAGTACTTCCGACAATGCACAGACACAGAACGAATCTGTAAAATTCTTACTGCTCGCATTCAGTACACAATACAAGCATAGTGACGAGAGGACCATATATCGGGGAAATACATAAATGAGTCGACTTGTTTTTAAAGGGACACATGCCTGACAGAATTTTGCACAGAGCACAACATAATCATAGCTAACACTTGGTTTAAGAATCATGAAAGAAGGTTGTATACATGGAAGAACCCTGGAGATACTAAAAGGTATCAGATAGATTATATAATGGTAAGACAGAGATTTAGGAACCAGGTATTAAATTGTAAGACATTTCCAGGGGCAGATGTGGACTCTGACCACAATCTATTGGTTATGACCTGTAGATTAAAACTGAAGAAACTGCAAAAAGGTGGGAATTTAAGGAGATGGGACCTGGATAAACTGAAAGAACCAGAGGTTGTACAGAGATTCAGGGAGAGCATAAGGGAGCAATTGACAGGAATGGGGGAAATAAATACAGTAGAAGAAGAATGGGTAGCTTTGAGGGATGAAGTAGTGAAGGCAGCAGAGGATCAAGTAGGTAAAAAGACGAGGGCTAGTAGAAATCCTTGGGTAACAGAAGAAATATTTAATTTAATTGATGAAAGGAGAAAATATAAAAATGCAGTAAGTGAAACAGGCAAAAAGGAATACAAACGTCTCAAAAATGAGATCGACAGGAAGTGCAAAATGGCTAAGCAGGGATGGCTAGAGGACAAATGTAAGGATGTAGAGGCCTATCTCACTAGGGGTAAGATAGATACCGCCTACAGGAAAATTAAAGAGACCTTTGGAGATAAGAGAACGACTGGTATGAATATCAAGAGCTCAGATGGAAACCCAGTTCTAAGCAAAGAAGGGAAAGCAGAAAGGTGGAAGGAGTATATAGAGGGTCTATACAAGGGCGATGTACTTGAGGACAATATTATGGAAATGGAAGAGGATGTAGATGAAGATGAAATGGGAGATACGATACTGCGTGAAGAGTTTTACAGAGCACTGAAAGACCTGAGTCGAAACAAGGCCCCCGGAGTAGACAATATTCCATTGGAACTACTGACGGCCGTGGGAGAGCCAGTCCTGACAAAACTCTACCATCTGGTGAGCAAGATGTATGAAACAGGCGAAATACCCTCAGACTTCAAGAAGAATATAATAATTCCAATCCCAAAGAAAGCAGGTGTTGACAGATGTGAAAATTACCGAACTATCAGCTTAATAAGTCACAGCTGCAAAATACTAACACGAATTCTTTACAAACGAATGGAAAAACTAGTAGAAGCCAACCTCGGGGAAGATCAGTTTGGATTCCGTAGAAACACTGGAACACGTGAGGCAATACTGACCTTACGACTTATCTTAGAAGAAAGATTAAGGAAAGGCAAACCTGCGTTTCTAGCATTTGTAGACTTAGAGAAAGCTTTTGACAATGTTGACTGGAATACTCTCTTTCAAATTCTGAAGGTGACAGGGGTAAAATACAGGGAGTGAAAGGCTATTTACAATTTGTACAGAAACCAGATGGCAGTTATAAGAGTCGAGGGACATGAAAGGGAAGCAGTTGTTGGGAAGGGAGTAAGACAGGGTTGTAGCCTCTCCCCGATGTTGTTCAATCTGTATATTGAGCAAGCAGTAAAGGAAGCAAAAGAAAAATACGGGGTAGGTATTAAAATTCATGGAGAAGAAATAAAAACTTTGAGGTTCGCCGATGACATTGTAATTCTGTCAGAGACAGCAAAGGACTTGGAAGAGCAGTTGAATGGAATGGACAGTGTCTTGAAAGGAGGATATAAGATGAACATCAACAAAAGCAAAACAAGGCTAATGGAATGTAGTCTAATTAAGGCGGGTGATGCTGAGGGAATTAGATTAGGAAATGAGACACTTAAAGTAGTAAAGGAGTTTTGCTATTTGGGGAGCAAAATAACTGATGATGGTCGAAGTAGAGAGGATATAAAATGTAGGCTGGCAATGGCAAGGAAAGCGTTTCTGAAGAAGAGAAATTTGTTAACATCCAGTATTGATTTAAGTGTCAGGAAGTCATTTGTGAAAGTATTCGTATGGAGTGTAGCCATGTATGGAACTGAAACATGGACGATAAATAGTTTGGACAAGAAGAGAATAGAAGCTTTCGAAATGTGGTGCTACAGAAGAATGCTGAAGATTAGATGGGTAGATCACATAACTAATGAGGAAGTATTGAATAGGATTGGGGAGAAGAGAAGTTTGTGGCACAACTTGACCAGAAGAAGGGATCGGTTGGTAGGACATGTTTTGAGGCATCAAGGGATCACCAATTTAGTATTGGAGGGCAGCGTGGAGGATAAAAATCGTAGAGGGAGACCAAGAGATGAATACACTAAGCAGATTCAGAAGGATGTAGGTTGCAGTAGGTACCGGGAGATGAAAAAGCTTGCACAGGATAGAGTGGCATGGAGAGCTGCATCAAACCAGTCTCAGGACTGAAGACCACAACAACAACAACAACATAATTGCCATTTAAATTAAGGCACTTATCGTAGCAATGGACGAGCTTGGAAATTGCTTCGTCGTAAAATTCGGCCGCCTGCGCTTTCAACCACGTGGTTACCTCTTCTTGAAGCTGTGCGTCGTCATCAAAACGCTGCATAGCCAACCACTTCTTCATTGCTGGGAATAAGTGGAAGTCGCTCGGTGCCAGGTCGGGACTGTACGGCGGATGAGGAAACAACTCCCACTTAAAAGATTCGAGAACTTCACGAGTGGCATTTGCCGTGTGGGCCCGGGCGTTGTCGTGAATCGGCAAGATCTTTGAGCCCAACTTTCCCCTGCGCTTGTTTTGTATTGCTCTTCTGAGGTTGTGCAGAGTTTGGCAATACCTTCGAGAGTTTATTGTGGTGCCTCTTTCCAGGAAATCCACAAAAATCACACCTTTTCTGTCCCAAAAGACAGTCGCCATCACCTTCCTTGCCGACATTGTCTGCATGCATTTCTTGGGTTTTTGGGGGGAATTTGTGTGCCCCCACTGCATTGACTGCAATTTTGTCTCGCAGTTCACATGCTTAACCCATGTTTCGTCACCAGTAACGATGCGATCGAGTAAGCGTCCAAAAACGTTAACGCTGCAGCCATTCGCTGATTTTTGTGAATCTCTGTCAAGAATTTTGGTATCCGTCTTGCACAAAACTTCTGGTAACCAAGCTTTTCGGTAATGATTTCGCGCAACAATCTTCGTGGAATTTGTGGAAAACTCATAGAGAGTTCCGTTATTGTGAAATTACGGTTTTCACGGACCGCGGCATGGACTTTTTCGACAAGTTCGGCAGTCACTATGCTGGGTCTTCACTTCGCTCTTCGTCGTGAACGTTAGTTCGGCCATTTTTAAATTTTATGACCCATTGACGCACTCCACCTACAGTGATTATGTTGTCCCCATACACTTCACAAAGCTGCCGATAGATTTCTATCGGTGCACAGTTTTCTGCAGTCAGAAACTGTATTACAGCACGCACTTCACACTTCGCGGCATTTTCAATTAACGCTGACATTTCAAACTGTCACAGTAACTCATCGGAGTACAGCACGAACATCTCACTAGCACGGCAGGATGCCGACTGAGCGGCGGAATGCCATGACACCAAGATGGCCGCGCTAGCCCCGCCCCTAAGGAACACAAACGAAAACGTGATGTACTTTGTGGATAGCCCTCGTATATATGCATTTTGATGGTTTTATGTGTTAAGTTAGAGTTTGAGATTGTATCAAACGGACATTCTCATTTCGTCAGTATGCTACATTTTATTGAACTATAAACTTTATCGATTTACCCCTTATTTAAAACATACAATCTAAACCAAACAAATAAAGTCAGAAATACCGGGTGATCAAAAAGTCAGTATAAATTTGAAAACTGAATAAATCACGGAATAATTTAGATGGAGAGGTACAAATTGACACACATGCTTGGAATGACATGGGGTTTCATTAGAACCAAAAAAATAGAAAAGTTCAAAAAATGTTCGAAAGATGACTTTTCATCTGATCAGAATACCAATAATTAGCACAACAAAGTAAGACAAGGCAAAGATGATGTTCTTTACAGGAAATGCTCAATACGTCCAGCATCATTCCTCAACAATAGCTGTAGTTGAGGAATAATGTTGTGAACAGCAGTGTAAAGCATGTCCGTAGTTATGGTGGGGCATTGGCGTCGGATGTTGTCTTTCAGCATCCCTAGAGATGTCGGTCGATCACGATACATTTGCGACTTCAGGTAACCCCCAAAGCCAATAATCGCACGGACTGTCTGGGGACCTGGGAGGCCAAGCATGACGGAAGTGGCAGCTGAGCACACGATCATCACAAACGACGCGCACAAGAGATCTTTCACGTGCCATCCGTCGGACATTTTGTGAACTTTGTTTTTTTTTGTTCTAATAAAACCCCATGTCATTCCAAGCAGGTGTGTCAATTTTTACCTCTCTATCTACATTATTCCGTGGTTTATTAAGTTTTCAAATTTAAACTGACTTCTTGATCACCCTGTAAATGAACTTCGCTTTGTTTCCTAAATTTCGTTCAATGGTTATTCAAAGGCATACAAAGCATTACTAAATCTGTAATTTGTTTAAAATTACGGTAATTAGCACATAATCAACACGAATACTGTTACGGAGAACGTTAAATTCTTTCACTGTGTCATTTTCATGTTCAATTGAAAAAATGGTTCAAATGGTTCTGAGCACTATGCGACTTAACTTCTGAGGTCATCAGTCGCCTAGAACTTAGAACTAATTAAACCTAACTAACCTAAGGACATCACACACATTCACGCCTGAGGCATGATTCGAACCTGCGACCGTAGCGGTCGCTCGGCTCCAGACTGTAGCGCCTAGAACCGCACGGCCACTCCGGCCGGCCATGTACAATTGAGCAAGAAATTATTTCTGTGCAGAAATTCGTGTGCTCTTGATGAATGTAGTTTTCGAATTTGATTAGGTCTTCCATATTTGCTATTTTAATGGAATTTTTTTTCAGAAGGTTATGATGGTGGTGATGGTGGTGCAGGTGCTTTTGACGTAAGACCCACGGAGGACGTATGGCAGTCCAAAATGTTTATTGTCGAATACCCTTTGATGCTACCGTTCCGTTCATGGCAGTATACAATGTGACAAATATTACTAATTGAACATTAAATTCTTTCGTTTCTAAGTTCACTTTTAGTCTCTTCACAGACAAAGAACTTCTGGTCGTGCAATTATTTGTTTCCACCAGTTTTTGAAATCGGAAATTTCTCTGGTTGCCACTTCTTTCATCACAAACTTTCCTGGAACAGAACTCTCTGTAATATGACAGTTAACCTCATGGACTAAAGGTGTTCTACCATTTTTTTTAGATATGTGGTGATGATTCCAAAATCTCGATCACAAGGCAGAAAGTTATGACCTCTGACATTTTCTTTTGCGTGATTTGCCTGGTAATCACCACTTCCCACTTTGTCAATAGTACTGATTTTATCTGTGTAGTGAACCGTGACAAAACAAAGTGTACATCGAAGGTCATAAAATAAGTGTGAAACTGAACCACTGTTTACAGCACTCCCGACAGTTTTTTTTTTTTTTTAAAAAAGAGGCTCAAGTCAGTACGTACGCCCATTCAAAAATAATTGCACTCTTTCTCGCTAAACCTGAGGCATTACAAACGCAATTTTAACAGAGAGGCCTAGCTAAGGAGTTTCCGAAACGACAAGTAACAGGAAATCGTTCAAACGACGAAATAGACCAATTCAAAAAACTCTATTTACATCTCCTCGACGTAGGAGTAAGGTGTTGTGGAGGTCGGCACGTGACTCACCTTCTGGTGGACGCGACGTCTCCACGCTCGACGGCCAGTAGGAACTTCTTCTCGTCCAGCGACAGCTGCGCCATCTCCTGGTGTGGCCGCACCACGTTCTCCTCCTCCATCATGCCGTGGATGCTGTGCCTCTGCAACAGAGCGGAGCAGCAGGTGACGTGGCGCAAACACCGCTTCCGCCGGCCGCCCTCTGCTGCGCGGCGCGCCGGTGCGACAGCCGAGCCCCACGTGCTGCCACTGTGCGAGGTGCTGCAGAGCAGCAAACATTCAAACAAAGCGTCTTCATCCGACTACTCTCTTGCCTTCGCTTATAAAGTTGCTGAGAATCACGACGATAGAGCTGGTGCTTCCTACACGTAGGCGGCACCGGATCAGCCTGGCAGCGCTAGGTGAGTGTGTCCAGCTGCAGGGAGACGCAGCTGCTGGCAACTCACGAGGGGAACGCCTCGGACACGGCCGACCGATTCGGCTCACGTTTCCCACGTCACTACGTCGATAGGTCACCCGCCGTCTGACAAACGCAAAAAAAAAATTGCCCACCGTTCTGAGATGAAACCAGAGGAACAGGGTCCCTTTGAGGCGAGAAGAACAAAATCAATATTATCTACCTCTTTCCCACTGGGCCATAACACCCATTAGATTATATTTACGGCCCCCGTGCTAAATGAGGCCTCACTTTACGAATGTGAATTATCTTCGATTAAACGAAAACTTTAGAAGGTGACGCCTCAGCATATTCACTTAAAAATCGAAGTAAAAACTGTTACCATTAACCCTTATCTGTTCATCGAAAGCGCCGCTGATGTAGCGACCGATGCATCTGTCTAGTGATCAGAGAACGTATGTTCGATTTCCAAGACCGCTGATATTTTTCTCATTTGTAGTTCTTTGCGTTTCACTGAAAAATCAGCGCTGAAAGCTGTTTTTAAATTGTAACGTTAATCATTATTGCATCTCTTCGGCTGGGCAGTCCCCTGCTCGATTTCCAGAACCAGACTGTAATTTTGAGAGATTCTGTGTTGCACAAAGATGTCCACTTTGGCGGTATTACTTGTGGCGTGCAAGTCCCCGTCGTCACCTATGGACCTGGTACACTGGTATCTGGTACACTGGTATCTGGTATTTTAGACGACGCTCTGTCTGTCCGCCCGATCTACCTGAGGAGTCCAATATCAGACAAAACTTGTTATCAGCAACATATAATTTTCAAATATTCTCAAAATGTTTTTTGTAAACTGAATTCTCCTATTTCTTGGTTCTGGATCAGTTGAAATAACCGTTTTTTTAACGAGTCGCTTGAACGATTCATCACTTCTGTAACCGGAGGACCAAACTAATCATTAGTTTCCTATAAGGACAGGAAAACTGCAGGCTAGAATTTTTGACACTCTGTGATGGAGTATTGCGCCGTATACGAACGCGCTACTTTATGTACACTACCAAATGTGACAAGTGTTAGTTTTTCTTCTTATGCGATTACGTACTAACGTTATTGACACTCATACTCCTAAAAATTTCGAAAAAGATGAAAGCGGGGAAAATTTGCAGAATGATACTGGGAACCGCGGCAGCGGCGATTTCGTTTAACAACGCATGCCTTATTGGTGCATATGATAAGCGCCAGTCGAAATATGGTTTTCCCTCGATTTCTACGAAAATACGTGTTGAGTAAAAAGTACACAGTTTTCAATTATCTATTGATTCCGCCGAGCCTGCGGGGGTGGACGAGCGGTTCTAGGCGCTATAGTCTGGAACAGCGAGACCGCTACGGTCGCAGGTTCGAATCCTGCCTCGGGCATGGTTGTGTGTGATGTTCTTGGGTTAGTTAGGTTTAAGTGGTTCTACGTTCTAGGGGACTGATGACCTCAGAAGTTAAGTCCCAGAGCTCAGAGCCATGTGAACCATGTGATTCCGTCTTTCCTGAGTCTATTGCACGTCATGCAATTTAGGGGCAGTGTTCTCAAGAAATCTTGGGTATTTCTGTCTTTTGGTCCTTTATTAATGTACCACTACCGGTTTCGTGGCGTTAAAGCCACATCTTCAGGTGACATATGATTAAAACATTACAGCGGAAAAGATCGGAACCTTTTTTCACGGCATTCATTGGGAAACACCGCTAAAAGACGGTATGTCTCGGATTAAAAACTGCCGAATTCCAATTTACTGGATGGGTCCAAAGCAAACCGTATCATAGTGATCGCTTTTCCAATCTATAAGGAAACGCGTACAGGGGACACGACCGCGTGCTCTGTCGTACGGTAGTGATACAGTAATAAAGGACCAAAATACAGCTGAAGCCATTGTTAATACCCAAGGCTGTGGTTACCCCACCTACAAGGTTGTCTGCAATTCTCAAGTAAGTGGGGTTGTTGAGGCAAAAAAATATCTTAAGAGTGTTACATTTCCGGTTGCACACAACAGGCCTGCCAAGTATGAGCCGAATCGGTTGGGGGTCTGTGAGGCCTGCCCTAGCCAGTGTGTGCGGTTCAAAGCGACGACAGGCTCTCGACTTAAAAGGCGCCGCTCAGCTGCAGGCGGGCCGAGGCGTCCAGAGAGAACCATGCCAGGGCGCCGAGGCTGCGGCCGGTAATACAGTGCCCAACTGACCGTCTGTCTCGACACTTTCTTCCTAGTTTTGCACCAACTGCCTGTATGGCCGAAACCGGTCCTTTCTCTGCAAAAAGCACGATAATAATTGTGGTAGATACGTTGCGAGATACAGTTGCGGTATAACAGCGATTCGTGATGAAATCGACATTTATTTCTCTACACTCAGACACGTAGTTAAATGTTAACTCAGTCGGATCGCTACATTGTAAATGAACCTTTGCAAATCTACGCTGTTGACGATCAACTAGACCACTGACTTACTTTGAAGTGGTTCAGCAGTTGCCACGAGTTACTTAAGCACAAAACGCAACTGGCGAGGCCGCAGCATCCGTGCAGGCTAGTCCTCACCATAAAGTGAGTAATAAAATTAATCCTTTAATTCAGATCACCAATTCCAAATAGAGTACCGAGAAAACTGACACCTAGTCAGACCATTCCATTAATTAACTTACAATTCATCAAACATAACTACTGAATTGACACAACCAAATTAATTTTCCCAAGTACACAGACACTACCGAGGCACTGTTTACGTAGAGGGCTATCGACTGGAAGGGGCGGGTGAAATTTAACAAGCCCCGTTTACTTAATATAGAAAGCGCCCTATATAACATGGTCACAGAATTATGACTAAAAATGTATGATAGGGTATAAGTAGGGAATCAGTCTTTTACGATGATTCCGTACTTACACCCTATCATACGTTTTTAGTCATAATTCTGTGACCATGTTACAGAATATAGACCATTCATTGATTTAAATTCTGAGGAAGACAATCCTAGCAGTGTTGAAACCAGGTTAATTTGTTAAAAATATTGACGAGGGCTGTGTTTCTTTCAATTGTAACTATTCACGGTCTCTGAACGTGCACCCATGTACAAAATTTTGTAGAAATCATACTCTGCAGCAAATGTGATGGCCTACACACAGCGGATTCATGTATCGCGACGTTTCCGACGAGTTTACACTACTCTGGTCCGCACCCAGAGACAGACCGTTCATGCGCGGCCTTTTCAACCAGAAAGAGCTCAACGAGCAAAAGCCTACGCCACGTCGGGGACGGCGACTGGTGGCCCACAGCTATCACGCTCGACTGCTCTCCGCCAGCCACCTGGTCTCCAGAATCCCCTGCATTTCCCGCCTCTGCCTCTGAGGCATTCCCCGCAACCAGTAGTCGCTTTACGAAATTATTCTAAGCGACCAGCGCCACCGCCGGTGTCGGCCCAGTTAGGCTCTCCCTCAGGGTGCCCCGCATCGTCAACATGACATCCAGTCGGCAGACAGGTCGGGTGTCTTCTCCGACACGAGAGGTCGATCTGTAGGGCGTGCTCCTAGGGCAGTCTGCGACAGGGATTCTCAGACATTCGACACGAATATTCTGTGTCACATCATCTCCCCAATGTCCCGCTACCACCCAACACATATCCTCCTCAGTACATTCAACAACAGCCGCCACTTTGTAATAAGAACGAACATGCCATCGAAAAAATTATCTCGTTTATGAAGCACCTCTTGGCAGATGCGAAGACACAGCAACCTGGAACTTTACAGACACAGCCTATATGACAACTATTAACGACCCTACTTACGCCTAGCAGCTGTGGAGGCCTTTAGGATCCTTCAATGGAATGCAAGATCTACGATTGCCAATAAAGGTGTTCTTCACCATGAACTTTGGACGCCGAAGATAGCAGTGGCTACCATCTCAGAGACGTGGTTCCAACTGGGTTCTGCTGTCTTCTTTCGAGTATACCAGGTTTATTACCGGGCAGAGAAGATGTTCGAGGTTGTGTCACCCTCTTCATTAATAATGGACAATATCACACCAGCGTACAGATATCTCATGAGGCTATCCACAACTTTCAAGTGACAGCAGCCAGGATACCCCAATCTGTCGCCTAAAAATTGTGGCTCTTTACAGCTGGCTCAGATCATATATTCCCCTTGAAGAGTGGTATGCATTGGTTGGGCAGCTTGTACCTCCATTCTTATTTTGTGGGGATTTTATCGCGCACAACAGACTGTGGGGCTGTGCCTATAATGATAAGTCACAGGATCCGTGAGATTCTTGAAGAGTTCAATCATAACATCCTTAATGATGGATCCCCTAGGTTACTTCCATTACCTGGACTGAGACCCTGAGCTGTTGATTTGACTCTGTGTACGGCATCACTTTCTTCATTCTGTACATGGACTACTCTTCCCTCTCCTAAGGGGTCTAACAGCTACGCTTTTCTTATATCGACTTTCACTGCAACGCATATTACGGCCTATAGGGCATCTCGTAAATGGAACATAATGCAGGCATATTGATCATGGTATTGGGCACTAACGGATGCCCAATCATCGTCATTCCCCACTCTGGCGTCCCCGCAAGCAAGCTACAATATATTTAGGTATTACACTCCTGGAAATTGAAATAAGAACACCGTGAATTCATTGTCCCAGGAAGGGGAAACTTTATTGACACATTCCTGGGGTCAGATACATCACATGATCACACCGACAGAACCACAGGCACATAGACACAGGCAACAGAGCATGCACAATGTCGGCACTAGTACAGTGTATATCCACCTTTCGCAGCAATGCAGGCTGCTATTCTCCCATGGAGACGATCGTAGAGATGCTGGATGTAGTCCTGTGGAACGGCTTGCCATGCCATTTCCACCTGGCGCCTCAGTTGGACCAGCGTTCGTGCTGGACGTGCAGACCGCGTGAGACGACGCTTCATCCAGTCCCAAACATGCTCAATGGGGGACAGATCCGGAGATCTTGCTGGCCAGGGTAGTTGACTTACACCTTCTAGAGCACGTTGGGTGGCACGGGATACATGCGGACGTGCATTGTCCTGTTGAACAGCAAGTTCCCTTGCCGGTCTAGGAATGGTAGAACGATGGGTTCGATGACGGTTTGGATGTACCGTGCACTATTCAGTGTCCCCTCGACGATCACCAGTGGTGTACGGCCAGTGTAGGAGATCGCTCCCCACACCATGATGCCGGGTGTTGGCCCTGTGTGCCTCGGTCGTATGCAGTCCTGATTGTGGCACTCACCTGCACGGCGCCAAACACGCATACGACCATCATTGGCACCAAGGCAGAAGCGACTCTCATCGCTGAAGACGACACGTCTCCATTCGTCCCTCCATTCACGCCTGTCGCGACACCACTGGAGGCGGGCTGCACGATGTTGGGGCGTGAGCGGAAGACGGCCTAAAGGTGTGCGGGACCGTAGCCCAGCTTCATGGAGACGGTTGCGAATGGTCCTCGCCGATACCCCAGGAGCAACAGTGTCCCTAATTTGCTGGGAAGTGGCGGTGCGGTCCCCTACGGCACTGCGTAGGATCCTACGGTCTTGGCGTGCATCCGTGCGTCGCTGCGGTCCGGTCCCAGGTCGACGGGCACGTGCACCTTCCGCCGACCACTGGCGACAACATCGATGTACTGTGGAGACCTCACGCCCCACGTGTTGAGCAATTCGGCGGTACGTCCACCCGGCCTCCCGCATGCCCACTATACTTCCTCGCTCAAAGTCCGTCAACTGCACATACGGTTCACGTCCACGCTGTCGCGGCATGCTACCAGTGTTAAAGACTGCGATGGAGCTCCGTATGCCACGGCAAACTGGCTGACACTGACGGCGGCGGTGCACAAATGCTGCGCAGCTAGCGCCATTCGACGGCCAACACCGCGGTTCCTGGTGTGTCCGCTGTGCCGTGCGTGTGATCATTGCTTGTACAGCCCTCTCGCAGTGTCCGGAGCAAGTATGGTGGGTCTGACACACCGGTGTCAATGTGTTCTTTTTTCCATTTCCAGGAGTGTATATCCATGTGGTGGCATCGCATTCTGTTCCACAGAAGACGTTGATGGTTGGATGCAGCCGATCCCCAGTTCCCTGGCGGGACCCACAATGTTCACTTTAGGTGGTGCAACATTCGGGAATGGCTTGCGGTCGTCATATATGGCATACCACTTGGGAGAACTATGATGCCTATAAACGTATGGATGCGTCTCCTAAACACTTTCTCAAGGAGCGCAAGTAAGAACACTGGAGGAAGTTATGTTCAAATGGTTCAAATGGCTCTGAGCACTATGGGACTCAACTGCTGAGGTCACCAGTCCCCTAGAACTTAGAACTAGTTAAACCTAACTAACTAAGGACATCACAAACATCCATGCCCGAGGCAGGATTCGAACCTGCGACCGTAGCGGTCTTGCGGTTCCATACTGCAGCGCGGAAGTTATGTGAACAACTCCTGTTGGACATATTTGGTCGATGGTGAACTTGTTCAAATGGAAGCCGGTGCCTCCCGAGCAGTTGCACATATGGATAGAGGAGTTTGCCATCATTGTCGCACCTATTTACATGGCGGAGATACTGGCCATCAGGGAAGCTCTTTATTATGGTACCCTGAAATTCGAGTTCGTCCTGGTACTTACGGTCTCTCAAAGTGTGTAGCAGAAATTTCAGTATCCTGCGTTCAATAAACAGATCAATAGGTATTTTCTGGACATCTTGGCGGCCATAAGAGACGTGCCATGCCCAATCATTGTATTGGGATAAGGGGGGCATCATTATACTCTGCATTGTTGCCTCATGTAATCAAAATTGCGGCGATGATGTCATCTAAGATGGCATCTGTAGCCTTGGCAACAGCGCATGACCTCATCCAAGATGGCGGCCATTCAAGATATCAGGAAGTTTGAATTTTGGCAGGAAAGTCCCATGCCCCCCACCCCCAGAAAAATGGCTCTAAATTTGAATTCCAACACCATAAGGCACCACAACTCTGTTATCTCTACTAAGCAAAGAAAATGGCAGGAAGATATCTCAATTGGGCTAATCTAAGTCACCAAACCGCCACATCCTCCTATGAACGGCTCCAAATTCAAATTCCAACGGGATAATGCACCACACCACCACTAACCTAAGTCACCCGACCGCCACTTCGTCCTATGAACTGGCGCCAAATTTGAATTTTGATGGGATGATAGGTCACATGCGGTTTCGCTGCTGGCATGAAGGAAAGGACACTTGTAGTAACCTGACCGACTCCTAAGGATTCATGGGAAAAAAGGACTTCTTTTATTATGTAACCAATTTCAACCATGTGTGTTCGCCCATGGGTGACTCAGTTTGCCACCAGCAGAGGGCGCTCTCATGACATCAGGTGATGATTCAAGTATCATTTTTCAAGATGGCTGCGTACATTTTCTTCACCATGTGCTCTAGGACACACAACCACTGCACAGTCCTATTACATAGTGGCCCGCGAGCGAGCGACGCCTGATGCCACCTACAGCCTCCAGCCTGCGCCTTCATACTCGAGCCGGAGATAGTCTTCTGCAAATACCCTAACAAATGTAACTGAACACATGTGACACCCTCATCGCGCATCTAACATATCAGTTACCTAAGTACTTAATTCTAACTCGATTTTAATTATATTCCATAAATTAATGTACTATTTTCATATTCAATTATCAAATGAGAATTTTCACATTTTCCCACTAGGAGCGCAATGTCCATTCATTCATGATGTAGCACCTCCACCCCTAAAATGCTGCACTCCTATTGGCTACTGCATTAGTCACGTGATTCTATGTCATAGGACCACAGATGGTGGTCTGTAGGGGGAAAATGACTCGAAAATGACTCAGGCTGCGCTGGGCTGCTGGGGACAGTAATGAACGAGTGCACTCTATCTATTCATGAACATTTTATTTATCACGGCGTTACAAAAAGACATGCTTGGAGCCATCTCACACAGCCCACACACCTGTAAACTACTTCTAAATAACGCTCTCCAGGCATACAAACAACTAATTTTCCTAAATAATTTCATTACACATTTGCAGACTACTCCAATCTAATGCACCACAGGGATGTGTAGACACACTCAGTACTCATAAGCTGTCCAAATAACGCATAGCAAAGCCTACAGATCCGTTCACAAAATAATCCAATCAACATGTGCATGCACCCCCTGCCAATCCCAGTCCAATGGAGCACACAGGCAACTCCAATGAAGCGGCACGACCATCAGCTGTCAAACCACCACAGGCCCCGCGCGGGTCCTGCAAGAATGAGGCAGCCACATCCTTTTTCATACTTGACACCAGAGAAATTCCTATCGCAATATGTGTTCACCTAGACACATGCCCTGGTGCAACCAGCCACGGACGCATGTGCTGTCACAGCCGCGAGCCGTTGCTGAACACTGGTGAAAGTTGCCTGCCTCTATTTTTGTGTATACACTCAAGCTTATACTGACGTCACGGAATTCCAAGACGCACTCACATGAGACACCTACGAGCAGCAGATGTCTTTACCGCCGATGACAGAACAGCACAGGGGTATTGCTCCTAGCGCGACATGACACACCCATTTAACCATATTCAAATACCCAGCATGGCTATCGCCTAGCCACAAAACGTGTGCGGGACGACTCGCCTTCTTAAAAGATCTCAATCTTATTCTTAGGTCACATTTCTTTGTAAAAAAAAAATTAAAAAAGTAAGAGCCATGTCGACCTCTCGGTAATTGTATAGTGCCCCAGAAATAGTTAACGCTCGCTTTCTACATGTCTCACCTTGTATGCACGGAAATTCTTACTCTAACAGAATCTGTTTACGAAAATAACATCCAATTCACTCGTCCCAGCGCACCTAACATGATACCCTTCCTGCTCTAAAAGCATGCAAACCTCCTCAACGCTATGTAGAGGCTCCTATATCCCGGCACAAAGGTTGTCAATGATGTGAATCAATCGAGCATTATGATTGGCTATTATCGAATTTACCCGCCGAATTACCGATACCACCGATATCGAAGCACTGTCAGCCTTTTTTCCTTCTGCAGACGAAACTGTCAGCGGTTTTTTACACTGATCGCCATATTGCACTGACAATTAAGTCGTACAAACTACCATACATATCATCAAATACAGATAGACTCTTATGACACGACACATAGTCATCCTCTCTACTCTTCCCATAGCATAAACCATATTAACTTTACAATACAATATATATATATATATATATATATATATATATATATATATACTTTTTACACAACGTATGCTACAATAACTTTCGAATACAATACATACACATTTTATATGCATACAACACCCAAAAAATTATTCTATGCCTACATTCACATAGGCTATATGTCACGATGCTCCCCAGTCCTAGGGAAGCACAGTCACCCTTTCCTTTCTTTCTATAGACGTGACATTCAGCGCCATACAAAATGATCCCTTTTACATCAGAAAACCCTCAGTGGACCGAAGTCGCTCTCAGAACTCTTCTACATTGCCAGAGCCACCGCCAACAGCCGGGTGTATTTTCGATAGTTTGCTAATTATCGATTGCCGTTCAATTGAGACCGCGATTGTAACATTTAATTGTAATTATAATGAGAAAAGATATATGTACTGGCTTTCTAGAATGATAATATGTATGCATGGCCTGAGGTGGTAATTATTCAGGTTTCCATGTAATGGCAGCACACGTCCTAATTCATAAGCCTGTTGGAGTGTAGGAATGTACGTGAGTTAACTTTGCCATCCTCTAGCCAACCGAATAGTGAACTAATACTTAGTATGTGTTGGGCGGCTTTCATGATCAAGTGGAAATATTAGAAGATGGTGCGTTTGCATTGGACTGTTATTCCCTCCGATGTAAATTGTTTGGTTGACTGCTTGTGCACATTTTGCACCTTTATTTAGTTGAGAGAAGATCGATTGTGGTGTGTGGAACACACGTTTGGCTGTTCTCTAGAAGTGGGAAAGACCTTAGTTGACTTGTAAGTTATAGGGCTGATTTGGGATCTGTTACATGACCGACATCAGTAATCGAGAGTGGAGATAACAGTTTCCTCTGTTTGTTTCTAGTTACTCAGTGGTTTTCAGCACACTGCACCTCGCTGGAGTTCGGGGTTGTGGAGAAATAATTTCCAGTCTATATCTTGGGAATTATGTCTAGTGCTTGATATCGAGAAGTACCGCGAAAATGGTATAATATTATGTAATATAATTATGTTCTTGTAATCCCAGAGTCTGGAGATGTCTGTAGAAAAGCGAGCATTTTCGGAGCAGAAACAGGAACGTGTTTGTGCCGAGAGGAACCGATCTAGAATTTGCTGAAGAGTTCTGACATCGACTTCGGTCTGCTGAGGGTACTCTGATGTAAAAGGGATGATTCTGTATGACGCTGAGAGTCATGTCTGTAGAAAGAAAGCTGGACATGGGAAAGACCTTAGTTGGCTTGTAAATTATAGGGATGATTTAGAAACTGTTTCATCACCGACTTCGGTATTCGAGAGTGGAAACTATCTAACGCGTTTGTGCCCACGGAAAATGATCTCGAATTTGTAGAGGAGTTCTGAGTGCAACTTCAGTCCGCTGAGGGTGTTATGATGTAGTAGGGAGGATTTTGTATGGCGCTGAATGCCACGTCTGTAGAAAGAAAGGGGTGACAGTGCTTCCCTAGGACTGGGTAACATCGTGACATATAGCGTATGTGAGTGTAGGCATAGAATAATTTTTTTGGGTGCTGTACAGATATAAAATGTGTATGTACTGTACTGTAAAGTTACTGTGGCTTACGTTGTATTTTCTCTGCCTCGTGATGACTTGGTGTTGTGTGATGTCCTTAGGCTAGTTAGGTTCAAGTAGTTCTAAGTTCTAGGGGACTGATGACCATAGATGTTAAGTCTCGTAGTGCTCAGAGCCATTTTTGAGCTTACGTTGTGTAAAATGTGTATTTATTGCATTTTAAAGTTAATATGGTTTATGTTATGGCAAGAGCAGAGAGGATGACTACGTGTCATAATGTAAGAGTCTTTCCATATTTGACGCTATGTATGGTAGTTTGTATGATTTAAGTGTCAGTGCAATATGGCGATTTGTGTAAAATAACCGCTGAAAGTCTCGTCTGCAGAAGGAAAAAAGGCTGACATGCTTCGATATTGGTGGTATCACTAATTCGGCGAGTAAATTCGATAATAGAAAATCGTAATGCTCGATTGATTCACATCCTTTGTGCCGGTGTATAGGAGCCTCTACATAGGTTTGAGGAGGTTTGCGTGCGTTGAGAGCAGAAAGGTTATCATGTTAGGTGCGCTGGGACGAGTGAATTGGATGTTAGTTTCGTAAACAGGTTCTGTTAGAGTAAGAATTTCCGTGCATACAAGGTGAGACATGTAGAAAGCGAGCGTTAACTATTTCTGGGGCACTATACAATTACCGAGAGGTCGACATGGCTCTTACTTTTTTAAATTTTTTTTTTACAAAGAAATGTGACCTAAGAATAAGATTGAGATCTTTTAAGAAGGCGAGTCGTCCCGCACACGTTTTGTGGCTAGGCGATAGCCATGCTGGGTATTTGAATATGGTTAAATGGGTGTGTCATGTCGCGCTAGGAGCAATACCCCTGTGCTGTTCTGTCATCGGCGGTAAAGACATCTGCTGCTCGTAGGTGTCTCATGTGAGTGCGTCTTGGAATTCCGTGACGTCAGTATAAGCTTGAGTGTATACACAAAAATAGAGGCAGGCAACTTTCACCAGTGTTCAGCAACGGCTCGCGGCTGTGACAGCACATGCGTCCGTGGCTGGTTGCACCAGGGCATGTGTCTAGGTGAACACATATTGCGATAGGAATTTCTCTGGTGTCAAGTATGAAAAAGGATGTGTCTGCCTCATTCTTGCAGGACCCAAGCGAGGGCCTGTGGTGGTTCTCTGGTGTCAAGAATGGAAACGGATGTGGCTGCCTCATTCTTGCAGGACCCGAGCGGGGCCTGTGGTGGTTTGACAGCTGATGGTCGTGCCGCTTCATTGGAATTGCCTGTGTGCTCCATTGGACTGGGATTGGCAGGGGGTGCATGCACATGTTGATTGGATTATTTTGTGAACGGATTTGTAGGCTTTGCTATGCGTTATTTGGACAGCTTATGAGTACTGAGTGTGTCTACACATCCCTGTAGTGCATTAGATTGGAGTAGTCTGCAAATGTGTAATGAAATTATTTAGGAAAATTAGTTGTTTGTATGCCTGGAGAGCGTTATTTAGAAGTAGTTTACAGGTGTGTGGGCTGTGTGAGATGGCTCCAAGCATGTCTTTTTGTAACGCCGTGATAAATAAAATGTTCATGAATAGATAGAGTGCACTCGTTCATTACTGTCCCCAGCAGCCCAGCGCAGCCTGAGTCATTTTCGAGTCATTTTCCCCCTACAGACCACCATCTGTGGTCCTATGACACAGAATCACGTGACTAATGCAGTAGCCAATAGGAGTGCAGCATTTTAGGGGTGGAGGTGCTACATCATGAACGAATGGACATTGCGCTCCTAGTGGGAAAATGTGAAAATTCTCATTTGATAATTGAATATGAAAATAGTATATTCATTTCTGGAACATAATTAAAATTGAATTAGAATTAAATACTTAGGTAACTGATATGTTAGATGCGCGATGTAGGTGTCACATGTGTTCAGTTACATTTGTTAGGGTATTTGCAGAAGACTATCAAATGGTTCAAATGGCTCTGAGCACTATGGGACTTAACTGCTATGGTCATCAGGAAATCACACACATCCATGCCCGAGGCAGGATTCGAACCTGCGACCGTAGCGGTCGCGCGGCTTCAGACTGTAGCGCCTAGAACCGCTCGGCCTCTCCGGCCGGCGCGGAAGACTATCTCTGGCACGAGTATGAAGGTGCAGGCTGGAGGCTGTGGCATCAGGGGTTGCGCGCTCACGGGCCGCTGACGCGATGCGTATGCTATTATGAACGCGAGAGAGAGCAGACGATATTGGGTTACGTAATAGGACTGTGCAGTGGTTGTGTGTCCTAGAGCACATGGTGAAGAAAATGTATGCAGCCATCTTGAATAACGGTATTCGCGTCCGTCACGGTAGCGCCCTCTGGTGGCGACGATGTGAATGAAGTAAGCCAGTTGGACTCTGGACCTGTTGGTGGTAACACTGGGTGCCGCCATCTTGAATAACGATACTTGCGTCATCACTTGACGTCATGAGAGCATCCTCTGCTGGTGGCGAACTAAGCCAGTTAGAGACCAGACCCAGTGGCCAACACACATGCTTGAAATAGTTTAAATAATAAAGTGAAGTCCTTTTTCCCCATGAATCCTTAGGAGGCATTCGGGTTTCTTTCACGCCAGCAACGAAACTGCAAGGGTGCTAACTTTCCCCCAAAATTCGAAATGGCGCCAGTTCATAGGACGAACTGGCAGCCAGGCGACTTAGATTATTGGAGGTTGCCCAAGTGGCCTATCTTCTCGCCATTTTCTTTGCTTAGTAGAGATAAGCATGGTGTGGTGCATTATCCTGTTGGAATTTGAAACTGGTGCCAGTTCGTAGGAGGAAGTGGCGGTCGGGTTACTTATGTTAGCCCAAGTGAGATATCTTCCCGCCATTTTCTTTGCTTAGTAGAGATAACAGATTTGTGGTGCATTATCCTGTTGGAATTAAAACTTGGCGCCATTTTTCCGGGGGAGGGGGGGCGTGGGACTTTCCTGTCTGAATTCAATCTTCCCGCCATCTTGAATGACGTCATGGCCGCAATTTTTGATGACGTCATGCGCTATTTCCAATTCTACACAACGCCATCTTGGATGACGTCATCGCCACCATCTTGGATACATGTGGCAACAATTCAGAGTGTAATTATGTCCTCCTTGTCCAAATACTCCCATCCATGTCGCGGTGACAGGTCCCCCTGCCGATCTATGAGGCTGTTTAACCATGTCATTCTCTCCCGCCGAACTCCGCGGGGTACCGACATTCTCATCAGACTATGGCTATGACCAGATCCATTACTCCATAGTTCTTAATTTGTCCGACGATGCAAAATGTGTTCTTGTGAACATCTTCAATGATATCTGGAGAGATGAGAACGTTCCCGATGACTAGAAGACACAGATACTGGTGCCCATACTGGAGCGTGTGAAAGACACTGGTGAGGCGATATCGTATCCCCGCCGAGTGCGCTGTCGTCCTGCGTGTGTAAGACATTCGAACGTCACAAGTTCCGCCTAGAATGGTGCTTGGAACATGAGAACTTGCTCCTGCGGACGCAAAACGGTTTCCGTATATGCAGAAGTACTTATGGTAATATTACCTCGCTTCCGAATGACGTTAAAAACACGTTCTTCACAAACGGGTATCTAACAACTTCATATCGTGGCTTTTTGAGGGCGTACGACAATGTTCTGATACCTGAACTTATCACCAACTTGTAACTGCTGAATCTCACAGTGGTATACAGTTTGCTTGGTTGCCGTAGCACATTTATCCGCTATCAGGAGTTCGTGCTGCACCGTCCCCGTATGGTGTCTCGTGGCCCCCCGCATGTTGCCGGCCTAAAGCCTCTGTTCAGCCCCACCGTCAAAGTTATTCAGTATGTGGACGACGTCAATATATACGCTCACGCGTCTTGCTTTTGGATATCACTCGTATAGCTTACCGACGCATGTGAAATGTTGGCTGCGTGGGTGTTCAAAAATGGGCTCACTTTGCACCTGGCGAACAGTTGTTATGATATTCACGAGGAAACGGCGTAATAACTTCTCATTCGATTTTCATCTTGGCACGTACACATCACATTTCCTGCTCGGGCACATGCTAAGTTCCTTGGCGTCTACATCGACAGCAAACTCACGTGGACGCGACATGTTGCGTACCTCATCGAAAAGGTGGATATCACTGTGAATATCTTGCATATGCTTGCCCAAGGAGTGGAACCGATTACGCTTATGGCTCTGCATGACGTTTTGGTCCTTTATGTCTTAGATTATGGTAGCATTGTCTGTTGTACTGTAACACAATCAACTTTGCACAAGCTTGAAGCCATCCATTACAGAATGATTCGTCCTCGGAGCCACGAAATCAACGCCCACCAACGCCCTAATATATTTCTCCTCAGTCTATCTTCGACATCTGCTTGGTGGCTCTCTTAAGGCGCTGGTTCGACTCTGGAGACGCACACAGGCACCTCACGAACGACGACCGACCAGAACTCCTCGATTACTTCGCGGCTACTCATTCTACAGGACATCAGACGTCCCTGCTTTCGTTTTTCATTGAGTCTATTCTTCACTCCAGCCCAGTGGCATACCTGCTGTCCGATTTCCGAACGGAGACCGACATCACTCGCCACCTGGAGCATTTTCTCAGCATACAATGGCCGCAAGGCGCTCACATCTATGCGGACGGTTCTAAATCTGAGGCGCGTGTGGGATACGCCTTCTTTTGCCCTTCTAGTAGCGCCTACCAAATTTTTGCGCTTCCACCTGAACCTTCTATCTACACGGCAGAGCTACTGGCCATCAGATAATCTATTCATTATGGTGCCGGGACATTCTAGTTCGTCTTGATACTTACGGTCTCTCAAAGCGTGCTGCAGAAATTTCAGCATCCCGCGTTTGATAAACAGACTTGACGTCTTGACGGCCATACGATACGCCACACCTTGGGCATTTCCGTTCATTTACTTTGGATTAAAGGACATCATGACGTTCTTCACAGTGAATCTGTCGAACGCCTTGCCAAGAGGAATATTACAGAAGGCGAGTTACGCCCAACGCCGACCCCATGTAAGGACCTCACATTGACGATACGGAAGGCCGCTGATTACGCTTGAAACTGTGAATAGCATGTCTGTCAGCTCTCTAAGGGAGACCACCTGGCAGCCGTACATCCGAACCGTGGTCCACCTCGATGCAGCTTCATAGACGTCACGTGACTTCTATCATTCGCATGATGCAGGAACACGGGTGTCATCCCGCTCTCCTGTATCGGTAGAAGACACTGGACACTGAAATAAGGACACAACGGCAGTAGCGGATCTTAACCACATCATATTGGCATGTTCTAATAAGCCGACTGCACAATCAGACTTATGTAAGAAACTGGTTGCAAGCGATTACCCCCTCCGTAACAGAGTTCCTGTCCTACTTCACCGGCCTCATAAATACAACTTGCTCACAGAGTACTTGAAAGCCACCGGCATCAAAATTTAATTCATGAGATGCCGAGGTCTTCATTTTCAAATGGCATCAGCTCAGTTCGTGATCGGATGCGTACTTTTGTGTTTTAACCTGGGTACGAATCTCTACTTGTACATTACATTTTCGTTGTTGCTCTCTTGTGCATTTTATGTCACTGTTCTACTGGCATTATTGTACATATCATTGGTTGTATTGTGTTCGTCATTTTGGGTTTTTATGTTATTTTAAGTACGTCTGTCTGCATGCTATAATTCTCACGTTGTTATATGATGTTATTTGTAATTCTGTACTTGAGTTATTGTTGTATTTATCGTATGACCATTTAATGTTTTGGCTTTTCTATAAGAGCATATGTATGTTTGTCGTAATGTTGCTGTATAGTGCTGTTCATAATTCTGCTCCAATGTCATTGCAGTCTCTGCCGTCAGCTGTCTGATGTTTGCCTAACTGTGCTTTAATTTTACTTCAACAGAGTGTATCTATGATAATTTCGTAATTTTATGCTATTCTTCTCTTTCTCGATTATGTTTCTTTGACACTTTACAACAGTTTTTGGCTGTATGGTCCTTGTAACCCAAAGCCAAAACAAAGAAATAAAAATAAATAAATAAATAAGAAATGGCTCGACGAGTTCTTTGCCTCAAAATCACGTGATTTCCACAGTCACGGTATCGAAAAGTTATCCTAACATTGGCAGACTGTTGCAAATAGTGAAGGAAAATACATTATTGATGTCTAAAGTCTCCGTTATGCGTATCTGTTACGTTTATTAGACTTATGGAAAGAAATATGAAAAAAAGCCCAACATTTATATCTCATTTCCTTGCAACTATTTCCGAGGTCACATCCCATTTGTCGAGGGGTTTTGTAAAAATGTAACACAGAAGGAGTTAATTTCACCTTCAACAAACAAATCGTAGTAAACTACACAATGACGGCAACTGATTTCTGTAGCACATAGAAGAAGATCGCGCCAAGCGGCTGCTCCGCATTCATTCGCTTCAGTGGATGTTCGTCTGGATGGCTCTCGTGTGTCCGTGAAGTGGAGTGGTCTCTTCTTTCATTCTGCATCATACGATCACTCTCATATATGTGATGATACTTGCATACATTTCAGTATTTGCGTTTGCATCTTCTTCTTACAAGGGAACCTCCCCATCGCACCCCTCTCACATTTAGTTATAAGTTGGCACAGTGGACAGGCCTTTAAAAACTGAACACACATCAATCAAGAAAACAGGAAGAAGTTGTGTGGAACTATGAAAAAAATAGGCAAAATATACAAACTGAGTAGTCCGCGCGAAAGATAGGCAACATCAAGGATAGTGTGAGCTCAGGAGCGCCGTAGTCTCGTTGTTAGCGTGAGCGTCTGCGGAACGAGAGGTCCTTGGTTCAAGTCTTTTCTCCAGTGAAACGTTTACTTTTTTTATTTTCGCAAAGTTATGATCTGTCCGTTCGTTCATTGACGTCTCTGTTCACTGTAATTAGTGTCTGTGTTTTGCGACCGCACCGCAAAACCGTGCGATTAGTAGACGAAAGGACGTGCCTCTCCAATGGGAACCGAAAACATTTGATCGCAAGGTCATAGGTCAACAGATTCCTCCACAGGAAAACACGTCTGATATATTCTATACCACACTGGTGACGGCATGTGCGTCACATGACAGGAATATGTTGTCGACCCACTTAACTTGTACACTTGGTGAATGGGTAAAAAGTTTCTTCTACCTTGCCCGATTTAGGTTTTCTTGTGAATGTGATAATCACTCCCAAAAAAGTGATGAAAACATAACAGTTTGTCACATAAACTGCAACAAATGAATGCAACAGTTTCACAGTCGCACAGTTTTGCCTGTGCTCTGTCAAAACATATGTTTTCAACGTTTTCAAATTTTTCCGTGTGTAGACCGTCAAATCCTGCATATGTCCAAGCAAATCTGAACATGTCATGGGATTTTGGAGAGCGAAGTTGATTATGTGTGAGTGCCTGAACTTTGATAATTGTCTGAAAATGCAAAGTTAAACTTTTCACCCGAGGGGTTGAGTAGGGGGTACAACTGTAGCTTAGCGACATCTGACTGAACAGTTACGTTACAACAGCTCTCAATGCATGTGCAGCTGGTCTTACCCGTAGAAATAGACCTGACAGGGGAGGATATGGGGAACTTTCAAACACATCTCTAAATTTCTATCTGTATACCTACATCTCTAACTAAAAGCGTTAGATATTCGTGTGATCTCTAAGCTTCGAGTAAATAAATCGGTATACTGACACGTGTCAAATGATTTTCCAATTGTTTCCACAGTTCATTCTCTGGTAGCTTCCGAAGTTCCCCAGTTAACCCCTTTCATCGCTTACTGAACCCTACATGCAAAACCACTATGCACCCCACATACACATCACTCTGTGAGGAAGTTTCATGTGCACGACTGGCTGTATGGTCCATTACGCTGTTATTCACTTCTAAACCCGTAATTTTCTCTTTGACTAATTAAATTGTAATGACTTTTTACCATCATTTAATAGTATGCTACAGACTTAACTCTCTCGTTCGTTGATAAAATTTTACTAAAAACAGTCTTGACTGCATAGATATTTTGTTTAAAGTGGTAAAGCGGTGACCGGTTTCGATCTATTGCAGACTTTGTACTCCACGACGGTGACAGGAGGTGGGCCGGATGAGCAGGCTGAGCAGGCCGGCCCAGCTGCTGTCACCGTCGTGGAGTACAAAGTCTGAAGATGGTCTAAGCGCAATAGAATCGTGCACGAAAATCACGACACCTTGCAAGCTAAAATTGACTCAGTTGCATCTACCGATTCGGTTACGCAACTTGCAAAAAATCAGGAAATTTTAAAGGACACAGTAGATACGATTTCGACACAAATGGACACTTTAAAATTTGGTTCAGAAAACCACATGGAGTAAATCAGCACATTATCGGAAAAAGTAGTCGAACTTTTGGATCAGCTAAGTAATTTATCTACTAAGGTATATGATGATCTGAGTGATACAAGACCGGTAGCCTTCACTGACACAGAGGAGTACAACGAAATTAGGAAATTCAAACAAAATCAGAATCAAATTAATACACAGCACAAAACAGAAATGCGGGAAGTACAAAATCAGTTGGCACACGTGATACAAGACTTACATATTTCAGAGGATACGCGCGTTCCGACACGGGAAGAGGGATTTAGAAATACGGAACAGTCACAAAGTAATAACACTGGATATTTCGGAGATCTTGATAGGAGTCGGCAAGGTGCAGAGAGCCTTGACAAGGAACCGCCGAAACGACGTCAGGACGACAGGTTTGCGACTCGACGTCATGATGACTTTCTCGACAATATCTTCATCACAATTCGTAAATTCAGAACATTCAAGAATTCTAGTAATGATATACATCCACTGGCTTGGCTTCATCAATTTTCTTATTGCTTTCCTCCTAACCGGTTCTTAGAGCAAATAAATAAATAAATAAAAAGATTATATCACATATCTCGTGTAAAACCGATTATTGAGAAATAATTTGCTTTCGGAATTAGTCTTTGCCATTAAATTTTTCACTTCAAGTTACTATTACGCTTTGTCACATTTCGCATGCAGCGATGTTTCGAAATCAACTATCCAGTAAACAATCTATGGAGTTTGTTAAGACAGTAATTTTACAAGTACTCTTTTATGAGGAATAGACGACACAGTCTTATTGTGTGTACATATTTGCTTGTTAGTTGCACGATTACGACACGTCTATAAAGTTCAAATTTTTTAAACACATACTACGAATGAGGTTTTACTGCAACACTTTGGATTACTTGAAAAGACATTTTTCACTTTAAGTGCTTTCTGAGAGGTCAGACATGACACAGTATTTGGTTTGTCTGACAGCTGCACGATTATACTGCGACGCTACTAACGAGTGACACAATTTTCATTATTGATTGTGCACTGCATCTATTTTATGTCTGCACAGTTTTTCTACGATCTTCTAGAAAGTAAAAAATGTTTTGGTAATGACTTTTGTGTCATAGATACAATGAGACAGGTATTTTTCGTAACACAACGATATGTTACAGTATAGTACTTTCAAGGTCACGGCAATGATCGTAATAACTACAACATTTATATGCATAGCTCTTTACTTTTGTACATGACAAAGATAAGTACATTAGTTTCTGGAGAACTTTGCTTATCAACGACGATAACTACGACACTTGGTAAATTTTTACCGTTAATCAATGACAGAAATCATCTTATAGCGAGAACTATAGTTCAGCGCTACATGACACGCATTTGGTCACTCAAATGTACTTGGAACATTTTTTACAAATATTTTTGAACTGCTATGGTATAGAGAAGGTTTTCGGCGATACGTTTCATTCCGCAGTTTTAACCCTCGCATTACCAAGCGGGATATTCTGACTACCCAAGGTTGATTTTTTTCCTTTGATAATGTTGTCTGAAAGGCCACATGCCTGTGGTTTCATGACTTTGTACTAAAATGATTGACGTTGAATTCATACTCATGAATGTGTAATTTTTTTGGCATTATTCAAGTCATTTATTGGTGGGATTCTGAGACTACCCCGCTTGGTATGAAACATCTTATTTTCTTATTTGTAGAAAAAGATTTTGGGAAATATATCTGTCATTCATCTTTTTTGTTGAGTTTTGCCATAGATCCAATGTTTGTTTTTGTTGCTGGTTACTATTGTTGAGTTGAATTTGATGTTCACTGTTGAGCTGACATTACACGAGTCAGTATTTCATCTGCAAGGAAAGATGTCAAAAGGACTTTCCAGCGAACAGATCATGTAAATTCTATACCGTTCTGATGTCAGTGACGATGAAAATGAATTGGCCATTGATAATGAACTGAATGAATGTGTGGAACCTCTTGACAAAGACCATATCATAGCATCAGATGAAGCTGATGATGAAATATCAGAAGACACTACACATTCACGTGAACAAGAAGAAGAAGAAGAAGAGGATGATGATGAAGAAGAAGATGAACACACAGGAGATTCGTTTGTTTCTAGAAGTGGATTACAATTTTCTAATGAACCACCAAAAGGTGGGCGGCGTCGACGTCTCAACATTTTGAACATAACCCCTGGCCCAGTGAATGATGGAAAAACAATCAAAACAATAACAGAGTCATTTTTTTTTATTATTTATCTCACCGGAAATCGGGAGCATCATTGTAGAAGAAACGAACACGGAAGCCAAACGAGTAATTTCTTTGTGGAATGCAGCTCATTCTTCGAACAAAATGACATGGAGAGACATAAATGCAACTGAACTGGACGCTATATTAGCAATTCTAATAGGAGCTGGTCGAACTCATGGACATCGCACAAATGCTTCCGATCCGTGGGAAGATAATGTTGCCTTTCGGCAACCATTCTTTTCTGCTGCCATGTCAAGAAACCGATTTTTGTCTATACTGAAATTCTTGCGTTTTGACAACAGAGACACAACAGCACAGAGAACTGAGGAAACCAAGGACGAGCTACAAGCCATCAGGGTAGTGTTCAACAAATTTCAATCTAACTTGTGCAAGAACTTCTATCCTTATGAATTCGTGACAATTGATGAACAATTAGCAACGTACCGAGGAAACTGCCCTTTTAGGGTTTATATGAAGAGCAAGCCTGGCAAGTATGACATTAAAACTTGGGTTTGTGCTGATGTGAAGACATCTTAGTTATTACGGATCCAAATTTACACAGGAATGGTGGACAATACTCGGGAAGTGAATCAAGGACAGAGAGTTGTTTTGGATCTGATGGAACCATTTCTGAATAACGGTCTCGGTGTAACAACTGATAATTTTTTCACCAGTTTTCCATGGCTGCTAAACTACTGAAACGAAACACGACGTTGGTTGGTACCTTGCGTTCCAATAAGAAAGAGATTCCGAAGGAATTCTTGCCAAACAGAAAGAGAGTTTCCTATGTTCCAAAGAACGGAAAGGCAGTAATACTACTCTGTGCTCAGCATAATGAGAGACAAGTAAGTGGTGAAGACAATGAACACAAACCCGAAATCATACTGTACTACAACAAAACCAAAGGTGCTGTAGATAATGGGGACAAAATGACAAGAGAATACAGTTGTGTTGGAGGAACGAGGCGGTGGCCACTAAGAATCATCATGGAAATGATAGATATTGCAGCACTGAATGCATATATTCTGTAGATTCATAGATTTCCTGAATGAGAGAAGAATAACCAAAGCCGACGTAAACTCTTCACGAATGAACTGGCATTTGGACCAGCAAAGGCAACATGGAAGAAAGAGCCAAAAATATCAACGGTCTTCATAAAGATGCACAAGATGCACTGAAAGCTTGTGGTATTGCAATTCCTACAGCAGTGATCCACATCCAGTGTTCCAAGTTACCAATGCCACAACGATGTCAAGATTGCAAGAGAAACGAAGATCGGAAAACAAGATTCTGTTGTGTAACGTGCAAGAAACCTATTTGTAATATACACAGAGAAGAAACTGTTACTGTGAAGTGCATGCAGTGCAAAAATGTTCTTGACTGAAAAGTTGAAAAAAGTCTTGTTATTTTACTGCAATGACTGTCGTGGACAAAACGAGGGAGACCCCTCGCCTTTTGGTTATGCTGATCCGCACAGCTTTAAAGTCTGCTACACAGCATAACAGGCAAGGCGACGAAGTGCTACCAACATACTATGTGCAGGCGTGAAATTGAAAAACTATCCAAACTTTGTCACACTGTTTTCAATCATGTGTAAGACTATATTAATGCTGATCAGTGTGTAAAACACAACACGTAAATATAAGATATAAGTGAAAGAAGAAACGCTAATTCCTATGAACTGTACCAATAACATAATTATTTTAGTAAGACGAAGTACCCAAAACTTTAGAGTTAGCAAAATATTATGCGCATTCGGCAGCGAAACGGTCTGTGTCAACGTTCAGGAGAGGCATACTGGATTACCGTTGCTGACCTATCATGAAAGTGTGCAAATTTAGCAATGCATGAAGATTCATAACGAAATTCAGTTAAAAATCATTCAGTGCCACATTTAAGTCAGTTCAATTACTGGCAAAATCGGAAACAGTAGGCAGTAACAAGTATGAAATTCTACAAGATTTTCATATTTACCTCCACAGGGCGCCGGTACGGAATAAAGGTAGCAATAAAACGTATTGGGAGCGCGAGAATTTCTTAAAATTGCTTTACTGATAGTCTATCTGCCTCCATCAAGATTAGAACCGAAAACAAGCCAGACCTCCCTTGCAGTAGCAAACACCTTTCACTACGCTAGCAGACAAACCATGAAAACAGCCCTCTATTATTACCCCAGGCATGAATAAGCCGGCAATTTCGCAAGAAAATGGCAAAATGATCTGCAGTTTCTGTTGCATAGAGCTTTCTGGATTCAAAACATGAATTTTCTACCTTTATGTCACCGCTTATATGATAATTCGGGATGTTTATCGAAATAACAAACTACTGTTATTAGCGGTTATTATAATTCTGCACCACCTCAGGAAATAAACGGCTATATGTATTCTACTATGTTTCGAATTCTCCATAAGACTCGCCAGAAAACGATTATTAGCCGAAGTGTTTAAGGAATGGGAATGCTCTAACTTCTAAAACGCAGTGGCATTAATACTGGGATCTGAATTACGATGTGTTACGGTGCTCGCTTATTTCCAAGTCCGTATCGATCTTAGTGCTGAGTTTTCACTGAGACGGCGCTTTGGCGTTAGGCGGTTGTTTCTGTGCGTGATCGGTTGGCCACAGCTTAGCTGGAGGCGTGTGAGGGAGAAAGTGGTGGCTGCCTTGGCGTGAAGACAGTTCGGCTCGGCTGGGGTTGTTTGCGTCTGGACGCCGAGTGGGGCCCGATGGGAAGACCGGACCGTGATTTTACGGTTAATAGTGTGGACAGCGGCGTGGTGCGCCGTTCAACTTGATTCGCAAGGGGAGGAAAATCTCGCCTGTTGTAGTTTGTCGAGCCTGAGTTTCAAATACCTTCTATGTGCGGCGGGATGTCATTTCGTCCTCCTGTCTCTCGGTCGCTGGGATTGGTGTCCTCGTTTACCGTCCCATGGATGTATATCGATGGGGTACGCTGCTCTCCGTACTCTACTAGACGCTGGTGATGGAAGTGCGTCGTTCAGCGGCACGTTAGTCTGGGTGCTTTATGTTTGATCTTCAAGTGCATAGCCTTAGAGTGGCACTCCTTAGAGTTTGCCTTGCGCAGATAGATTGGAGTTTATTTTGTCTTGTGGTGCTTCCGCTTTCCGTTAACGAAGGTTAAGCTTGATTCGGCACTCCGTACGACGTTTGGCATCACAGCAGGCGGGTCGGAGCCACCTTCGCGACTAAACGGAAGTCTTTGGACTGAGAGGTCTAGTGTTTTGCATATTGTTCATAAATTGTTGTTTTGGTATTAAGTTGGCTGAGGTTTCTTACGGATTTCCCGGCATTTGGTCTGTTGTCCGGCCCGGGCTAGGTCTCGTTATTTTAAAAGTCAGTCCTTGTTTTGGCTTAGTACAATTTTGGTTTACTGCCTGGCGGTTCTGGTAGTACGCCGGGTGCTGTCGTTGTGTTGCATTTTGTATGGGGCTGTGTGCTCGGAGCCGTGGAGTACCATTTGTGTGAACTGTTTCACTGGGGAGTACTGATCGGGCCATTTTTTGTCCTCTGCTGTGTGAAATGATTTTATTATTATTTTAAAGTAACATTATCACCTAAATGATTTAATTCTTGTTGCGTTAATTGCAACTTGGGTACTGAGAAATTTAGTAGTGTAATTATGGAAGATTTAATAGTGGCACATGCCCATTTACCTTTTTCGTAATCCGTTTATTACCGAAAGACCTTAAGCTCATAGTCATATGATGTGATTTTCTTATGTCATGTTAATATGCTGTTCCAAGTATTAAAATGGTTCAGGTAGCTATTACTTGGGTGGAACGCAACGGAGAGAGTAGTTCCGTGCCGTTGTTGGCGCCGCCTGGTGTCCGTTGTTTGTTTTGGTGCACCTGAGATAAGTATTGTGTTGCCTCCTCCCTTGCGGCCCCGTCGTGTTATTCTCATAAACATTTCCTTCAGGGCATTTTAGTTAATTTTATGGTAGTATTATTTTAATTTCTTACATTCGTAAAATTCCGGGGCTTCATTATGCACACTGTTTGTAATAGCGGAGTTGATGTGCCATTGTAATTTCTTAAACTCCATTGTGTGTGCCCTTCGTGATACATATTGTTTGTCATAATAGATTTGAGTATGGCAATTATAATGTCTCATATATCATGATGTGCGTGTGTAAAGGTGCAATAAATGCATTATTGTTATTTCTGTTTTTGGCGCCCTTCATGCCTCCTTTCTTGTCCCAATTGGTACGCTAACCTTGTGTTGGTCATCCACATCACCACGTGTATAGGCAAATTGATTTTATTTGCATTCCTGTAAACGTGATTTGGATCGAAAGCGTAGCTACGAGTAATACGCTGATGTGTCGACTGCATCTGGAACATTTCGAATAAAGAGTAGGGGGAATTATTATGCTGTCCTCATCTTCAGTAACTGTGGTAGCTATTTTTGTTGTTAGGATTTCGTGACCTAAGTCGGTAACAATGGAACCGTACTGGTGTCACTTTCTTGACCGTCTATCTGTCTACCCAACCCTTAAAACCCGTTTACCTCGAGTACGGGTGGACATAATAAGCGGAAATGTATCGCACTTCCTGTGGTATACGGTCCCTTGGTGGTGCAAAAAATTGAGATATGTCAACGCAATCTAAAGACACGGCCGTTTACGTAAAGAAAATGTATGCTAAAGGTCACAAAATGGCTTTAAGGGCTATGCCACCAAACTTCTTATGTCATCAGTCCCCTAGATGTAGAACTACTTAAACCAACCTAACCTAACACACATCCATGCCCGGGGAAGGATTCGAACTGACAGCGCAAGGAGCCGCGTGGTCCGCGATATGACGGCGTTGAACGCACGGCTAACCCGCGCCGAAAAGCTACTAAATTTACTCGCTAATAATAGTATTTTGTTGTTTCGATAAACATCCCGAATGGTTGTCACATAAGCGGTGACATAAAGGTAGAAAATACATGTTATTGAGTTCAGAAAGCTCTATGCAACGGGAAGTGCAGATCATTTTGCCATTTTCATTGCGAAATTGCCGGCTTATTCATGTCTGGGGTAATAATAGATTGCTGTTTTCCTGGTTTGTCTGCTAGCGTAGCGAAAGGTGTTTGCTACTGCAAGGGAGGTCTGGTTTGTTTTCGGTTCTAATCTTGATGTAGGCAGATACATCTACATCGATACTCTGCAAATCACATTTACGTGCCTGTCAGAGGGTTCATCGCACCACCTTCACAATTCTCTATTATTCAAATCTCGTATAGCGCGGGGAAAGAACGACCGCCTATATCTTTCCGCACGAGCTCTGATTTCCCTTATTTTATCGCGGTGATCGTTCCTCCCTACGTAGGTCGGAGTCAACAAAATATTTTAGCATTCGGAGGAGAAAGTTGGTGATTGGAATTTCGTGTGAAGATTCCGTCGCAACGAAAAACGCCTTTCCAGCCCAAATCCGGTATCATTTCTGTGACACTCTCTCCCATACTTCGCGATAATACTATCAGTAAAGCAATTTTAAGTAATTTTCGCCCCCCCCCCCCAATACGTTTTATTGCTACCTTTATTCTGTACCGGCCTCCTGTGGATGTAAATATGGAAATCTTGTAGAATTTCATACTTCTTACTGCCTACTTTTTCAGCTTCTGTCAATAATTGAACTGATTTAAGTGTGGCACTGAATAAGCTTTAACTGAATTTCGTTTTGAATCTTCACGCATTGCTAAATTTGCACACTTTCATGGTAGGTCAGCAACGGTAATCCAGTATGACTCGTCTGAACGTTGACACAGACCGTTTCGCGGCCGAATGCGCATTATATTTTGCTAATTCGTAATGATCTGGGGTACTTTGTCTTATTAAAATAGTAATGTTACGTGGATAAGCTGAAATTCATTCTTCTTAGTACAGTTCATAGTAATTAGCGTTTCTTCTTTCACTTATATCTTATATTTACGTGTTGTGTTTAACACACTAATCAAGATTTAATATAGTCTTACATATCTTTGAAAACTGTGTGACAAAGTTCGGATACATATATGAAGATGGTATCTGTTGTTTCGGTCATTTCCGAAAGTACATATACCATCGATGACCATGTAGCTCGTTACAATGAAATTACAATGAAATGAGCACCCTTAGCTGTATACAGGCCTTGATATAAGTCAATGGGGACAGTTGAAAATGTGTGCCCCGCCTGGACTCGAATCCGAGATGTCTTGCTTACATGGCAAACGCTCTATCCATCTGAGCCACCGAGGAGACAGAGGATAGTGCGACTGCAGGGACTTATCTCTGGCAAGCCTCCCGTGAGACCCACATTCACAACTTATTGTCCCGCGCTACATTCATAGTGCCCTTGCCCGTTATACTCATTACTCGCGGCTTTACTGTCGATTCCCGTAAGAGTCCCATCACTGTTTGTGCATCCGCACAGAAGAAGATGGTCAGATGGCCAGTGAGTCTTAACTATACATATATGAAGATGGTATCTGTTCTTTCCGACATGTCTCATTCACTATTTGCCGGCTCGGTAACTCAGCGTGTTTAGTCAGAGGGCTGCGTGCTCTCTGTAATAAAAAAAAAAAAAACTGAGTCAAAGAAACAACGATCAATTTGACCGGATGTCTTGTGACGTCCGAACAGACCAAACGCAACGAACTATATCGAACAAAACGAAAAAAAAAGATGGATAGAACGTTGCCATGTAAGCAGGAGATCCCGGGTTCGAGAACCAGTCAGGGCACTCGTTTTCAACTGTCCCCGTTGACTTATATCAACGCCTGTATGCAGCTAAGGATATTTATTTCGTTGTAAAGTTCGGATAGTTTTTCAATTTCACGCCTGCGCATAGTATGTTGGTAGCACTTGGTCACCTTGCCTGTTATGCTGTGTAGCAGACTTTAAAGCTGTGCGGATCAGCATAACGAAAAGGCGAGGGGTCTCGCTCGTTTGGTCCACGACTGTACATGGATTATTAATTTTCTGTTCTTTGATTACTGAATTTAGTGAAATATACAAAAATTTTTTTGTACTTTGTATCTGATTAAATACTTCTAATAACCTGAAAAGCTGTTTTTCAATACTAAATAAACCCATTCAATGGAAATAACGAAATCTGAGAGCAAATACTACAATAAAACATAAAACTCTTTTGGGGTAGTCCAAATACCCCGCTTGGTAAAATAGAGGTGTGAAAAAGCTTGGTAATGGGAGGGTTAATCTGTCACATCTGACGGCATAATTACGTTATCCCTCATGGTGGTGTACCTACTTCGTGTACCATGCGTGTAGCAAGTGCAAGGAGCCCTAGATAATATGGTATTTGCTTATACAGTTTTACACATCGGTACCATATTTCTCTAACACAATTACACAGCTATATGACCACATAACTGAGAGGAATAAACTTCTTTTTTACGTCACTGACACAGGTCTACATAATTACACAGTTGGATTAGTTTACATGTATGAAATTGTACCTTGTTTGCATTTTGGGAATTGTTCATATATTTTCGGAACCACTGTGATACTGAGAGACCTTTGAGAGATGTATTTTGTATGGGATCATGATCTTCGAAGTACGTTTGAAGTAGATGACACTATTGAAACGAGTAGAGAATATTTTTAAAGGTTTTTGAGATTATTGAAGGAAGCTACGACGATTTTGAAATTTATTGAGGAGTTATGACGATATTATTAGGGCGACAATGTGTATTATGATGTTGAGATATGGTCATGATCGATAAGGTGATGCTATATGAGGAATACGATTATGCTGTGTGTTTATTATGATGAAATATTGAAGCAATATCGATGTTTATGTATATGAATAATGAGTGGTTTGTGGAAATTAATGTTGGACGCCAAGAATTGTACTTTAAGAGTTACTAAATGTAAAAATGTATGTGAACGTGAGTACCACAATGCTGACGGAAATTTTTGGACATTATTATTGATGGGATTTCGTTTCTACACACTTGTCTTGTAAATTTTCAACCTGTGAATTTTTTTTACTTGCATCAAACTGTCATTGTAGTGCGAACTGTTGTCATAAATATTTTTGTACAGAGTATATGTGACCTTGACGTAATGCTCTGCCGTTCTGGGCTGTGCATTATCCACCTTGAAATATACCCATTGTCGTATTAACTGTCAACTTCGCTGGTGCCGCTTCAGTCACATTGAAGCTCGCTGCATTTCTGTAAGTGCTCGCATAGCTGTACAAAAGAGAGGCCGTTGACGTAGCCATGGATATTTCTTTGAAGAACGCACCACAAACATGACACACTACTACTTGGTAACATATGAGTACACTTTGGAGCTCGTACTTTATGCTGCTTACTGAAATGCTTATGAAGTGCTGAGAAATATTCTTACGTCCACACACCTGATTATGAAAAGTGTCTTACTACGAGAATTGAGAGAATTTTCACCGACTTATGAAGTGCCATATGGTTGGTGAATGATGTTTTTATGCTTTGCTTTGTACATACTTGTTTATTTTATTTCATATCTGGTTTCTAGCTGCGCTGTAATATTGCCTTTATAAAATGAAGTTTAATACATATGCTAGTGTAAACACTTTCTGTCTACAGATTCATTAAATAATAATTCTATGATCCACATTCTTAAAAAAGGAGCACTAGGAAAGGAAAAAAGCATAACAAGGAGAAGGGACTAATAATAGGAAATGCATACATAATTATCTTTTCAAGGACTTGGTAATTTTTTTTGGTAGAATATGTTGTTGTGTGCACCACTCCAATGTTAAAATGTGACATAGGCATTAAGATGACATTCCCTTATCTGCACTGCTATCTTTACTGTAATATTTTTTCTGCTTGTGCTTTCTCATGTTTAGGTAGAAGTTACTGCATTTGCTGCTGCTATTTGTCAGGCATTTTCCAAGTGAATTTTACTTTGCATTACTCTGATAAGCCGGTTTTACCACTGATTTATTTTTCTTGTTTCTGCATATTGCCTTATTTTAGTTGTAATGTTGCATTTTCTTTACTAATTTAGAGATACTACTGCTTGATTTGCCAATTTGGATTTTTGTCATTGTTGTTTGTGTTAATTGTTTTGTGCCACTGCATTGTCCCGTTCTATAGTTTATGTATCTGAACCCAGTAGGTTAAGTTAGTTTATGAGGGCTATGCTATACAAGAAAATGAGTTATGATGAGTTGGGAAGAAATGCATTGAGAAGCTATATGAAAAAGGTTTGGCCAAAGAGTATTGTACAATGAGGAATAATTATTTTGAAAGAGGCAATGAACAGACACAAGTAGGGAATAGTGACAACAGGTTTAGGTAGGATTTTGTTGGAAACAAATGATGAGGAATGAAGTGATGAGGTAAGAAAGATATGAAAGTATAAATACAGATAGATAGGACATTTTGTGGGAACAAATGTTGAAATATGAAGGAAAATGTCTGAGAATAGCTGCAGTACTAAATGTTACACTGAAAATAAACCATGTCCTTTCCTGTTGTGTTACTCTGCTATATGTTTGTGTGTCTCTGTGTGTTTACCAGATGAGATAAATTTGGTAGAATTTTTTTCCTAATGCTAAGCTACGTTCACTATGATGAGGAGTACTGTTATCCTCAAATCTAACCTTTTTTTTTACTTTGGTAAGATGCTCAGACATTATTTATTCTGTTTTGTTTTCTTTTAAAGCTCATGTGTCAAGTTAATATTTATAAGGATAGTCTCATTTTTCATTTATTTACTTATGTCATAATTTCTGTAATACTCATGAATAAGTTTATTTCTATTCTTTTGTAAAGCCTGAATTACTACAAATGTTATTTGCATTATCATGTTCTTTACTGTAATGATGTTTCCTGTACGTTTGTAATTGTATTCTTATGCGGGGTACAACTGTAACTGTGTGGACACCAGTTCTTTAAGTTCCGTAAATAGTAGGGATTCATTTTACTGCACACATTTCCGTTGGTCATACAATATGTACGAAATCTCAAACGTGACATGACTGTGTTAGTGCTTACACGTGTGTTGATAATTCTGCGAGGGACTAATTAACAGTATTGGTAGTTCAAAGGATGTTGCAAAAAGTTACTGAGTGCACAAGTGGTGGTTTATGGACTTGCTATATTATCCGCAAGACTCTTCAATTGTAAGTGCGCACCCGCACAGTCGCAATGGATGGCTGCTGGCTATCTCTACAAGGCTTTTAACAAATTAGACTTGGCCACTGCCCAAACTATTTTGTAAAATTTTTTCAGTGTGTTTGCACCTTTGGTGGCCCACTACTACCATAATCTCTACAATAACTACAATGGGTTTGCACCTTTGGTGATCCATTACTGCCATAATTTCTACAAGAAATACTGTGGGTCTGCTCTGTGGTGACCAACCAATTCTACCAATATTATTCAAGACTTCGACTGACTCTGCTGTGGATTTGGTCTGTTGTGGCCCATTACCAATCTTCATATCTTCCTATCAAGGGTCAGCACTGTGTTTCCGTTGGGAGGACAGCACTACTTCTTCAAGATTGCAGGGAGTCCACTACTTACGTGTGCATTTTCTTTTACTGCTCAGACTTTGTGCATAAAACTATCATAGACTACTCTTCTGATGAATGATTAGGACTGTCTTTAGGGACTGTGAGATGAATTTTTTGCTTCTGACCAACAGTATATTACTAATTGTGTGCATCTGATATATCTGATATTGTATATATGAAAAAATTTTTAACAGATTAGTCTTGGCCACTGCCCAAACTATTTTGTAATTTTTTTTCAGAGGATTATGGGGGCTATGTAAGTAAGTTGTTTGTGTGTTTATATGTTGGCATTGCTATGTAGCGCTCTGCTAACCACATGCCTATTAGTAGTTAGCCTTCAGTAGTTAGAATCGTTTATTTAGCTGGCAGTATCGGTGCTTGCGGCGTTGCTGTAGTTCATGTAATGAAGATTTTCTGTGAGGTAAGTGTGAGCCGTCCTGGCCCCGGCTTGTGCGTTGGTTTAAACCTTGACTGTTTGGTTTCCCACGGTTATTGCGGCTATGCCCTGGTTCTTCCTGTTTCTACGTGTGGCAGCAGTGGCGTGTATCGATATTCGCACCTTGTACCATCTTTGGTATGGTGCTTATAGTTTCCCGCTAGCCGGTGTGCGGCAGTCGGTCGGTTGGTGTGGATCAGCCAGGAAATCTCTGCGTAGTGCAGCGGGCCGGGCCCGCTGGCGGTCTCTACGCAGTGTCGGAGTGTCTGGGGGCTGTTCCGAATGCTACGGGGTTCATGGCTCACTGACCCATGACATCAAAGTTGAGTGGTGAATTAATTGCTGAAGCCAGACTGTTCACATTGTGCCACTGGTTTTCATGGTTGGCTGTTGATGGTATTCCCGTGAGCAACAGCGAGTGTTCGAGTTGGCAAATGTTTGGCCACCACCCGGTGAAGTTTAACTGTATTTTGGTTATTTCAAGTCTAAGTGCACCAGCGGAATTTTCTGCCTTGTGGCCGTTGGCATTCCGGTTACCTGCCCTGGCCGCCGACGTAAAATTCAGGCAGCGTCCTTTCCTCACCGTGTTGTCACTGTCCAACACGTGTTTGTAGTATTGACGGCTTATGCATACTTGGTTGTGGGCGGCTACGCCTTTTACGTTTTGGCTTTGAAGTACCTTGTGCACTGGTCAGGTGGAAAGCAAGTCGTCTTGTCGGTGGGTCCCTTGACTGTGTCTTGGTTGGGTTGCCGGCGGATCGGATATAGTTGGGCCGACTACCTATCTCGCCTAAGCGAACGTTAATATTTCAAGTGCAGACCGACCCCCAGAAACTTTTGAGCGCCGCTGGCTGTACTGCCTTTTCTTATTTGTGTTTGAGTGTGTATTTTAAAGGCTTGTAGTAGACGGTTTGAATTAGTATGCTTTTAGTTGGGTTTTAAATAATGGGCCTTCTGCCGTTTTAAAATTTAAATTCCTTACTTGTTAAATTTTAGATTGTTTGGGCCTTCAGACTGTGTAAAATATTGTTGAAAGACAAAGCTTTGGGGCTTCTGCCTGCTAAAAATTATTTTAGTTGTTTTAAGTAATCGGCCTTCAGCCGTTTTTAAATTAAAGTTTTTGTCTTTCAGGTATCAGACTGTGTGGGGCCTTCAGCCTAATTGAAGATAAGGCCTTCTGCCTTGCGTTTTTTAAAAATCAATTTTACCTGCAGTGTTAAATCATGGATCTTCAGTCGTCTTGAAACTGAAGTTGTTTGCTTTTCAAGTGTTAGATTTGTTGGGCCTTCAGCCAAGATATAGAGCTTACTTACGTGAGGCCTTCTAAATATTCTGTTTTGAGTGTGAATCTTAATGGCTTTCAGCCATTTTTAAATTTAAGTGGTTGTGCCCTTAAGGTATAAGATAGTGTGGCGTATTCAGCCGATAACTAAGTTAAAAATTTTTGCTGTACTGTTTGGACAACTAAATAAAGTTATATGTGTATGAGTATAATTTACAGCCCCCTTTTGGCTCCTTTCCACAATTCCAACTACCTGTTCTGTCCTGCGAATTAAGCAGGGCGTTTCTAAGTGACTTATGAAATGTATGGGCTATTGTTAGGATTTCTTCTAATTTAGGGCTATTCTTTCGACTTACTTTTAAAGAAGTCAGATCGCGTTACCGTTGAATATTGAGGGTAATTAATTAATAGGAAAAGTTTGAGTTCTGTTAGTCAGGGCATGTTCTGTAGGTCAGATATGAAAAGATAAACACTAGCAAAGTGAGCCAATACGTTCAGTTTCACTCAGCAGTTTAAGCAGGTTCACATGCATTCAATTTCACTCAGCAGTTGAAGTCAAAATCTTTATTAAGAAGTTTCAAGAAGAACACTGGTTCTCAAGAATTCCAGAGGAATATTAGCCAACGATTCAGTGAACAGCAGTACAATAGCAGACGAACTGAGGAAGTATGTGTGTAGGCAAGACATGGCCAAATGGATGGTCTCGTATAAAACGATGAATATTGAATTTAATTGATAAAAGTAAAGAATATGTAACTGCAGTACACGAAACACGCAAAAGAAAATATAGCATGTAAAAAATGAGCTTTCCAGAAAACAGGAAATGGCATAGCAGAAATTGCTAGATGACAAATACAGATGTGTAGAACCACAGACGTGTATGGGAAGGATAGATGGTGCTCATATGAAAAGTTAATTTCCTTTCCACATTCCGCTCGGGCTCCTTGATCCTATGCTCGGTGTACAGACTGAATGATGTGGGATGCTGCTGATGGTGGAGGGGGGGGGGGGGGGGGGCTGGTTCACTACGTTGCATTCTTCTGACTGCAGGCTGATTTCTGCAGAAGTTGCAGCCGCGCGCTTTGAGGCGCCATGTTACGGATTGCGCGGCCCATCCCGTCGGAGGTTCCAGCCCTCCCTCGGGTGTGTGTGTTTTGTTCTTAGCATAAATCAGTTTAAGTTAGTTTAGGAAGTGTGTAATTCTGTGGACGGATGACTTCAGCAGTTTGGTCCCTTTACACAGATAAAGTTCTGCTCTCTGTATTTAACTTCAGTTATCTTCGGATTTTCAAGCACTCTTCAAGAATGCGTTGTAGGGCCTGTATATATACTTATTATTGTATTTGGAATATACAAAGAATCGCAATGTGAAGATCGAGTGCACACATTTTTCTTCGCGCTGTGTGTTTTATGTGCCTCTTCTGAGACATTAAGGGGCGTAGGACGTCAAACGGGCCGACTTGGAGGAGGAGGAGGGGCATCACAGGATATTTTAAGTTCCAGTGTCTATACTTTTACAAATAAATTCATAAAACTTTGTCTGCATCACCACGAGGGATTCAGGATTCACACTCATTGCTGTGGAAGTTCGAAAACATAACGAAGTAATTTTTTTTACGTGAGAAATTTCATGATTTTTGCACTTACTAATGACTGCATTTGTTACTATAGGTACACTTTTCTTCATAAGTTAGAGAGATTCTTCGATGAATTTTGCACGGGATACATACCATACTTTCAGGTGTATGAAACTCTAGAATTTATTTAATTTATAAAAAAAACGAATGATCTGTCATATTGTAAACTTCATGTTTAGAAAAAAAAATTATCGTTAATTACTTCAATTTTTACCACAGTTTTTAATAGATTTGGAAAATTATAGCGTTTCATACACCTTTAAGTATGGTTTGTATGCTGCGCAAAATTCATCGAAGCATCTCTCTTATGAAGAAAAGTGTACCTATAGCAACAAATGATGCCATTAGTAAGTGAAAAAAAAGATGAAATTTCAAATGTAAAAAAAATTACTTCGTTATGTTTTCGAACTTCCACTGCTATGAGTGTGAATTCTGAATCCTTCCTGGTGATGCTGACAAAGTTTCATGAATTCATTTGTAAAAGTATAGACACTGGAAATTAAAATATGCTGTGATGCCTCTCCTGCTGCAAGTCGGCCCGTTTGACGTCCTACCCCCCTTAAGATACATTCGGTCGTTTGTCGTCAATTCGGAAACATTAATGAATTGCTTAAAGAAAAAGGTGGAGGAGCTGGGAACTACATTAGGGAAGTGACCGGCTGGTAACCTCGCTACGGCTCACTTTTGCGAGCACTCGACAGTAGCGCCACTCGTTTCCGGGACTCCGCGGAGGAGGAAACTGAAGCGAGACGCGGCAGCTGTGGGGAGGCTGTACTGGGCCGGGCCTATCGACTGCGCCGGACAAGGGCGGGCGGGCGGCCGGCAGTGCGCGAGACGCGGATTTATTTGGCCGGCGCCCCGCTCATCCTGCCAGCCAGCCCGCCTGCCGCGCTGTTTATTGATCTCCGGCACAGTGGGCAGAGCTGTGCCGCGCCGCGCCGGACGTTGCCGATGTGGATGTGGACCTACTGCGGACCCTGCTGCCGCCGCTAGTCCCCGCCCCACACACAAAGTACAGTGTGACAGCTCCGTGGTCGTCGTCAGCTACGAGGTTGCGCCTTTGTCTTGTAACAAAAACATCGTGGGACCTGGGTCCAGGGTTCTGTATCAGCCACTGCTTGGATCTGGAATAAACACCGTAAGCGATTTCTGGTATAGGGACTACCATTCTTCTGCGAACGACTGCCTCGAGGGCGCAGGAGCGCACAGCAATGATCGACGGCACGAGGACGCGAGAGACAACACAGACCACTCCACTAAAGACGTACACTGAGGCGACTAATACCTCCTAACTCCGTATTGGACCTCCTTTTGCCGGCGTAGTGCAGGAATTCTACTCGGCACGGACTCGACGTGTCACTGGGAGTCCCCTGCTCAGCACTCAGAAATGCCACCTCTGTAGCAGTCCAAGTGTGCGGAAGTGTTGACGCTGCAAGATTTTGAGCACAACCTCTCTTCTCGATTACGTCCCATTAATGTCAGACGCGATTCGTGTCAGTCGGTGTGCGTGGCCAAACCATTTGCACGAATTCTCCACTATGTCCTTCAAACAAGTCCCGAAAAATTGTGGGGGCGGGGGGGGGGGGGGCATGACAACGGTACTTGGGAACGCGACGTCCACGAATCGCTGCAAATATTCTCCAAATTGCCGAACATAATCAGGTCCTGTCAGTGATCGCTCAAGTTGGACCAGAGGATCCAATCCATTCAATGTATACATAGCCCACACCACTTTTCAAAGGGCCTTCTTGGCAACTTGGACCCACACTCGAACTCTACCATCAGTATTTACCAGCTGAAATCGTGGCTTATCTGAACGGGCCACGGTTTTACAGTCGTCGAGGGTCCGAGTGATGTGGTGTCGTTGCAGGCGATGTCGTGCTGTCAGCAAAGCCACTCTCCTCGGTCGCCCACTGCCGTACCCCATTAACGCCACATATCGCCTCATTCTCCTAAGGGATACCTTCGCCGTACGTTCCACACTTGTATCACGTACTGTTACTTGTCTATTAGCACTCACAAACGCCGCCGCTCCCAGCCGTTGAGTGCACGACGTTGGCCACTGTGTTGTGTTGTGTTGTAAGCGCACTCCTGACACTGTGTATCTCGTAATGCTGAATTCCCTAGCGATTTCCGAAACGGACGTCCTATGCGTCTGGCTCCATCTACCCTTCTACTGAACAACCTACAATACGATAACGTTCAACGAGTCGTATCTTCGCAATATCAGAAGTGTGAATGTGGTAGAAAAACTAGAAAATATTAAAAGGCAAATGAAGAGACTCAATATAGGTACCGTATAGCACGCGTCAGTGAAGTGATACAGAAAAAAGATCAGGATATCTGGTCAGTCGTACCTACGGTAATATCAACATCTATAGAAAATGATATACGCTACTGGCCATTAAAATTCCTACACCACCAAGATGACGTGCTATAGACGAGAAATTTAACCGACGGAAAGAAGATGCTGTGATATGCAAATGATTACCTTTTCAGAGCATTCACACAAGGTTGGCGCCGGTGGCGACACCTACAACGTGCTGACTTGAGGAAAGTTTCCAACCGATTTCTCATACACAAACAGCACTGAAACGTTGTTGTGATGCCTCGTGTAAGGAGGAGAAATGCGTACCATCACGTTTCCGACTTCAATAAAAGTCGGACTGTAGCCTATAGCGATTCCGGTTTATCGGATCGCGACATTGCTGCTCGCGTTCGTCAAGATCTAATGACTGTTAGCAGAATACGGAATCGGTGGGTTCAGAAGGGTAATGCGGAACACCGTGCTGGATCCCAACGGCCTCATATCACTAGCAGTCGTGATGACAGGCATTTTATCCGCATAGCTGTAACGGATCGTGCAGCCACGTCTCGATCCCCGAGTCAGCAGATGGGAGCGTTTGCAAGACAACAACCATCAGCACGAACAGTTTCATGCAGCAGCATGAACTATCAGCTCGGAGACCATCGCTGCGGTTACCCTTGATGCTGCATCACAGACAGGAGCGCCTGCGATGGTGTACCCAACGACGAACCTGGGTGCACGAATGGTAAAACGTCATTTTTTCGGTTGAATCCAGGTTCTGTTTGCAGCATCATGATGGTCTCATGCGTGTTTCACGACATCGCGGTGAACGCACATTGGAAGCCTGTATTCGGTATGACCATACTGGCTATCACACGGCGTGATGGTATGAGGTGCCATTGGTTACACGTCTCGGTCACCTCTTGTTCGCATTGACGGCACTTTGAACAGTGGACGTTACATTTCAGGTATGTTACGACCCGTGGCTCTACCCTTCATTCGATCCCTGCGAAGCCCTACATTTCAGCAGGATAATGCACGACCGCATGTTGCAGGTCCTGTACTGGCCTTTCTCGATACAGAAAATGTTCGAATGCTGCCCTGGCCAGCACATTCTCCAGATCTCTCACCAACTGAAAACTTTTGTGGCCGAGCAACTGGCTCGTCACAATACGGAAGTCACTACTCTTGATGAACTGTGGTATCGTGTTGAAGCTGCATGGGCAGCTGTACCTGTACACGCCATCCAAGCTCTGGTTGACTCAATGCCCAGGCGTATCAAGGACATTAATACGGCCAGAGGTGGTTGTTCTGGGGACTGGTTTCTCAGGATCTATGCACCCAAATTGCGTGAAAATGTAATCACTGCAGCAGCAGTATGTTGTAAGACTGGCAGCAAAGTAACGGTGAAAGACACCCCTTGCTGGAACGTCAGGGTGAAGATTGCTGTGAAAGAGGAAAATGAAACAATGAAAGCAAGAGATAAAGAAATACAGTGGTTTCCATTGCATTCTGCATGCCCACGCAGTTGATCATTGCTGATTCTTCCACCTTTTAGATGCATTTTCCCACCTCAAGAACTACAGGGTGCTCCAATCACCCATTTGCTGCTCCAGCCTTTTTCAAACGCCGTTGGCAGAATGAAGGTGACACCTTAAGACGAACGTCTTCGGCCGACATTGCCAATGATTTCGTCAAGTGTTAAAACAGTGGCTGACATCGAAGACGACTGCTAAGATGTTTAGTGTACTGGTCAAAGACGTTACACATGGAACACGGTGACCTAGTACAGTCTTGAATACAAAACCTAATAAGTTTAAAACAACTCTTGGTCTATAAATGAAGCCACTACGACCGTCATAGTGAACGCATTCTCGAAGGCAAGAGAGGCAAGAAACCATCACCCATCGCAGCAATACAAGTTCAAATGCAAACTGCCTATGCTGATGATTAGGAGACTGAAAGAATATTTGGTGATGAAAATCTTCAAAATGATAATGGAGCTGAAAATATAATTATGCTGATGGACTGGAATTCGATGGTAGAAAATGAACGAGAATGAAAAACACGTAGTTGGAAAGAATGGACTGGGAGAGGAAACTGAAAGGAGAACTTTGAACCGAGCACAATTTAAATATAAAAGTATCTGGAACCTGTAGAGAAAATTGAATAGTGATAAACATCATTTCCGCCCTTTCTATTGCTCATGAAAACCACACATTGCATGTTGCACCACCATACAGCGAGACCGTCAGAGGTGGTGGTCCAGATTGCTGCACACAACGGTACCTCTAATACCCAACAGCACGTCCTCATGGATTGATACATGCCTGTATTCGTCGTGGCATACTATCCACAAGTTCATTAAGGCACTGTTGTTCCAAATTGTCCCACTCCTCAACGGCGAACGGTGTAGATCCTTCAGAATAGTTGGTGGATCACGTCGTCCATAAACAGCCCTTTTCAATCTATCCCAGGCATGTTCGATAGGGTTCATGCTGGCCACTCTAGTCGAGCGATGTCGTTATCCTGAAGGAAGTCATTCACAAGATATGCACGATGGGGCGCGAATTGTCGTCCCCATGAAGACAAATGCCCCCAATATGCTGCCGATATAGTTGCACTATCGGTCTGAGGATGGCATTCACGTATCGTACAACCGTTACGGCTCCTTCTATGACCTACAGCGGCGTACGTCGGCCTCACATAATGCCACCCCAAAGCAGCAGGGAGCCTCCACCTTGATGCACTCGCTGGACAGTGTGTCTACGACGTTCAGGCTGACCGGATTCCTCCAAACACGTCTCCGACGACCGTTTGGTTGAAGGCATATGCGACACTCATCGGTGAAGAGAACGTGATGTCAATCCTGAGCGGTCAATTTGGTATGTTGTTGGGCCCATCTGTACCGCGCTGCATAGTGTCGTTGTTACAAAGATGGACCTCACCATGGGAGTGAAGTTGCGCATCATGCAGCCTATTGAGCACAGTTTGAGTCGTAACACGACATCCTGTCGCTGCACGAAAAGCATTATTCAACATGGTGGCGTTGCTGTCAGGATTCCTCACCTATAAGATCTAGAGTTTGTTGAGAGTTTCAAAACGAGCATTAGGCAACGTTTGGATGAAGGAATAGAAAGGAGTACGACAGAAGACGAGTAGGTAGCCTTGAGAGATGAGATATGAATAGTTTAAACGATAAAGCGCAATGAAAGTCGTCGTATGACGAAATGACACTGAAATTCACTAACGCAAACCGAAAAAACCAAAATAGAGAAAATGAAGCGGCACGTGTGTAAAATATCAGTTTAGAGGTAGTGCCTTTGTCGTAATTAAAACAACATGCGTCCCTGGATTGATCAAAGCCATTGCATAAATTTGGAATAAATATCATCACCAATGGCGGCCGATGACTTACGATACAAGCAGTCACCCTCGTTCTGCCAACGGCTTTGTCAAAGACGGTGAAAGAACATACAGAGTTTCAGGGCAATCTGTTGTCTTTGGGGTGGCAAACTGTCCCTAAAAGGCGGAAGAACAGGAATGACTTGCGACAAAGGGTTGGTAGTAGGAATCATAAAGCAGAATAGAAACAATAGTTGATTTCTGCAACAAATTTTAGTTAGTAATATTGAATACAATATTCTAGAATTACAGGCGGATGCGGTATACTTGGAAACGGCCCGTATACATGGAATCATGTTCAGACAGAGTTTCTGGTGTCAGATATTTGATTGGAAAGCGTAACCGGAAGCAGATACAGGCTGACATCACAATTTGGTAATGATGAAGGACAGACGGAAGCGCAAGGAATCATTCGGAAGAGTCAGTGTGGAAAGAAGTGGGACACTTACGTACTGAGGGTGGTGAGCCACATCTGATGTTCTCTGTGCCAATACACGCTAAGATATGTAATAGCAAGCGCGTAGACGGTTCAGCTGAAGAGGAAAGACCCGTTGAAGTTCCTTGTGACAACAAACGCTAAAATTAGTAATTACAAACGCGTAGGAGTCCAACTGAGCTGAAAGACGTTTGACACGAAAACGTAGGTAGATAGAATGTAACTGCGAGAAAACCTTCTGTAACAGAAGAAATTTGTCCGACGAAAGAAGGAAGTAGAAAGAATGTCCATGGAAAGACAGGACTAAAGCAATATAAATCTTTTATGTACCGGTACGAAATAAATGATACATACAGGGGTGCTAAAACGAAACGCAGGGAAAATGGAATGGAAAATCATATGGTCGTTGGATGATTTAGAATATAGAAAGTCAAAACAACAATTCCTGAAAGTAAAAGCAACAGCGGTAATATTAAGAGCAGTGGGTTTTCGACAGTTAAATGGAGAGGAGAGAGCGGATAGAAGGGTAAAACATGTAGAGGGCTTTCCGAGGGGGATGCCATTTCTAGAGTTGGAAATACTGAAATCTCTGGAGGAAGCGGCAACCAAACGGCTGTTCAAGATGGTGTATAGAATGCGTCAGACTGAAAATATACCATGAGGCTACCGAAAAAATATCACTCAAGCAGTTTCGAAGAAAGCAAGAGCGGTTAAGATCGAGAATTATCTCACAATCAGCTTAATAGACTACACATCCAAGTTGCTCACAAGAATAATGCACAAAGAAAAGGAAAGAAAATTGACGATGTTTAAGATAACGAACAGTTTGGCTTTCGTGAAGGGAAAGGCACCAGAGAGGCAGGTCTGACATTATGCCCGAAGACAGAAGCAATACTTAAGAAAGATTGGGAAACGTTCATTGGATTTGTCGACTTAGGAAAAGCGTTCGACGATACCAAATGGTGCAAGATGTTCTAAATTCTGAGAACAGTGGGAATAAGATTTATTGAAAAACGGGTAACGCAAATAAGTACGAGAGCCAAGTGGGAACAATAATAATGAAAAACCAAGAACTAAGAGCTTGGATTAAAAGTGGTGCAAGGCAGGAAGCAGTATTTCGCCACTTCTGTTCAATCTAAGCATCGAATAAGTAATTGCCGGCCGGAGTGCCCGTGCAGTTCTAGGCGCTTCAGTCTGGAACCGCGTGACCGCTACGGTCGCAGGTTCGAATCCTGCCTCGCGCATGGATGTGTGTGATGTCTTTAGGTTAGTTAGGTTTAAGTAGTTCTACGTTCTAGGGGACTGATGATCACAGATGTTAAGTCCCATAGTGCTCAGAGCCATTTGAACCATTTGAATAACTAATTACGGAAATAAAACAAAAATTCGAGAGTGGGATTAAAATTCAGGGTGAAAGTATATGAGTGATAACATTCGCTGATGGCATTGTTACACTCAGTGAAAGTTAAGAAGAATTTCAGGACCTGTTAAGTAAACGGAAGGAAGCCGAGTGTAACGAAGAGTAGCACAAATGTGAATACCGAGATACGTAACATCAAAATTTGTGGCGACGAACGCATTCTCTTACCTGGGAAGCAAAATAATACATGACAGACGAAGTAAAGGTGAAATAAAAATCATAGGCAAAGGGTATTCCTGGCCACCAGAATTATACAAGGATCAACTGTCGACCTTAATTTCAGGAAGGTGGTTTGGAGCAATTTCAGGACGGAAGATGTGATGCGTAGCTGACTACCAGCCGTCCACGAGAGGCAGAGCTCCAGTATGATAGAAGGTGGAGAGTACTGTGGGTACTGTGTTGCCGGTAGAGAAGCAGCAGGGGACATTCACTTCCGACGTGGAGTAGTCGCTGGTTGTCACCTCAATAACAAATCCATCGAGGACATTAGTATCCTAAAGTTGCGAAATTGGACTGCTGGTGATGCGACTATAAGTGGACAAGAGGAAACAATCACTAGGCAGACCTGGTGTACAGACGGACAAGGACCGTCGAGCACGCGGAGGGTGGTCGTGAAAAATCAACTCAGTCAGCGGAAGGAATCACTCGTCAATTCCAAAGTGGCACTGGCTTGGACAGCTAGCTCACAGACTGCGCACAGTCAGTTAACAGACATGAGCACCTCCTCGTAAGCTACAGATGTCTGTAGTCGGTGCTAGCTGACGCTTGTGGTGGTGTAGAGAGTGACCCCACTGGAGCGACTGATTTGGAGTGATAAATCACGCTTTATCCTGTGGAAATCGGATGGGAGGGCTTGGGTTTGGCGAATTGCTGGAAAGCGCTACCTAGCATTATGTGTGGTGTCCGCAGTGAGGTACAGAGGTGGTGGTGTAACGGTAGGGGGTGTCTCTCGTGGTTAGGATGCGGCCCCCTGACTGGGCCAAAGAGGACGCTGAATGTGTACGGGTGTGAACAAATTTTACAGCACAGTGTACACCGCACAGTAGAGAAACAATTGGCAGGTGGTAACTGCGTCAGCATCAATGGACACTGGCATAAAGCAGCATGTGTAAGGCAATAATGTGTGGAGAACTGTGGACTGCTCAGCCCTGAATCCCGACCAGATCCCTGTGGTACACGTTTGGGACGAGTTATAACAGCGACTTCCCTCCACAGACATTCAGCCTCATCACTGAAAATGTACCAGCAGAGTATCGCCGCCATAAAGACGAAAAGTAGACGCACCCCATATATACGTCCACTAATAAGTGGTCTGATGCTTTTGATCAGATAGTGTTTGTAAGTGAATCGTGGACTGTGTGGAAATAAGAGAAAAAAATGAAGTGCAATGTCTCAGATGTGGCGCCACAGATGGCTCTTGAAAATTAGGTAGAGTGGTAAGATAGTAACTGAGGAGATTGTGGGCAGAATCGGCGAGGAGGGAAAATGAGAGTAAGACTGACATGATGGAGGGGTGGGATGAGACGACATGTGTTAAGACATCAAGGAATTACTTTCACGTGCACGTATGACTCCGGATAACATACGTTGGCACAGTAAATGAATTCGTGGTGGATCGTGTCACACCAGTGAGAGGAATGGTGACTGAGAAAACGAAAACCGGCATAAAAAAATAAAATTAAAAGAAAGTGCGAAATGACAAAGCTGGAATGGCCAGAGGAAAAATGCAAAGTTGCAGAGTATCTATGCCTATTAGAAAAACAGATGCCACCTACAGGAGAATTAAAGGAACACAAAATTGTTGAGGCTTTCGTGGCCACTTGTTGACAAACTGCCTACTGGCTTCTGTCTCGGGTTCTTCGGCCGACGTTCATCTAATGATTTTTCTGACGTTTCGCCAGCAGACTATATGTACAGTACCACATATAGTCTGCGCCCGCGAGTTCGGCTCCAGTTCACCAGCGCGCAATGGAGGGTGAAGCTTTGACAATGCCAGCCACTCGTGCTGGCGAAACGTCAGAAAAATCATTAGATGAACGTCGGCCGAAGAACCCGAGACAGAAGCCAGTAGGCAGTTTGTCAATTAAAGGAACCTTTCGAAAAAAGATATGCATCGGTATGAGTATCGAGAGCTCATACGGCAAGCCACTAGTCAACAAAGAAAATGGAGGCTGGAGGGTGGCAGGAACATAAGGGAAAGCTATACAAAAGGACACGTAATTGAGCACAACATTTGAGACAGAGGCGTGGATGAAAATGTTGTAGGGGGAATATTCCGACAAGAATTTGAAAGGACTCTGAAAGATTTAATCAAAAAAAAAAAATGATTCAGATGGCTATGAGCACTATGGGACTTAACTTCTGAGGTCATCAGTCCCCTATAACTAAGAACTACTTAAACCTAACTAACCTAAGGACATCACACACATCCATGCCCGAGGCAGGATTCGAACCTGCGACCGCAGCGGTCGCGTGGTTCCGGACTGTAGCAATCGCCGACATAGTGTAACTGAGGCGGAATAAGGCGAACCAGCGTGCATTCGCCGAGGTAGATGGAAAGCCGCCTTAAAAACCATCCATAGGCTGGCCAGCACACCGGACCTCGGCACCTATCCGCCTTCCAGCTCGGGAAGCAGTGCGTCAGGCTTTATGGTATACATTGAGACTTCGACATAAATGTAATAATTACAACGAAATTAGAAACTGGTAGATGTAAATATCAGAGAACGCTCAGTTTAATAAGCCAGGGTTGAAAAATACTTGGGGGATTTAGTAACAGAAGAGGCTAATGTCGGGGAAGATCAGTTTTGGTTGCTGAGAAATGTTATTCAGTCTGCACATTGAGCAAGCAGAGAAGAAAAGCGAGGATGAATTTGGAAATGGAAGTTAGGTTCTGGGAGAAAGAACAAAACTTTTGGAGTTTGCTGATGACACTTCAGTTCTCTCAGAGAACCTTAGACTTGGAAGAAACCGTGCCGGTTCGCGTGACTGCAGTAAACCACTCTGAACAGCTGTCGTAAATGTAGAACACTGTGCAACAACAGACAGACTCCGAACACTATTACCGATGTTTATATACTCGATTTTTATCACCGATAGTAGACACTAAATGCGATTTACTTTTTACAAAATACACAGAGACACAAATAATCTGTCATTTTGGCAACGGAGGGAAGCGTGTGTGCGTGGATTGTAGAGGAAAAGATTCGGGATGCTGTAGTTATGTACAGAATCAGTCTCGGTAGCTAAATAGACAACGTGCCTGACGGCTAAGGGAAGCCCTGCATCGATTACGGGCGCGAGGACTGGACTCACAGAGGGACAAGCGTATTTGTCAGTCACGGATTTCGCTGAGTCTTAGGTTTGTTACAGAGGGACCAGTCCTCGGTACGTGGCTAGCGGCTGTACATGCAACGGTCCTACTTTGTAAGAAAATAGACGTCGAAGTTTTTCACGTATGCTCCATACCCCAAACGTTAACGTTTCGACCGAGTAGGCGTACAACAGTGGCTAAAATTCAAGCACACTTCTCTTGCCGTACGAGTTCAGATTCTGGTCGTGTACTTTTAACAGATTATCAGTAAATAGTGTTCCGTCATGCCACGACCTACCTATTAGTCCTAGCACCTATTTCAGGCAAAGATTGTGGTGCGCAGACGGCTCAGCAAGGGGGCGCGCGTGTGACGGAAGATTGGGGGGGTCTCACAGTACGGCGTGAAGCGCGGCGGAGGGTCTGAGCGGCGGTTGCGGACTGAAGCGGGGCGGCGTCAGCCCGTGGGCCCTGGCCGTCCGGCTTCGGTTGGCCAGCCTGCGCCGCAAGTGATGGTGTCTGTACTCCCGCCTGGGCGGCTAAGGCGGTCTGCACTAATTCTGGTGTTGCTGTGTGTACGATACCGCCGTTACTCTGAAACCGCTCTTGTCGCTGAAATTTTAGTTTAACTTTCATACAGTTCTTTTGCACTTGGTCTTTCCTCCTTTGGGTTTCTGATTAGTAAAGTGAATTTGCCATCCCTGTAAAGTCTAATAACTGCTCAATATTCCTTGTTAAATTACATTCAATTCTGGGATTGGTTTGCCGTTAGCACTTCAGAATAATTGTTCAAATGTTATTTCAAAGCTCTAAGGAAGGCTAAATGCTCTTTTTCTGTGTTACTCGAAATATTGTTATCTCAATCAAAGTTGTTGAAATTTTCTGTGAAGATAGAATTTCAGTCTTGTTATGTAGTTCAAAATAAATTGTCTTACGTCTTTTACCGATTATGCTTAATCTTCATTTGGGCGAAAACCTGCCAACCCTTGAGCAATCGATAAATCTCTGGAAACATACCAAGTATATGTACAAAATTATTCAAAAGTGGTGATATTTGCGGCAGTTATTTGATTTATAAATCAATCATTACAGGATATTTCTTCAATTGTGTGTTTCCTTTGTTACGGAATAGGTTACTGAATTGGCTTAACCGCTGTCGCAGACATCACTTTCTGTGCGACAGCAGAATTCTGAATGATATTTGCTGTCGAAGCAAACGAAATACAAATTCTTAGAATACTGCGCACCTTTAATGAATGCTACTGCTCAGAACATACACGGATTTTCCAGAAGCAATACCAGAAAAGACAGTTCGTTTACATTTTTAAAAAAGTACTGTTCCTTTTCGAAGCGAACCGTACGTATTTGATCATTCTTGATCATTTATTTGATGGAGGATTAAAGAATGTATCTCTATGCGATCTTCCCTTGAAGCGATTTGTCTGTTACTCTTTAACAACTAGTGAGCAATATAATTCTTTTCCGTGAAAATTTTAACCTGCCAGTAAAAATAAACATCACAGTGATGAAAAAGTCGAGTACATTTGGGTTGGATAATTTTTACCTTGCAGGTGTACGCTTTTCTTTCATCTTAAAATATTTATCTCATCAGTCTACCATTGCCAAGAATCGATAATGTAAAAGAAAGTATACAGACAGGATCTGAACCTTACCACCTACGTAGCAGCAATGAACCTTAGCCAGCCTGCTACACTCGCTTCGTTTCTTGTATATCTAACAGTGTTTTCTTTTCCCTGTATGTAGCAGTGAACATGGTCAGCGAAATAGCTCGCCAAACATAGAAACTAGAAATGATAAGGATCCTATACATATATATCTACATCTAAATTTATACTCCGCAAGCCACCCAACGGTGTGTGGTGGAGGGCACTTTACGTGCCAGTGTCATTACCTCCCTTTCCTGTCCCAGTCGCGTATGCTTCGCGGGAACAACGACTGCCGGAAAGCCTCCGTGCAAGCTCGAATCTCTCTAATTTTACATTCGTGATCTCCTCGGGAGGTATAAGAAGGGGGAAGCAATATCTTCGATACCTCATCCAGAAACGCACCCTCTCGAAACCTGGCGAGCAAGCTACACCGCGATGCAGAGCGCCTCTCTTGCAGAGACTGCCACTCAAGTTTGTTAAACATCTCTGTAACGTTATCACGGTTACCAAATAACCCTGTGACGAAACGCGCCGCTCTTCTTTGGATCTTCTCTATCTCCTCCGTCAACCCGATCTGGTACGGATCCCACACTGATGAGCAATACTCAAGTATAGGTCGAACGAGTGTTTTGTAAGCCACCTCCTTTGTTGATGGACTACATTTTCTAAGGACTCTCCCAATGAATCTCAACTTGGCATCTGCCTTACCAACCATTAATTTTATATGATCATTCCACTTCAAATCGTTCCGTACGCATACTCCCAGATATTTTACAGAAGTAACTGCTACCAGTATTTGTTCTGCTATCATAGAATCATACAATAAAGGATCCTTCCTTCTATGTATTCGCAATACTCTACATTTGTCTATGTTAAGGGTCAGTTACCACTCCCTGCACCAAGTGCCTATCCGCTGCAGATCTTCCTGTATTTCGCTGCAATTTTCTAATGCTGCAACTTATCTATATACTACAGCATCACCCTGAACTTCCGACACTATCTACTAGGTCATTTATATATATTGTGAAAAGCAATGATCCCGTAACACTCCCCTGTGGCACGCCAGAAGCAATTTTAACGTCTGTAGAAGTCCATTGAGAACAACATGCTGTGTTCTGTTTGCTAAAAACTCTTCAATCCAGCCACACAGCTGGTCTGATATTCCGTAGGCTCTTACTTTGTTTAGCAGGGAACAGTGCGGAACTGTATCGAACGCCTTCCGGAAGTCAAGGAAAATGGTGTCTACCTGGGAGCCTGTATCTAATATTTTCTGGGTCTCATGAACAAATAAAGCGAGTTGGGTCTCACACGATCACTGCTTCCGGAATCCATATTGATTCCTACATAGTAGATTCTGGGTTTCCAGAAATGACATGATACACGAGCAAAAAACATGTTCTAAATTCTACAACACATCGATGTCAGAGATATAGGCCTATAGTTTTGCGTATCTGATCGACGACCCTTCTTGAAAACTGGAACTATCTGTGCTCTTTTCCAATCATTTGGAACCTTCCGTTCCTCTAGAGACCTGTGGTACACGGCTGTTAGAAGGGGGGCAAGTTCTTTCACGTACTCTGTGTAGAATCGAATTGGTATCCCGTCAGGTCCAGTGGACTTTCCTCTTTTAAGTGATTTCAGTTGCTTTTCTATTCCTTGGGCACTTATTTCGATGTCAGCCATTTTTTTGTTCGTGCGAGGATTTAGGGAAGGAACTGCAGTGCGGTCTTCCTCTGTGAAACAGCTTTGGAAAAAGGTGTTTAGTATTTCAGCTTTACGCGTGTCATTATCTGTTTCAATGTCATTATCGTCCCAGAGTGTCTGGAGATGCTGTTTCGATCCACTTACTGATTTACGTAAGACCAGAACTTCCTAAGATTTTCTGTCAAGTCGGTACATAGAATTTTACTTTCGAATCCACTGAACGCTTCACGCATAGCCCTCCTTATGCTAACTTTGATATCGTTTAGCTTCTGTTTGTCTGAGAGGTTTTGGCTGCGTTTAAATTTGAAGTGAAGCTCTCTTTGCTTTCGCAGTAGTTTCCTAACTTTGTTATTCAACCACGGTGGGTTTTTCCCGTGCCTCACAGTTTTACTCGGCACGTACCTGTCTAAAACGTATTTTACGATTGCCTTGAACTTTTCCCATAAACACTCAACATTGTCAGTGTCAGAACAGAAATTTTCGTTTTGACCTGTTAGGTAGTCTTAAATCTGTCTCCTATTATTCTTGCTAAACAGATAAACCTTCCTCCCTTTTTTTATATTCATATTTACTTTTCAGGGATGCTGCAACGGCCTAACGGCCTAATGATCACTGATTCCCTGTTCTGCGCTTACAGAGTCGAAAATTTGGGGTCTGTTTGTTATCAGTAGGTCCAAGATGTTATCTCCACGAGTCGGTTCTCTGTTTAATTGCTCGAGGTAAATTTCGGATAGTGCACTCAGTATAATGTCACTCAATGCTCTGTCTCTACCACCCGTCCTAAACATCTGAGTGTCCCAGTCTATAACTGGTAAATTGAAATCTCCACCTAAGACTATAACATGCTGAGGAAATTTATGTGAAATGTATTCCAGATTTTCTGTCAGTTGTTCTGCCACTAATGCTGCTGAGTCGGGAGGTCGGTAAAAGGAGCCAATTATTAACCTAGCTCGGTTGTTGAGTATTACCTCCACCCATAATAATTCACAGGAACTATCCACCTCTATTTCACTACAGGATAAACTACTACTAACAGCGACAAACACGCCATCACAGGTTGCATGCAATCTATACTTTCTAATCACCGTCTGTGCCTTTGTAAAAATTTCGACAGAATTTATCTCTGGCTTCAGCCAGCTATCCATACCTAAAACCATTTCAGCTTCGGTGCTTTCTATCAGCGCTTGAAGTTCCGGTACTTTACCAGCGCAGCTTCGACAGTTTACAATTACAATACCGATTGCTGCTTGGTTCCCGCAGCCCTCTGAGGCTTTTGCCCTTTCTGTACTTGCCCGAGGCCATCTAACCTAAAAAGCCGCCCAGTCCACGCAAACCCCTGCAACCCATGTAGCCGCATGCTGTATGTGGTGGACTCCTGACCTATCCAGCGGAACGCGAAACCCCACCACCCTACAGCGCATGTCGAGGAATCTGCAGCCCACACGGTCGCAGAACCGTCTCTGCCTCTGATTCAGAGCCTCCACTCGGCTCTGTACCAAAGGTCCGCAGTCAGTCCAGTCGATAATGCTGCAGATGGTGAGCTCTGCTTTCATCCCGCTAGCGAGAGTGGCAGTCTTCACCAAATCAGATAGCCGCCGGAAGCCAGAGAGGATTTCCTCCGATCCATAGCGACACACATCATTGGTGCCGACATGAGCGACCACCTGCAAATGGGTGCACCCTGTACCCTTCATGGCATCCGGAAGGACCCTTTCCACATCTGGAATGACTGCCCCCAGTATGCACACGGAGTGCACATTGGTTTACTTCCCCTCCCTTGCAGCCCTATCCCTAAGGGGCCCCATTACGCGCCTGATGTTGGAGCTCCCAACTACCAGTAGGCCCACCCTCTGCGACCGCCCGGATCTTGCAGACTGAGGGGCAACCTCTGGCACAGGACAAGCAGCCATGTCCAGCCGAAGATCAGTATCAGCCAGAGACAGAGCCTGAAACCCGTTCGTCAGACAAACTGGCCTTCCGTTCAACCTTGCGGAATGTCTTTAGCCCCCTGCCGCACCTCGAGACGACCTCTCACTCTACCGCAGGTGAGGGATCAGCCTCAATGTGGGCAGTATCCTGGGCAGCCACAGCGGTAAACCGATCGGGGGATGCGTGGGACGAGCTGGCCGTACCTGACAAACCCCCTTCCAGACCCCCACAGTTACGCGCATTGGCAACAGCCTCAAGCTGTGTGACCGAAGCCAACACCGCCTGAAGCTGGGAGCGAAGGGATGCCAACTCAGCTCGCATCCGAACACAGCAGTCGCAGTCCCTATCCATGCTAAATACTGTTATGCAAATAACGTCTGAACTGATCTACAGAGAGCACAAACAATTCGACACAAAATTTAAACGGTTATTAAACTGCAAGACTGCCTAGTACATGCAGTAATGCTGTTACTTGCGCAGTGCTGACACACTGCTCGGCGGCAGAAGGCTAACTGTACTCTCAGTAACGTATAAAGACTATTTCAAAGAAATAAACAAATGACAGACGGCTACGTGACTTTACGCGTCACAGATATTAAAATGCAAATCTGCCCCTGCTGATTACGAAACTACACAATGATTTGACGGATTTAACTAAACAAGTGCGCTCAGAACATTCAAACAAATTTTCAACTTGACTACAACACTTATATGAACGCTAAATAAGCCACTTGCTGCTACTTGCGCACTGCTGACACACTGCTCGCGACAAAAGGCTAACTGGTAGGGCGCCTCCACATATCTATAGCCGCGCGGGATAGCCGTGCCGTCTAGGGCGGCTTGTCGCGGTTCGCGCTGCTTCCCCCGTCGGAGGTTCGAGTCCTCCCTTGGGCACGGGTGTGTGTGTTGTCCTTAGCGTAAGTTAGTTTAAGTAGTGTGTAAGCCCCAGCGGTTTTGACCCATAGAACCTTACCACAAATTTCCACATCTCTATCAGATAAGAGCAACAGCGTTGACCACCTTAACAAGCACTCGGCCTCGTAAAGGTGAGATGTAGCATACTAGCAAAACTGCAGCATGCATGCCCCAATATGCAGTATGCATGTACTGCCTAGACGTCAAAAATCTGTCCTTAGCCCCCTTCCCCCACACCACACAAGGAAACGTACAAAATTAAGAATTAACCACAAGACGGAGGTAGCCTTCAGAAAGAAGCAGAAATGTGGCGGCATGTTACCAACGACTGTGTAGCAAGAGGAAACCACTTCCACTGTGTGAATCGGGAGAACGATATTGGTCCATGCAACCTGCCAAGAAATACGCGCTGATACAGCACCCAACTTCGTCACGCGAACTTCAAGATGTCGTCCCGCAGATAGGTCACCGCACTATAAAATTCTCTAACGTGACACAGTTTGCAATGTATGTTACGTACTTCAACAGGCGAAGCAAGAATCACCGACTGTGGGACAGTGATGAGACGTGACGTGGTTCCATGCGATTTACGTGTAAAATCAATATCGTGCGCCGAAAATACCACGCAGACACCTTACGTCTCATATCCGAGAGAGAGAAACCTTCTTACATACGGGGCTTCCTCAGAATCTCATAACATAGTTTAAATGCACGACCTTTCCACATAAATCAGCCAGAAAATTGCTGCAATTTTTTCGCTACCATTCTGGGAAGGCGATATATCTGCGAGCTATAAATGCCTTACACAAAATATAGGTATCTACTTTCCTTAATTTCTGCAAAATGGTAAGCGAGCGTCTGTAATGTCTCTTGCAGCGGTCTCTCCGCGATATTTTCAGAAACTTTATAAATTCTATAAGTCAGTACATATCTCGAAATATCTCTTCTTATCTTACCGATTCCTAAACTTTAATATACGATGATTATCAATGCAAAGTAGTTTCAAGCCCTATTATTCCTTGGAGCGTGCATTTACTCCATGGAATAGCTTCTCTGCTATCTATGTTTTCTCTTATGAAAAGAATGATTCAGATCTTGCCGATTAGCCGTTAAAGAACGAAGGAATTTAATACATGAACTAAACTAAAGTAAGTATGTTCGCGTATTATTTAGCTGATTATTATTGACAGTGTCTGCTTACTACGCTGTGTTGCACGGGATCAGTGGGGAACGTCTGATTTACACTGGACGAACCTGCCGTTTTGTACGTTCAAGATATCCAGTTTATTACTTTCAATAAATGGGCTAACACGGTCTTACCAGCAGATTTCCGGTCTTCCCAATGTGATCACCGAAAGTTAATAATTATTACAAATGTTTTCAGGAGATCGACTGACAATTTTCGTCGCACCGAGACTTCGAAATTGCTTCACTACCTTATGGAATTTAAGTTAAGCTCAATTTAGTCAGGATAGAACAGTATTGAACTGTGTGAATGTGATAAGCCTGCTTTGTGAATGAAAATTCCCTTAATATACGCATGTTTTTTACTATTCTGATCAGTGAAGCTAAATTAGGCCGGTGTGAGAGAGGTTTTTAAATTTTAGATCCCACAAAAAATATTAAATTTGGCTTCACTGTGACAGGACACATTTTTGAGCATTACTTACACTGTGTGATTTTTATGTTGCATGTGCACGAGAGAAAAGAAGACGAGGCCTGTTCCAGAAGTCGCAATTTCGCCACAACCTACGAGAACGTCGTTCAGGCCAGACAATATACAATTAAATTTTTGTAGATAGAAATTTTAATATTTAAGTAGTGACAGACATTTTCAATATAAATTTGATGTGTGTAGTTAGAATAACTATTTAAATGTCTATCGGTGGACTTTGAATATTTTTTGAATCAGATTGAGTGACTGTTAGGTTGAACTTTAGATAGGTAGTGTTCATTATAAGTGAATATTATGCAAAGTTTAGGTCAGTGACATTATTAACGCAGATGCGAGTGACTTTATATATTTATCGTTCTGTGTATTAATGGTTCTTACTAGGGCGGCTTATAAAGCGGCAATGCACCAGCAGAGCGAATCACAACAGCCCTCATCTGTTTCTGAGGTTAGTGAAACATTAGACGCTAGCTTAACTGAAGTAGTGCCTAGCGGCAGCATTAATCAGGCCCCACAACAAAGCTTAGGTGTTTCGATGTCATATGAGCAGGACGAAATAAACCCATTGACTGTAATCATGCAGTAGTTAACACTGTTAGCCAAAATCGTAACAGACTTAACTAAAGCGCAAATAGAGACTGAAAGGGAAATGAATGAACAATTAGCAGCCAATCAAGCGGAATTAAATAATAAATTAGTAGAGAGTTTTCAGAAACTTGATGATAAATTAAATAAAACTGCGGATGAATTGAAAATTCAGAATGAAAAGACAGAATTAAAATTAGCTGCTCAAATTGAGCAAGTCACTCAACAGTGTAATGAAAATGCGAAGAAGTTAAGCCTAGAGCCAGCCGAGTATGTTGTTATTAAGCTTGAACTATTAAAGAGCAGGTCGAGTCAATCCCACAGATAGTTCAAACACAAGAACAGATGCAATGTTCTATGGCGGTAATTCCGGTATTAGTTGAAGTTCAAGATGAATTAAAGCAACAAGTAAATGAGATGTCAGCAGATATGCAGGATTTGAGACAATCACAAGACAAGATTCCGAAGGACATCTAAAATTTGGATAAATCCATAAATAACATAAAGGAGAGACAAGACGAGGTTGATCATAAGGTAAACATTCTCACGGGAAAATTCTCGCAGTTCAGTTTGGAAAGGCAGACAATATTCTACAAACGGTCAGAACAGCTTTACAATCTATGATCGTAAGTTCTGAAGAAAATTTATTTTATAAAGGTTTGCGAGAAGCCATAGAACAACTAGGCGGAGAATTTCAACAATGGAAAGAAAACATTGAGAGATATTTATCTCGAGAAGATTTGCGTTCCACGCAAGGAAATGAACCCATAACAAGATCTATCAATGAAGCTACATTATTTAACCGATCAAGTAGAGAAAGGGACATCAATGCACACGTTCGTTTTTGCAATCAACATCAATCACAACACTATGAGGGTAGTCATAATAACTGTAATTGTAAAAGCAATACTGAGGAGAAAATGTTGAAACAACGTCAATTCCAGACAAGAAAAATGTTCATCCCGTAGTGTTCATAAGAAGTTTTAGGGGAGTATTGCCGAAAATTTGGAGTGAGTGGCAAAAGGTTAGTTTCGTGACCGGTTATATTCAGGGGTCAGGAGCCATATGGGCATCTGATATGATATCAACTTGGGACACATATGAAGATTTTGAACGAGCATTTTTATCCAAATACTGGTCCGAAGGAGTACAAGAACGTTTAAGGTAGGAGGTATTATACCCGGAACCTTTTTCCTTTTCACGTGGGTCTTTAAAGAAATACTTTGAGAAATATATTAACAAATCGCGGTATTGGGATAAGCCTATGCCTCTACAAGACGTGATTGGCATATTAAAATCTCGACTTCCGGCCAGCATCAGAAATAGAATGCTGTATATTAATGAGCATGACCTTGACTCTTTCATGACTACGCTTGACACTATAGATATGATCGAAGAAGATAAACATCGGCCAAGACAACCGGTTATGCAGAGGAGAGCGATTGAGGCGCCAAACGCAAACCGGAACGGGAACGGATTTAATAATTATTATACTAGGAATAGTCAGAGATTCAACGGAAACAATTGCAACGGAAATGGAAATTTCAATAACAGTGCTGCGAGGGGCAGGTTCAGACAATCGAACAGGCCGCAGATACAGCCCAATGTTTGGAAATGCAAGATATTTGCAGAACCAGCAGTTTTCAAACAATAATAATGCGTACAGAAATTCTGACCCTCGATTTCAAGGAAATAACACAACCAGTCATCAACAACAACCAATCATAACGGAAGTAGTAGATGATTGAAGAGGAAATAATAGAGGAAATAATAATGGACATTTAAACTGAAGAGGGCCGCTTTATGCTCCGTAAAGTCGGCCGGGGAATACAACAGGGGCAAACCTGTTTTAAACTAAATTAATTCCTTGGCAATGTTGAGATATAATGAAGGCGAATTAATGACAAATGAATTGACGAGAGACTTAGAGGCCTGTGTAGTCGGATAAAAGGGTACCAGTGTCTCAGATCATCACAGAAGTGGGAGGAATTTTAACCAATGTTGTATTGGACACTGCTTCATCTACAGACGTAGTATCCGGAACTTTGTTTCGCAGTCCTACCTGTACAAAATTGCCGAGTTACAGGTGCAGTGGGAGCAAAATCCCTGAACGTCAAGATACAAACGCTTAAAGAGATAAAATTGGGAAATGTAGCTAAACAATGCACATTCCTTGTAGTGGAAAAGTTGTTAGTAGATTGTATTCTTGGCATTGGAACTTTGCAAGCCTGCAATTGCAAGTTGGATTTGGTAGAAGGAAACGTGCATTTTAAAATCTAAGATCAATTTGTTACACTGATATTACTGAGAAAGGAGGCAGTGTATGAGCGATATTTCCGTGGTGCTGCTGTGCAGTTGATTTGTGCTGAAAATAATAATATGTACCTACTACCGGTCAAGTCAATTCAAGTAGAGGATTTCAAAGAAACAGTCAAACAGAATATTGCTGAGTCAGGTTGCCAAACGGATAGTCAGAGGGAACAATTATTCAACATATTAACAAAATATGAGTCAGTTTTCGATGAAAAGCACGGAATTATTAGAGGATATGTTTGTACATTACAGATTAAGCCCCATAAGACATTTTGCCGCACACACTATCCCATTCCCTGGCGATTAAAACAACCAGTTCAGGAAGAGATACAAAAAATGTTAAACTGGAATGTTATTGAACCGTCGAACAGCCCATATTGTTCTCCGTTACTTTTTGTACCAAAGCCAGGAGGAAAAGTTCGTTTGGTATTAGATGCAAGGGAAATTAACAATATTATAGTACCTGCGCGCACACATCCGGAGAACATCGATGAGTTAATACAGAAATTTCAAGATGTATCCTATTTAACCAGTATTGATTTGAGAAGTTCGTTCTGGCAAGTCCAGTTAGACAAGGACTCAAGAAGACTCTGGAGTTATTATTTCTGCGGTGGATTATGCCCTTGGACCAGAACTACGTAATCGAATAACAGTTTTTTTGGACGATTTATTAACTGCCTCTAAAACTTGGGAGGAACATGTACAACTTATTATGAGGATTTTTGCTGTGTTCAAACAAACTGGTATAACTGCAAATCTAAAAAAATCCCATTTTTCTCTACAGAGAATTAAATTCTTAGGACATATGATTAATGCAAAAGGCATTCTTCCAACAGAAGCGAAGATTAGTGCGATTAAAAATTTTCCAACTCCAAGAAACGGAAGACAACTGAAAGGCTTTATAGGCTTGGCTTCATTTTTCCGTCGATTTATTAAAACTCAAGCAATGAACTCTGAAGCAATAAACCGGCTCCTGAGGAAAGATGTGAAAGTAAGGATCAACTGATAAATGCCCCGTTACTATACCACCCTGATATGAATGTCGGATTCTGTTTAGCCACTGATTCATCAGATGTGGGATTAGGATCTTGTTTGTTTCAAATTAGGTATATCGATGGTGTAAAAACATTTGCTAGCAGAGTTTTATCCACCTGTGAAAGAGCATATACCACTACGGAATTGGAAGCTTTAGCAGTTATTTGGTCTTTTAAAAGGTTTAATTATTATGTATATGGCTCAAGGACAACCGTTTATTGTGACCACCAATCACTAGCCTTTTCACAAACTCCTAAGTTGCTGCATCCTCGCTCGTCAAGGTGGACGCTGACGCTGCAAGAATATCAGTTTCAAATTATTCATGTAGCCGGAAAAGAAAATATTATAGCTGAAGCGTTGTCAAGATCTCCAGAAGGAATAACACCTGAAATGGATGTAAATAATAAGGCAGAATTTCCAGTGCTTCTTCTTCAAGAAAATAATTACAAGTTATATTATATTCATTTATGTAAGACAATGGCTCAGCTTCAGAAGAAGGATCGGCGATGGAAGGCTATAATATGACAATTCAATCAACAAAATCCTACGGTCGATTTGGAATACTACCGGCTTGTGAATAATATTTTATTTTTTAAATCTGGGAAGACTGAGAATCCAAAGTGGTGTGTCTGCATACCCGAAGAATATGAAGAATGATTGATTTGGCTTACACATTTGACCTGGGATCATGTTGGTGTTGTAAAGTGTGCTAATAAGATTAGATATTATTGTTAGTTCCCAAAGATAAGGCGAAAAGTGCACAAAGTCATACAGAAATGTGTTCACTGTCAAAAGGCTAAGCCGGACAACAAGCGAAATAAAATTGCGCTTCACTCAATAATACCTGAAGCACCAAGATCACTTATATCATGTGATATTTGTGGACCACTTCCTAGAGCCAGAGGTGGTGTTAAGTACATTATTGGATTCTGTGATGTGTTTACAAAATATGTTACATTATTTCCTATAAAATCAGCAACTGCAAGAACTGCCGCAGTAAAGTTTGTAAATGACTACATTCTTCATGCTGGGATTCCAAAATCTATAATCTCTGACAATGCGAAGATGTTTACTGGATATTTATGGAGATAATTAGTATCACAACTAGGAATAAAACAGATATTTACATCTTGCTATAATCCACAAGGCAATTTAATTGAACGGGTTTTCCAAGAACTAAACAGATTCATGAGAACGTACTGTCATGATAAACAAACTCCTGGATAAACTATTTGACCGAGTTTGAGCAGATTTATAATAATTTACCACATAGTTCTACAAACTTTACCCCGAATGAACTGATGTTCAGAGATAAGGAAAGAAACGTTTGGGTAGATAACTTGCCTAAACTCGAGGACACCAAAATGTCATGGGAAGAAAAAATTCACAATGCTCTCATTAATATTACGGAGAAAGCAAGACATCGAAAGGAAATCCATGATAGAAACATCAGACTGATTCAGACTTTCAATATCGGACAGAAAATTCTTTTAAGAAGACACATCAAGTCATCAAGGTTGAAGAAGACCATCAGAAAATGGAATCTAATTTATACACGTCCATATATAATAGTTGATATACCGAATCCTGGTGCGTATTTATTAGCATATCCGGATTCTGGAAGAATAAAAGGATTATTTCCCCATGCAGACCTAAAGAGGTAATTTAAAGGAAAGTGTGTCAAATTAAATGAAAAGTCTGTATGAAGTATTTGGGTGCTGAAAAAAAATTGAAGTGCGAAGGACAGTATGCCTCAGCTACTGTGATAGGTTAAATGACAACATGCCAAGCATCTGTGATAGTTTAATGAACAGTAAGCGATTGCTTCTGTGATAGTATAGGAATATTTAGAAAAGTAAGTGGAACTCTAGCAATTGCTGCTGTGAAGACCCTGACAGTTCGCAGGAGAACAAATGAACCGCGTTAGGAAATTAGAATCGATTGCTACTGTCCACAGACATAAAGGCTCGCTGTTTTTTTTTGGCACGAACTAAATTATATTCAAGGGAATTTAATTAACTAGCTTAGAGTGTGTTTATAAAATTAGAGTTAATAAGAAAGTTCTTCATTGAATTTATAATAATGTGTCATTTTCCAGTTGGATTTGTTTATTGTTATATGGCATTCATATATGTTCATGAGAAAATGCGGCAATCGGAGTATAAAAGAGAAAAATTTGATCGTCAATCACTACTAACAAAGATTAATTTCAGCTGGAGAGGTCATGAAGCAAGACTTAATTAAACGTTCTCTTTCAGCAAAATTTCATTGTAATCATGTATGAATAAGATAATTTTTTTGAAATTGTCTCAAATAATAAAGTTTTTAATATTCTGACATGCTATCCACATTTGCACTTGAAACCACATTAGGAAAGATTCAGATCTACTTCCACCTGGAAAAGCCAACGAAAAAAAAAAAAAAAATTAAAACCAGGATTTGAACCTTTCGGCTTACTCAAGAAGATGGATAAAATTATCCGTGTTTTCAAAATTGTTTTCCGATCTGGAGTTGTGATATTGTGCAACTACAGTAACGATTAAGACACCTAGGTGTGGAAAGTATAAGACGAATGGATTTTCCCATTCCACAGATGGAAGATTGGATGGATCAGGTCCATATTTGAGTTCAAAATGAATCTGGAGAAATTCGACTAATTGGATGGATCAGGTCCATATTTGAGTTCAAAATGAATCTGGAGAAATTTGGCTAACCCTTCTCTTCCAGGAATCTTTAATAGTTGACCATTCCTTAGACGAATTTCGATTGTTTCATGCCACAATCCTGAGTACATGTTCCTGAGGTTCCTTCTGGTCTCTCAAATCCGTTACGTCTCCTGTCCGGTACGCCAATGGGACGCCTGTCCTCCGTGCCGTCTCCCATGTTCCTATTCGATCAGTTTCCCCGCAGTTCAGCATGACATCGATGAAGAAAATTTTTCAGAAGATTGTAAAAATTTGCATGTGTAAAGATTTTTTTTGGCTATGAGGCAGATTTTCTCTTTCCTATGAATTCTAGAATATCTCTCAAATTTCTAAATTATTCGGCCTTTCCTATCATCTGTGATACCTAGTTAGGGTCTAAGCCAGTATGGTACTCCGAATTTTATTAGCGAACAGGTTTCTAATTCAAAGCCGCTATCTTGAGTGGGGAACAATTCACGACAGCCAAAAAGACGTATGCCAATTCGCCAATTCACAAAACGTGCCCACGAAATGACAGCGTCCTCGAAGTTGTGTAGGTTGAGGAATTTGCATTTGCCTCGATTTAAGCACGCACCTGAAGACGACTAAAACTACCAGGTATCTGTTTTAAGAAGAGGACTTGATCACTTCGACGAAGGGGGACCGCCACGTCATCGGCATACGCCCTAACTGCGAGGTTCACCCTTTAGAGTTTTAAACTCGACAGCCGAGCAGCATTTTGCCAGAACATTGGTTCGAGGGACGGGGCAGACAAAGACAGAGAGGGGGCTGCCCTGAGGCGATGCCCGACAGGGAAAACCGGCGCCGGCAGGCATCCACCGAGGCTGCGGTTTTCTGGTACAAGTTAGGAAGGACGACAGAGGACAGAAGTCTCCAACAGGCGGCGATTGAGATACGAGTGATTACCACTATCAGGTCCCTTAGGAAGGTCTAAGATGGCGAAAGCACAATGAATCAGTGTAACAGCCGCCACCGAAATCACATCCCTCTATTCTGTTACCGGAGTTGAAATCGGACGGCCAGGGAGGCAACATTTATCTCCAGCAGTGACACCGCCAGGCAATGAGGAGAATCTGCTGTCCACAGCCCGCGCAACTGGGAAGCGTGAGGGGGCGAAAACCATTCGCTGTTAGGCGGCCACGGTGCTTCGGAATGACAAAAGTTTCTCCTACCTTGAAGCGCGCAGACACAGCTCTCGCCCGCAAAATCTCATTTGAAACGGAAGTAAAAATAGAACCAAAGAGATTCCAAAAATGTAAATAAAATTGTCGTGGAAGGCCGTCCGGATTAGGGGATTTATGTGTGGGGGCATTACCAATGAATTCAAACACTCTCTCCTCCTGAAAATTGGCGAAAACCTCAACGCTCTGGTCAGGCGTAATCATCTCACCGAGGGTGAGGAAGTCCCACGGTGTCGTTAGATGCATCCGACTGCAGATAATGTTGATGCGAGGCACTTGACGGCCATCATTTGCGTAGAGAGAGGTAACAAGAGAACGACGGTGACGAGTGTGATGGTGGAGCAAGTGGTATAGGGCTGTCAGCTCCTCGCTAACGAAAGATCTCGGCTTAGACTTCACCCTCAACCGTCCCCCCTGTTGTTTCTTACTCAGCAGCCTTGATCCACTGAACGCCGGTGGTCTTCAGAGTGGCTCACATCCTCGTCCACATAATTCACAAAGAACACTATAGTAAAACTCATGCATGTTCCGAAAGTCTCTCGCTTTTCCAGCACAACAACTTATCAGCGTTTTGCGGATTCACTGCTTTGCATACTCGGACCAGCATCCCAACAAAGTTGCGTAACACTCTACCGAACGGAGGCAAAACTCCCACTCGGCACCAATCAGGGCATCAACAGACCCTTCAGTAAGATGGGAAACGTCGAGCATCCACTGAGCGCGATAGTATGTCGTGGATTATCGGACGAGATTCATAGACTCAGTAACAGTTTAGTGATCAAGGAGAGGAGCAAGAATTATGTCGACTGAATGAATCTGGTGACACAAAACATCGGACAAACAAACATTTGTCCACGAAACGCTAAGGTCCCGAGTTCGAGTCTCAGACTGGCACACAGTTTTAATATGCCAGGAAGTTTCGAAACCTGTTAAGTCTGCTAATAGATGCCTCAGTAAAAAACGTTGGAAATTTATGTACCAAAACGTCCCACAGAGGCATCGGACAAACTAATTCCAGCAGACAACGACGAAAATTAAAATAAGGGGATTGGTCAACGGGAAGCAACACGCAGCTGAAGTCACCACCCAGCAGAAGGTTCCGACGTTCTACCTAAGAGATAAGGAAGTCCTGTCTGTAAATTTTCGAGTGCGCCACCGTTTGATCCGTGCGAGATTGGGCATAAACAACAAACAGGGTAGGGCCAGAAAGACAATAACCAATCCCGCCACCAGAATCGAGAATTCTAACGTTAGTGACGGGAATACCTTCATGATACAATACAGTAGTGCACGTCGAATGTTCAGGTGCTACCTTAAAACGGTCCGAAAACCCGGGAGAGAAAATGTGGTAAACAATATTTCGTGTAAGAATATAACGTCTGCACTGGAATTATAAATAAACTGGTTGAGAGCAGCGGGACATACCTCAGATTTAAAGCGATTGATATCCAAAGTGACAAGTCTGTATGCCTGAGTCATCTACCATACTGGAATAAAAATGAAGCCCATATATGCCACATTCCGACCATAAATCCACTTGCGAGTCCATAGGCGAGTACGAGGAATGGATATTATGTATCGTGTATGGAACTGGGGACCTAGAAACGATGGAGAGGCTTCGCCCCCTCCATAGCCCTCAGCGGTACACAACCCCACAACAGGCTACAGCAGTCCACTAACCACACCGCCGTTCGACACCGAACCTAGGATTAGTGTGCGCCTCGGACGCCAGTGGACCCCTCAGGTAACGTCTCGTTACAGACGAGTGTAACCCCAATGTTTGCGCGGTAGAGTAATTATGGTGTAACCGTACATGAAGAGAGTGTTTGCGCATCAATCGCCGACACAGTGTAAGTGAGTCAGAATAAGGGGAACCAGCCCGCATTCGCCGAGGCGGATGGAAAACCGCCTTAAAAACCATCCACAGGTTGGCCGGCACACCGGACCTCTACACCAATCCGCCGGGCGGATTTGTGCTGGGGAACAGAACACCCTCCCACTCGGGAAGCAATGTGTTAGACCACATGGCTAGCCGGGCAGGCTGGAAGGGGGATTAGTCACACTCCTTTCAGAACCCTTACTTCGTGATTTAAGGCGTGAGACACAGCGATCCGATTGGTCACGTTGTGTAGGTCGGTCGTGAGGAAAGATCGCCTCAGAACACGAAAGAGTAGAGGGATCAACCACAATACCTGCATCAGCCCACGGTGGACCAAGAAAAGTGACCTGCCCCGCAGGTGAATCACGTGGCATGACAGATAGGAACTGAACAATGCGCTCAGCAGGCGACGAGACTGAAACAACCTGGGGCGACAACTGCAGCTCAAGATTCAACAGCAGAAGCTCCGGAGGTTGTGTAATAGAAGCACCGTCGATGGCACTCGACACGGCAACAGGCAGACGTCGCTGTTGGTCAGAATGTGATCTCTGGCGGCTGGTGGGTTAGGGGGACGGAGGGACGGGGGGGGGGGGGGGGGCAGCAGGAGTGCAGGGGGCGGGCAGGAGCTCAGACACAACCAGTCCCTGACAGAAGGACGGGAGGCTACTACGCAGTTGACATCACCAAGAGAGACACTTGACGCAGGAGAGCGTCCGCATCGGAAACATTACGACTTCGCTTATTTTGTAGCACCTGAGCATCGGAACGGGGAGCAGACGCTGCAAGATCTGTTTTAACTGGGAAGATCTGCCTGTGGATAAACTCAAATCGGGCTGTGGATTGTCACTAGAATCAGCACCGGGAGGAATGAGATCTGCTACCTTCCATTTACGTCGCTGTTCAAGAAAATTTTTAGAACAGAAGGCTGCTTCGGACAATTGAGACGTCGGTAACCACTCTCATTACATGAGAAGCATATGCCCTCTTGACCGCCATAATTAACATAGGTCTGATAACCAGAAATCTGAAAATGTGACGGGTAGTTGTGTTTAATGTACATCACGACGTAACGTACTTACTTAGAGAGGGTTCGCGAATTTTACAAAGAAGACATAAAGTGTCAAAACATGCGGCGTGAACCTGACTGGAAATAATAGCAATTTTTCAAGGGACCAGTCACGAATTTCGAGGGAACGTTGCTGCACGTTACGGGTAGACTCACCAAACGCATAATCATCGTAGGCGCTACGGACACGAAAACATCAGACGAATTCTTCACCAAACAAAACCTCACAAAAGCACATACAAGAACGACTTTTTACTCTTTGACTCAAGTACGCCTACAAATGAACACCCACCACGGCAAGAGGTAACTGTTACATTTTGACCGCTACGGCAGAATTAATGAGTAAACATGTCTGACTGCAGTCGCTGCTCGGGCCGAACTCTCGGTCGAAACGCGTCCACCATTACGAGCATAGGAGGTGCAGTGTAACTTTACGTCGATTTTCACAGAAACTAGGGGCCGTCGCGTGAAAAGTCGTTAGCAGTTACTCAGGACAGGTCCCCCTACGGCAGGGTCACGGACGGTGTGACGCAACGTACGCGAGCCGGATGCGTGTGCGGGGGGATGCTCGGTCCTTTTCAGAAGTAGCCGGCGCAGCGCTACATCTCAGTTAGGGCTGCGCTGAGGGATTCTTCGGTGGGCACAACTCTCTTCAGTTCGGCAGAATCGTGGAGTCGGTGCTGTTAACTCTGCGCTACCTGTTGTCGATACAAAGGGCTTTTACATGTCTAGTGGCTATTTGCACAAAAAGAGGCACTCTAGAGACCAGTTGTCACAAGCCCTTAAAACTGAATGATATTCGTTATTCTGCAAATTAACAAGCACTTCGTGCTAAATTTGGAACCGTGGGGCTCGCACAGAAACTGATAGAACTAACAACACAATTTCTGACGTCACATGCGTTATTCCACTGTCAGTGGTGACAGCTTTCAGTGGTTAAGTCGAGGAGCATACCTCGAACGATTTTTCGCCTTAAAATTTGGTATTGCCGAGTTTATGAAGCAAATAAGAGCACAAGAACAAAAATTATAGCATCCGGAATGGAGTGCACATCTCGTATTTGAAGTAGATTTGACTGCATACTGCCCACAGTAAATTATAACAAGCGCTGTCCAGTTCACTAAGCTCACTGGCGTTGTTGAAAACATGCTGTCTGAAGAACTCATTGTCACCTTGAAAGAATAGAAAGGACAATTTTCTAAGCGTTTCGAGGACCCTGCCAGTCTTACATCTGTTTTATCACAGTTTTGTATACCGTTTGCTGATGCACTTGAAAGCGCCCCTAGGCATGTGGAGATGCAGCTGACTGATCTGCAATGTAATTCCTGTTTCAAAGAGAATTTCTTTCACATTAAATCCATCGTGAACGTTTCAGGTAGAGTTTGCACGGCTCCACAGCAAAGTTGCAAAATCGCTAAAATGTTTCGATCAAGATATGTGAGTGAAAGACGTTTTTTCGATTATAAAAGTGAATAAATCACGATTACGTAGCAATCCGAGTGTGAACACCGTAAATAATTAAACAATACTGAAAAATTGTTCACGTTCTCAGTTTCACCCTATTTCTCGCGTTCACTGTCAGACAGAGTGCCACAGCCGTAGGAAAATGTGCAGCCAGGCCGACCGCCACAGCACTCGTAGCAGGGCGTGGCTCGTGAGCCGAAGTACTGGCCGCCCCTTCTCCATAATATACCTGAGGTTAACAGGTCTGATGGTCCACTTGCCACACCTGAGACGCCACTCCACTGAGTATTAGCGGCACCAAGATCAGGGAAGCTGACCTGACAACTACCGGGAGATGTCGTGTGCTCACCCCTCGCCCCCCCCCCCCCCCCTCCACCCTTCTACACACACACGACGCTGGCAGCGGATGGCGCTGCGCTGGATCTGTACTGAATGCTATGTCAGGGCCTGTGGACGCAGCCTCAACTCTTCAGGTGTTCAGAGCTTAAGGCCCCGGCACACACCTACGCTGGACGAGTCCCCTATATTTGCGTCTATGTTCACACACCGAAAGACACCGTAAAGTGCGTGGTGGAGGGTACTTATACCACTACTAGTCATTCCGTTTCCTGTTCTACACGGCAATAGAGTGCTGGATTTTCTATATGTCTTCGTAGAAGCCCTCATTTCTCTTATCTTCGTGACTCTTCTGCGAAATGTACGTTGCTGGCAGTAAAATCGTTCTGCTGTCAGCTTCAAATGTCGGTTCACTAAATATTCTCTGCAGCGTACCACGAATAGAACCTCTTCCCTCCAGGGATTCCTATTTGAGTTCCCAAAGCGCCTCTGTAACACTCGCTTGTACCTCCTGGTAACAAATCTAGCAGCGTTGCTCCGAATTGAATTGATGTCTTCGTTTAATCTGAATTAGTAGGGATCCTAAACACTCGAGCAGTACTCAAGAATGGGTCACATTTTGCAGATGAACCACACTTACCTAAAATTCTCTCAATAAATCTCACAAATCTTTATGTTTGGCGTATGCAATGCACATTCCAAACGTACCAAACGTACCCTTGTTACCAGGTCCCCGGTAACTATACCACAGAATCTGCAACTCGATTGGGAGTTTTTCGAGAATGTCACTGCCTCCTAAAATGTATCTCCTGTCGTGCATGCCATACTACTGTGCTGGTTGCTCTCTGTGCACCCCATTATATAGCAAATCGTCAGCGTCAGTCCAGCTGTTTAGTGTTGCAGGAAACCAAGTCATTTAGTGCTCTATTCCATAAGGTCTTATGAGGTGCTCTATGAAAAACACATGTGGTTCTGGGCTGTTCTGCAATTCATGTGTGTTAAAGGATCATCACACTTCAGTGCGACTGTAATCTTTCAATACGTAAGTTCTGGAATTTGTTCTCGGCACTCTGCAAACTCGACCAGTTTGGGAGTTATGACTTCTCAAATGCTGTCTTGTGTTTTGAGATATGCGCCCAACACCCCACATTAAATTTCTATTTACATGGATGCAGCATTTTAATATGATGGTATACCGTATCCATGAGTTCATTATCATGAACATAGAGTGGTCTTGTGCCATGTTTAGTTCCATTACACTGTGAGCTTATTTCATCCACAAAGACTAAAGCACACCCACATTTGAGCTTCTGTTGTTCTGTTCAGGCGTTCCACAAAAGTAGCCATCATGCAAGTGAACGTCGAATAGTGATGTACTCCATACCACTACATCACGGTCTTGAAACACCTGTTACAAAACTCTTCACCATGATCGATTTGGAGGTTGTCTGGACATCGATTCGTTCCTTTCTGCAAAGACGCTCAAACACCTCTGTGACATTTCTCACCATTTTTGTTTTAACAGGTAACGCCCAAGCGAATTCAGAGTATGAATCAATGAACATTAAAATAAATCTGACAACATTATTTGCATGAGTATATTCCCACATATCTACGAGATCCACCTGCCATAAATCATCCAAAGTTCTAACCGCAACATGCCTATGAGGGCATATTTTGCATGCTGATTTGTGCATTTCTCAAACAACTGTCTCCATAGTTATACCTCTCTTTCTGCGCTTGGAGATTAGTGAAACAAACCCATTCAAATAAGCGGTATTCCCACCAGCAGCTGATGCCACAAGCAGTCATATTCGCTCTATTAGTTCATTGGGATTATCATAGTATATATACTGCGGGGCTTGATTGCTGCTTCTTTTATGCCAGATGTCAATACCATCACTGATGCTGTATTAAGCATCTAATGTTGGTTTTATAATGGTTCTGTATTTTGCACTTTCCTATTTACACCAGTCAACTGCAGTATTTCACCATACATCTCAATATCTATTGGGGAATAAATTACAGTTTTTGTTGGATATAGGAAAATGTCGTTCATTGGACTAACCGTTCTTTGAATTTGATCACTTTCCTGTATTTTTTTAACTTATGGGCTGCGTGCCCAATATTTATGGTTTTTCATCACTGACATTAATGTTTTGTCTATCCTATCATTGCTATGATGGTTAATGAAATCAGCAATGCCTTCGCCATTGTGTAATTTCACTGAGTTCCTCAAGAGATTCAAAAAAATGTTCAAATGTGTGTGAAATCTTATGGGACTTAACTGCTAAGGTCATCAGTCCCTAAGCTTACACACTACTTAACCTAAATTATCCTAAGGACAAACACATACACACCCATGCCCGAGGGAGGACTCGAACCTCCGCCGGGACCAGCCGCATCAAGAGATTCAGTAACAGATTTAAATGTTTCTCTCAGTGTCTGCTCTTGATCCTGGTACAGGCTTCTGTGTCATGACAACGCTATGCTTAGTTGACATCTTGGTATCTACTTAGTGGATTCGTTCACAGGTACACCGTTTATACATTCTGACAAGGTCCATCTACTTTTGCAGTTAAGTTGTTTACATTCAAGTGGAGTAATCCTAGCATCTGATTACTTGATCAGTTACAGATGGGTTTGGATATACATCTTTAGATCCTTAACTCTGAGAGATCGAAATATTCTATCTATGGATAGATGTATGTATAGACGTATATGTATAATCAGATAATTTCTGTTTATGTATAACTGTCCTCTTGGGTGGAGTCCTCAGGATGCACATGAACTGTCCATGAATGCACCTCTTTCATAGTTATATAAACAGAACCTCCTGGAAGTTGTATGTGTACCAACCATCATTCAGTTTGTTTGTTTTATCAGTAACAAGAAACCCATACTGTGTGTGATTCCAGCAATCTCTGCATTTGTACATGAACTGATAAATATGCTTCAAATTCAGATTGTCTTGTTTGAAGGCTGTAAAAAGGTTTCAAATGGTTCAAATGGCTCTCAGCACTATGGGACTTAACTTCTGAGGTCATCAGCCCCCTAGAACGTAGAACTACTTAAACATAACTAACCTAAGGACATCACACACATCCATGCCCGAAGCAGGATTCGAATCTGCGACCGTAGCGGTCGCGCAACTCCAGACTGTAGCGCCTAGAACCGCTCGGCCACTTCGGCCGGCTTTTTATGAAGACAACACAACACCCAGTCCCTGAGCGGAGAAAATCCCCGACCCAGCCGGGAATCGAACCCGGGCCCCTTAGTACGGCAGTCTGTCAGGCTGTGAAAAGGTTTTCGTTATCCCTCACTAACTGTTTTGACATTCTGGAATATGTTTGACTGAAATAAAATACGTCAACACCCATATGGCGTTAACTAAAAGGAAATATCATAGAATTTTATCCTGGTTTTCCAGAGCGACATCATCAAACATGTACACAGTGTTTGGCTTTACATTTTCTGGGGAGGGGTTTCTGCTTTGACTGAATGTCATGTATTTGCAGCACTGAGGCCTTGCAGTATCTTTTGTAGCAGCTGGTACTTGGGCTGAAACAGCGGATTTAACAGTACACGTACACGTTTAATGCAGACTCCATCTTGGTGTGTTAGCAGCGACATGAGAACATTTGTCTTCTCACAGCTAGATGGATCTGTAATTATTGTCCATATCTTTTCGTGTAGGAGTACCCCGGTTACTTCTTCTTCTTCTTCTTCTTCTGGTCTTCTTCAACACCATCCCAGGATCCGTCACTTACAACGAAGTCTTTGTATCGATAATGGTTCATCCGCCCTGACTACATTAGGTTTTCGTATGCTGTGGGCTTTTATAGAATATTTAAAAGCGCCAACTGAGCTGCAATCCTCACGTGGTATATATACACACACACACATGAAAGTTGGTCTATCATTCAGTTTGACAATGACTGAGGAATGAAGTGATTCAAACAGCTTTGTGCTGCTGCAGTATTATAGACATGCACCGAAAACACTGGTAGCAGTAATATTATTAAGAGATGTATTTTGAATAAATTTGGCAAGAATGCAGACTGCAACAGAACGAACTTTTCACCACTACTATCGGTTACATGCTCGATACGTATTCATCATATAATCAGTCGTGTGGTGACCATGTGTGTTCAGTTGTTACGAACTGTTAAAAAGTGGTTATTATTTGACACTTCTTGGATCGTTTTCATAAGAATTGTGTTGCGATGTACTTGCAACTGCCAGTACACAGTTAAATGAACATAAAACGACGTCTCATAAACGAGTTAGTAATGCAAATAACTTCTCTGTATCTGCACTGAAGTCACATTTGATTCCCAAAAGTACTCAGTTACGCCTTCCACAAATAGAACCATATGTCTTGTACTAACGTGCAACACAAGAAATCAAGGTACAAATGATCGCCACACATATGCTTCACCACTTGTTCATCGAATGTTAAAGATTGGATGAATGGAGACATACGTCTTATCCCATTTAGACTGCCGACGGCTGTTATTTCTGAACTGTCTCCCTATAAAGAAAGGTGACTTCATGGAAAACGAATCAACAGCTGGATACCTTGATAAACGCTCTGCAATTCGCCTTGCACCCCATGACAGAGAGTTCCCTCCATCTACTGAGAAGACTTCTCTCAGCTCTGACGAACCCTCGGCTACGAATGGACAATTTGCACTTTCAAAGACGCATAGTTCCCTCCAGGAAAATCCTTTTAAATTCACGGGGCAACACAAACAGAGGTCAATGACCTCCTTCCTGAAAATAAGGCAGAGTTTTCAGCAGCACAGCTGAAACAGTAGAAAGAGCTGAGGAGCTGGAGCAATCCTTTGAAACTGACAGCGACCTTTCATGCTGTGTACGTGTGTACGTGGTCTGACAGGCAATGCTCCTCAGTGGAGGGAGTTCACAGAAAGTTGCAAGGCTAGTCTTAATCCGGTTCCATTAAATGCTCGTTAAGTGTTTCCGTCTATTCCTGTGCCATATGCTATGAATACTAAAGGAAGAAACGTGCTTGCCTGCCATGCAGTGGCCCAGTTTCGATTCCCGGCCGGGTAGGAAATTTTCTCCGCCCACGGACTGGGTGTTGTGTTGTTCTCATCATCATCTCCAGTCGCCCAGTGTGGCGTCACACGCAGTAAGACTTGCAACACGGCGGCCGAACCCGGACGGGACCTCCCGTCCAACAATGTCATTCGATCATTTCATTTCATTTTTCAAAGGAAGAGATGCAAGTATGGTTCACATTCTTTTTATGGAATACTTTCCTCCGAATCGAACGAGAAAGACTTTGTAGTGGAGAACTTGTAATGTCTCAAAACAGTTGGTTTTTAATTTTTTACACGTGAGAAGTAAAGGATTTATTGTGGAACTAACTACTTCATCTACATAACGCAATTGGATCGAGGCACATCGGATAACCTAAAAATACAATCCTTGTGTATTATACGAGCTACGTGGAGCGACAAGCTCTCCATGTTGCAAAAAGTGGTTCAAATGGCTCTAAGCATTATGGGACTTAACATCTGAGGTCATCAGTCCCCTAGACTTAGAACTACTTAAACCTGACTAACCTAAGGACAGCACACACATCCATGCCCGAGGCAGGATTCGAACCTGCGACCGTAGCGGTCGCGCGGTTCCAGACTGACGCGCCTAGAGCCGCTCTGCCACTGCGGCCGGCCTCCATGTTACGGCGATGGTTGTGACAGCAGTACGTATCGGTGTCATGTCGCTGTTGTTTCATTGTCAGTCATTTAAGTCGCTTCCACTATGTTTTTATGCACTCCGCCCATGAGGCTCGCTTTTGCATCATATCGAGTATCGTATCGGCCGTCGTATCACCTAGCCTATCTTATCGCCTGTCCTATCGTGTACCACATGGCGTATCGCGCTGTATATCGTATCGACTACTGTAGTGCGTGTTGTATCGCATATCGTATCACGTACCGTATCGCGTATAGTATTGTGTGATATATCGTGTATTGTATCGCCTGAGTGTAAACCGCGTCTTACAGGCCCAGAGTATCTGTACCAGAATTTCCTTGGTTACAGTTAAAGGCACACAGTACAGCGCGCACGACATCCAGTACATTAGTGAACACATTGGCAAGTGGATGTATAGACGTATGTAACGGCGAATGACAACGTGTGGCTTAAAGCCAAAACATCTGCACTTGATAATGGACTAAGGCAGAAATTGCAATACTAGAAGTAAAAAGTTTAACAGTGACTGGCGTAAACATGATGTCTTTCAAAGAATAAGCAGTAACATTATGGAAAGCACATGACTGGCACAGAGGTTCGGACTCTACCACAACATGTGTCATAGTGTAAGGCATATTTCCAAGTTTCAAGGGGAGGGTGCTTGCAAGCCACGTAAACCAATCTGCAGCCATTATTTACTGCCTACCGGGCTGCGAGAAATATCCTGACTGTTTATAAAGAAACGTACGAAAAATATCAGTGCATTTGGTGACTTTGGTACAGCAGACCACAATGTAGTGGGTTTACCAACCTTCGAGGACTTGCGGTAGATGTTTGGCACGGTAATTGACTTTGTTAGGGACAAAGCAAATGCACCTGGTGAACGAGGTGTTAAGAAAGGTATCTGGCAAAGAACATAGTAAATATTTAAAGGCCACGGATCCACTAACGCAGGAATTAATTTTTACACAGGGGGACGACGAGAAGCAGTGGATATGTGACCACAGTGCAGCAGCCACTGTAACGTGTGGCAGTGAACTCGACCGGTGAGCGTACTGTGGTCGAGATTTGGTGGTCAGTGCGCCCATTCAACACTGCGCCTGACTGGGCCACCGAAATGATCACATTCGACAGTGCTGGACGTATCCTCATACGGTGAGGGATGGGAACACGTAATACGACGAGGAACATTGTAGAAAATGATCGTTTTGGTGGACCAGGTATTATAGTGTGCTGGGGCATGACTGTATTGACCTCCAAATCACTGAACACGGTGCAGCCAGCGATTAACACCACATCGTCGTGACGCTGCACTCCTTCGCAACTTGCATCTTTTCAGGGTAGCATTCGGTCCTGACTTCCTTTGTATGGATGCCAATGTTGGACCACATCGAACAGCCAGGTGGTACCGGCCAGGCCATTCCCTCGACTTACATCATCCACACGCACCTGCGACCTTCCGCGGTGCTGGAGGAGTGGAGGCCCCCACCGCAGGAAGTGCTCGTCCACCTCGTGGCAGGCGTGGCAGCACGCTGCAAGCCGCGCACTGACGTCAGTAGCGATCACGCACCAAGTTGACAACCGCGTCCCACCTTCTCTTATGTTACCGCGGTGACTTCATTGTAATTATTGTCTTCGAATAAAAGAACCATTTTTGTTCGTGCCATTATGTGTGTGTTTCAGTTACGCTCTGTACTGAATTGGAGCGGTTCTTCCTATGTACGCTCTGAGATTCGTCGAGCTGCGATACTTGGCAGTGACATATCACGCGAAAGTTACTTTCTGCCTTAAGTCTTACATACCGACGTGCTAAGAATAGCAAGTTTCACCGAGGCTCGAACTCTAGTATAGCAGGAATAAAACGCTTAAATAACACGTAGAAAAGAAAATCGCACAAATCGTAAATGGAATTATCGAACGGATAGGACAAGTTTTACATTTGGCGTGGGTGAAGACAAGGATTCGAAGAACTGCAAAAGAGCTGAATAGAAGACCAAAATCACCTGCAGGTTTTCCAAAAACTAAAAGGACTCTCTAAAAATAAACTCCCTACCTGTGTGAAAAAAAATATATGACAGTAATTGCGTGTTATCACTTCTCAGTTATAGCAAACAACGACTGTTGTTGTTGTCTCCAGTCCCAAGACTCGTTTGATGTAGCTCTGGACCCAGTGAATTCTGAGAAAGCCCGTTTGTCCCTGAATACCTGGTGCAGCCGACATCCATATGAACCTTCTCACTGCATTCGTGGCTTGGTCTCCCTTGACAATAATTTTTACTCCCACGCCCGCACGGCCCTAAATCACCGAACTGACTACTCCCTCGTGCCTCAGTATGTCCCCTGACCTCACCATGGGCTTATTCCATCTACCTATCTATCATCAGTATTGCTCTGCAGGACTGCATTTCGAGACTGTCTATTCTGTTCTTGCCCCAGCCGGCCGGAGTGGCCGAGCGGTTCTAGGCGCTTCAGTCTGGAACCACGCGACCGCTACGGTCGCAGGTTCGAATCCTGCCTCGGGCATGGATGTGCGTGATGTCCTTAGGTTTAGTTAGGTTTAAGTAGTTCTAAGTTATAGGGGACTGATGACCTCAGATGTTAAGTCCCATAGTGCTCAGAGCCATTTGAACCAATTTTGTTCTTGCCCCAACTTCTTACCCCGCCCACGTTCCGCTTCTGTACAAAACTGGACTAAAGACAAACACTTTCAGAAAAGACTTCCTACACTTAAATTTGTATTAGATACTAAAAACGCCCTTCCATTCTCAATGGTCATCTCATTACTGCCAGTTTGCATCTTATGTCATCTTCACTTACTTTCCTGCCAAAATGGAAAAATTTATTTACTACATCTAGCGTTCCGTTTCTAATCTAAATCCGTCAGCGTCTCTTGACCTAATAAGACTAATTCCATTATATTTGTTTTGCTGTTGATAATGATCATTTTACATGGTACTTTGAAGACACTGTCCAATCCACTGAACTGCTTTTCCAAGTCCTTCGCTACCTCTGACAAAACGACAATACCATCGGCAAACCTCAAAATTTGTTTTCCTTCTCCCTCAATTTTAATTTCCTTTCCTAATTTCTCCTTGGTTCCTGACTGCGTGCTCAATCCACAGATTGAATATCATCTGGGATTGACGACATCTCTATCTCACTCCATTCTCAAACACTGTTTCCCTTTCTTCTTCGTCCACTTCTAAAACCGTCGTCTTGTTTCTGTTCAATTTTCTCTTCCTATTATTCATCCCTCTTGCCTTCGTGAAGCAAGAACTTGTCGGCAATATAATGGAAAGTGAAGACGACGTAGGTGAAGATCAAAAGCGGGATATGTTACTGCGAGAGGAATTTGACAGAGCACTGAAAGACCTAAGTCGAAACGAGGTCCTGAAAGTAGACGTCATTTCGTTAGAATTACTCATAACCTCGGGAGAGTCAGTCATGACGAAACTCTTCCATCTGCTGTGCAAGATGGATGAGACAGGCGAAATACCCGTAGACTTGGAGAAAAATATAATAATACCAATTCAAAACAAAACAGGTGATTACAGGTGCGAATATTACGAAACTGCCAGCTTACTAAGTCATAGCTGCAAAACACTGACACGAGACTGTTTACAGAAGAATGGAAAAACTGGTAGAAGTCGACTTGGGGGAAGATCAGTATGGGTACCCGAAAAATGTAGCAAGAGACACTGAAACGTTCAAAAGACAGAGTTAGGAAAAGTTTGAAGATAGAAATTATGCAGTGAAAGATTGATTCCAAAGATCCAAAAAATAGTATCAAGCGATGAAGCCACGGATACAGAGGTCGCCCACACCAGTGACGGCGTGCAGCGGTCCGACGAGTTGTCCCGGCGCTCGGCACGCGAGAAGCAGCCCTGACACGTGCCACACTACGCTCTGTCATGCACTTCAGAGCCGTCTGAACAGTGAGGACGTCACTAGCTGGTTTATTCTGAGCTATACTGACAAGGGAACCTCCCCATCGCACCCCTCTCAGATTTAGTTAAAAGTTGGCACAGTGGATAGGCCTTGAAAAACTGAACACACATCAATCGAGGCAACAGGAAGAAGTTGTGTGGGACTATGAAAAAAATAAGCAAAATATACAAACTGAGTAGTCCATGTGCAACATATGCAACAACAAGGATAGTGTCAGCTAACGAGCGCCGTGGTCCCTTGGTTAGCGTGAGCAGCTGCGGAACGAGAGGTCCTTGGTTCAAATCTTCCCTCGAGTGAAACGTTTACTTTCTTTATTTTCGCAAAGTTATGATCCGTCCGTTCGTTCATTGACGTCTCTGTTCACTGTAATAAGTTTAGTGTCTATGTTTTGCGACCGCATCGCAAAACCGTAGACAAAAGGACGTGCCTCTCCAATTGGAACCGAAAACATTTGATCGCAAGGTCATAGGTCAACCGATTCCTCCACAGGAATATATTCTATACGACACTGCTGACGGCATGTGCGTCACATGACAGAAATATGTTGTCGACCCACCTAACTTGTACACTTGACGAATGGGTAAAAAGATTCTTCTACCTTGCCCGATTTAGCTTTTCTTGTGGATGTGATAATCACGCCCAAAAAAGTGATGAAAACGTAAGAGTTTGTCACATAAACTGCAACAAATGAATGCAACAGTTTCACAGTCGCGCAGTTTTCCCTGTGCTCTGTCAAAACTCATGTTTTTAACGTTTTCAAATTTTTCCGTGTGTAGACTGTCAAAATCCTGCATATGTCCAAGCAAATCTGAACATGTCCTGGAATTTCGGAGAGAAAAGTTGATTATGGGTGAGTGCCTGAACTTTGATAATTGACACACGATCACGTAAACAATGCTGCTCTGTGTACTTGTGCAGCTTCGCAAAATCATAGAATCTTTACACAAAAGTATTTCACTTACGGAAAACCAAACGTATCTAACCGTTGCACAAGAGGTGTCCAACCTGGAGGAATGGTAATCACGTCTACTCCCACACTAAAATTGTCTGAAAATAAAAAATTAAACTTTTCACTCGAGGGAAGACTTGAAAAGAATTCCACATTACGTCTTTTCGCTGGTACCAATGGATGTCTTTTTCAATGGTTTGCCAGCACGGTGGCACGAAGCCCTCAAGAGAACCTGAACGTCATGGATTGTGTTTTTTACTAGTATCCTGAAATATATTCTAAAGAAAAACGATGCACAACGAAGGAATTATACGAATGGGACGGAAATCGGTAGAGGCCATGTAGTTGTACGATTAAAATTTCACAGAAAATGGACGATTTACTCAAGAGACAGAGCCTTACAAATTGATCAAGTCAATAACGCGTTGTCCGCCTCTGGCCCTTATCCAAGCAGTTATTCGGCTTAGCATGAATTGATAGAGCTTTTGGATGTCTTCCTGAAGGATATCGTGCCAAAATCTGTCCAATTGGCGCCTTAATTGTCAAATTCCTAGCTGGTTGGAGGGCTCTGCCCGTCATGCTCTAAACGCTCTCAGATGGTAAAATATCCGGCGACTTTGCTGGGCACGGTAGGATTTCCCTAGTTTACAGTCGTCTTCAGTGATGAGTCCGGCTTCGAACTGAGCCCCAATGAGGTGTGTGGAGACGCCCTGAGCAGTGACGCGATTCCAGCTTCACTGTCTCCTGCCAGGAGTGGTGGTGTAGGGTGCCGTTTCTTTTCACAGCAGGACACTTTTGGTTATCGCCCGCAGCACCCTTAAGCACAGCAGTAGGGCGACGATATTCTACGTCCCTTTTTGTGCCTTTCCAGGGCTTACTTTTTAGCAAGATAGTGCCCAGCCACATACGGCAACAGCTTCTACTGCTTGTCTTCGTAGTTGCCAAACCCTATCAGGACCAGGAATGTCACCTGATAGATCCCCAATTGAGAACGTTTCGAGCGTTATGCGCTGCACCCTCCAGCCAGCTTGAGATTTTGGTGACCTACCACGCCAACTGGCCAGAAGTTAACACGATATCCGTAAGGAGGCCTTCCAACTACTTTGTAAATCAATGCTAAGCCAAATAACCGCTTGCATAAAGGCTCGAGATGGACCAACACGTTATTGAGTTGCCCTTTTCTTGAATAAATCTTGCAGTTTTTCTGAAATTGTAATCTTTCATTTGTCTGTACATGCACCTGACATCTACCGATTTCCATCCAGTTGGATGATTCCTTCCTGGTGCGTGTCGATTTCTTTTTGTCTTAGAATGTATAATAGCACAAAAACATTAACACATGTCAACATGAAACTTAACCAAATAATTAGCATTACTGTGTAATTCGTAACTGATTGGAAACTGATTTCTGTGTTACATACTGCGATAGGTACGATTTTATAAGTCTCGGGTAATCCGCTAAATGCAGTTAGAAGCTTGCACTGCAAAACAAACACTGAAGTGGAGATAAATGACCAAAAAGCAAGAAAATAACTTTAAATTAATATGTCACTGAGAGGTGTTATTTAAATTTTGCGTTATTTAACTTTTATATGGATGACATCATCTACAAACGGATAGGCTGGGTGCCTCTGAAATATCATAACGAGCTACTAAAGATGAATTCTCTCTTTTCAAATCACCGTCAAAATGCATAAATATGATTCGCACATGCCGAAAACTGTCAATGAAAGAACAAAAATCATCCTTCAGTGGACCGGAATTTTCATGCAGGACAAATGCGTAGTGTTTTGAATGTAAAGCTTTCTTTTGTTTTCTGCCAGTAAGAAATTATTTGTACAAGCTCCATACTTCATAATAAATTACTATTCCGTCACTTTTTATATTCTAAATTATTTTTATTGTAATTTTTACAGTAACGTGTCATTTTATTGCTGCGCCCGTATGATCGTCTGTTCGTGATGTCTGCGCCAGGGTCAGTATTTGAGAGTAGGGTGCAGTGTCGTAGCTGGCACGCCAACCGTGGGGTGATGACACCCGCGTAGGAGAACACCGTCGTTTCTTCCTTTTCATTAAAATTCTGTTCATGACCTCGAGAATACGAAGAATGTTGACAGAAGCACATAGTGTCTGCATTCTATAATGAGCTTGCGCCAGTGAAGTTTGCGGAGACAGGGGACAGACTGCTTCCAGGCAAGGACTGGGTGGGGGGGGGGGGGGGGGGGGACAGCACTGACAACTCAATTTTCGTAATGATTATCTCCTGAGGTAGAAGTATTCCACTGAACTAGAACAACTGTGCAAGGGCAGACCCTCCATTTTAAGTGTGGTACAACACCGCAGCAACGACTCCCGATTCATGCGTAATACATCGTATCATAGTGCGTGGTGCTGTTGCACTGTTACACAACTCTCAATAATTTTACGCTCTGTATCTTCCCTTTATATATATATATATATATATATATATATATAAAATGGAAGATATATATGTCTAGTAAGCCTAGTACGTATCATGAAATATGTAACCTTTGGTCGTCCAACGCTCTGTTGTATCGCCGCGGACTCAAAAACACCCATGGATTCAGAAGCAAACTCTAGGCGTCTAAAGGCCTTCCGTCCTAAGGCATCTCTCTGGAGGACAGCGCGGCCCATTTAACTTCGAACTGTTGCACCTGCTAGCTCTGCGGTGACGTCACTGGGTGTCGTAGTCGGCTAGAAACATTTCCAAATGCTCCGCCAGGTAGCACCACTATACGGACAAGACTTCTACCAGGAATCTCCATTCCCGCAACGTTAATTTGTTATCCTAGCCCCTACGTACGTCACCAAGAATATGACCAATACTGATATGTCGCCAGCAATGGTAATGCTTTTGATTCACTCACGTGCTTGCTTTGAGCGTAAAAATGCGGAATAAATCTGCATAACTGCATTTTATATTTTTGTAGGTCACGAGTAAAGAAGGTCGATAATCCAGGCCCCGAGATACGGAATTTTCTCCATTGTGGGCGTCTCTAAACGCAACCTTGAAGTTTCGGTGCAACATACACTTCAAATACCACCGGCCGCCGCTGTTGGAATACATTCAAGTAACCGTACTTCGTACCAAACATTAGCACGCTAGGACTGGCAGATGTGAAGGAACGCACCAAGTACAGCGACTTTCACGGAGCTCACCTCCAGCGTTTGAGCACACTATGGATTCGACATACTGTTTTGCACCCGCTTTCTGTTGCTTCTAGCTCAGCGGCTCGATTGGGGCTCCCCAAATCGTCGCTGCTTCTCGGCTGTTTCAGTTCTCGTTTCTTTCGTATTATGACCTTTGACTGACGTGAAGTGAATTATTATTATTTCGATAGCGTGTTATAAAGGATCTGAAAAGACCGCTTGTTAAAATCCTAAAACCAAGGTAAGTAGACAGGATAGTTTAATAATTTTTAACAAAATATATCAACATTATATACATGACTTCCGTCACTTCAGGCCGGCGGCTGTGGCCGAGCGATTATAGGCGCTTTAGTCCGGAAACCGCGCTGCTGCTGCTGCGGTCGCAGGTTCGAATCCTGCCTCGGGCATGGTTGTGTGGCCTGTCCTTAGGTTAGTTAGGTTTAAGTAGTTCTAAGTTTAGAGGACTGATGACCTCAGATGTTAAGTCCCATTGCGTTTAGAGCCATTTGAACCAGGAACTGTGATATAATTCAGGGTGAAAAATACAACCACCGTTGCGCTTGGAAAGAAAATTATTTTTGGCTGGTTTTGGTTAGCATAAGTTATCTATTTTCCAAACATGCATCAGAATTAGTTCGAACATTTCTGTTGCTGGGCATCATGTCACATACGTAAATCGTAACAGAAGTGGTAATAATCGTCAGTTAACCAGAGTGTGGTTAGCTTGTTCCTGCTTCTGTCAAGTCTTATGTATGCTACTTATGTTACTCAAGCACAAACATGTCATAAATCATCTCAGGTATCTTTAGAAAATGGATGGCTTATGCTAACCGAAACTGGTTGTAACATTAGCGTATTATTTTTCGTACGTAATGGTGCACTTTGCAAACACACGTAGCAAGGGATATTTTATTTCATTGTCTAGAAATAAGCTTTTAGAGGACTCAGTACAGCAGAGTGTCGATTATCCGAACTGACTGGGGGAAACGTGTGTTTGGAGAACTAGTTTATGAGGACAATCGAACCGCATAGAGTAGAACCTCCTTTGTACAATTTCGGAAGAGTAATGATGAAATAAATGTACAAGGCAGATTAACCACAAAATGGTATATATTAGCATTAATTTTAAATGCGCACAAACGGAAGATATATATAGTGTACAGTAGTAGACAGGCAGTTCTCAGGAGAGGGCCATTGTCTAGCAGTTACAAAGCTATAATTGCGCACCACGCTAATACTATTCTTGAAACTAAAATATATTAAGTAGTATAAGTTTGTTATTGCCATCCAGCACGTTTTTTTCACGAAGTAACATCTATAGGAGGTCGGCTATGTTAACTGACAATACGCTTTTTGGTACGTGTACCAAAAAACTAGTAAAATAAAAATCCCTCGAGGAGTTAATACATAAAAAAAGTAATACACTAAATTACAGGCCCATATTATTAACGTCGACATGCAGTAGGATTCTGGAACATAAATTGTGTTCGAACATCATGAATTACCTCGAAGGAAATGGCTTATTCACACATAGTCAACAGGGATTTGAAAAACACCATTCTTGTGAAACAAAACTAGCTCTTTATTGTCACGAAGTGTTGAGTGCTATTGTTGTTGTTGTTGTTGTGGTCTTCAGTCCTGAGACTGGTTTGATGCAGCTCTCCATGCTACTCTATCCTGTGCAAGCTTTTTCATCTCCCAGTACCTACTGCAACCTACATCCTTCTGAATCTGCTTAGTGTATTCATCTCTTGGTCTCCCTCTACGATTTTTACCCTCCACGCTGCCCTCCAATACTAAATTGGTGATCCCTTGATGCCTCAGAACATGTCCTACCAATCGATCCCCTCTTCTGGTCAGGTTGTGCCACAAACTTCTCTTCTCCCCAATCCTATTCAATACTTCCTCGTTAGTTATGTGATCTACCCATCTAATCTTCAGCATTCTTCTGTAGCACCACATTTCGAAAGCTATTCTCTTCTTGTCCAAACTATTTATCGTCCATGTTTCACTTCCATACATGGCTACACTCCATACGAATACTTTCAGAAATGACTTCCTGACACTTAAATCAATACTGGATGTTAACAAATTTCTCTTCTTCAGAAACGCTTTCCTTGCCATTGCCAGCCTACATTTTATATCCTCTCTACTTCGACCATCATCAGTTATTTTGCTCCCCAAATAGCAAAACTCCTTTACTACTTTAAGTGCCTCATTTCCTAATCTAATTCCCTCAGCATCACCCGACTTAATTAGACTACATTCCATTATCCTTGTTTTGCTTTTGTTGATGTTCATCTTATATCCTCCTTTCAAGACACTGTCCATTCCATTCAACTGCTCTTCCAAGTCCTTTGCTGTCTCTGACAGAATTATAATGTCATCGGCGAACCTCAAAGTTTTTATTTCTTCTCCATGAATTTTAATACCTACTCCGAATTTTTCTTTTGTTTCCTTTACTGCTTGCTCAATATACAGATTGAACAACATCGGGGAGAGGCTACAACCCTGTCTTACTCCCTTCCCAACCACTGCTTCCCTTTCATGTCCCTCGACTCTTATAACTGCCATCTGGTTTCTGTACAAATTGTAAATAGCCTTTCGCTCCCTGTATTTTACCCCTGCCACCTTTAGAATTTGAAAGAGAGTATTCCAGTCAATATTGTCAAAAGCTTTCTCTAAGTCCACAAATGCTAGAAACGTAGGTTTGCCTTTCCTTAATCTTTCTTCTAAGGTAAGTCGTAAGGTCAGTATTGCCTCACGTGTTCCAGTGTTTCTACGGAATCCAAATTGATCTTCCCCGAGGTTGGCTTCTACTAGTTTTTCCATTCGTCTGTAAAGAATTCGTGTTAGTATTTTGCAGCTGTGACTTATTAAGCTGATAGTTCGGTAATTTTCACATCTGTCAACACCTGCTTTCTTTGGGATTGGAATTATTATATTCTTCTTGAAGTCTGAGGGTATTTTGCCTGTTTCATACATCTTGCTCACCAGATGGTAGAGTTTTGTCAGGACTGGCTCTCCCACGGCCGTCAGTAGTTCCAATGGAATATTGTCTACTCCGGGGGCCTTGTTTCGACTCAGGTCTTTCAGTGCTCTGTCGAACTCTTCACGCAGTGTCATATCTCCCATTTCATCTTCATCTACATCCTCTTCCATTTCCATAATATTGTCCTCAAGTACATCGCCCTTGTATAGACCCTCTATATACTCCTTCCACCTTTCTGCTTTCCCTTCTTTGCTTAGAACTGGGTTTCCATCTGAGCTCTTGATATTCATACAAGTCGTTCTCTTATCTCCAAAGGTCTCTTTAATTTTCCTGTAGGCGGTATCTATCTTACCCCTAGTGAGATAGGCCTCTACATCCTTACATTTGTCCTCTAGCCATCCCTGCTTAGCCATTTTGCACTTCCTGTCGATCTCATTTTTGAGACGTTTGTATTCCTTTTTGCCTGTTTCACTTACTGCATTTTTATATTTTGTCCTTTCATCAATTAAATTCAATATTTCTTCTGTTACCCAAGGATTTCTACTAGCCCTCGTCTTTTTACCTACTTGATCCTCTGCTGCCTTCACTACTTCATCCCTCAAAGCTACCCATTCTTCTTCTACTGTATTTCTTTCCCCCATTCCTGTCAATTGCTCCTTTATGCTCTCCCTGAATCTCTGTACAACCTCTGGTTCTTTTAGTTTATCCAGGTCCCATCTCCTTAAATTCCCACCTTTTTGCAGTTTCTTCAGTTTTAATCTACAGGCCATAACCAATAGATTGTGGTCAGAGTCCACATCTGCCGCTGGAAATGTCTTACAATTTAAAACCTGGTTCCTAAATCTCTGTCTTACCATTATATAATCTATCTGATACCTTTTAGTATCTCCAGGGTTCTTCCATGTATACAACCTTCTTTCATGATTCTTAAACCAAGTGTTAGTTATGATTATGTTGTGCTCTGTGCAAAATTCGAGCAGGCGGCTTCCTCTTTCATTTCTGTCCCCTAATCCATATTCACCTGCTATGTTTCCTTCTCTCCCGTTTCCTACACTCGAATTCCAGTCACCCATGACTATTAAATTTTCGTCTCCCTTCACAATCTGAATAATTTCTTTTATTTCATCATACATTTCTTCAATTTCTTCGTCATCTGCAGAGCTAGTTGGCATATAAACTTGTACTACTGTAGTAGGCGTGGGCTTCGTATCTATCTTGGCCACAATAATGCGTTCACTATGCTGTTTGTAGTAGCTTACCTGCATTCCTATTTTCCTATTCATTATTAAACCTACTCCTGCATTACCCCTATTTGATTTTGTGTTTATAACCCTGTAGTCACCTGACCAGAAGTCTTGTTCCTCCTGCCACCGAACTTCACTAATTCCCACTATATCGAACTTCAACCTATCCATTTCCCTTTTTAAATTTTCTAACCTACCTGCCCGATTAAGGGATCTGACATTCCACGCTCCGATCCGTAGAACGCCAGTTTTCTTTCTCCTGATAACGACATCCTCTTGAGTAGTCCCCGCCCGGAGATCCGAATGGGGGACTATTTTACCTCCGGAATATTTTATCCAAGAGGATGCCATCATCATGTAATCATACAGTAAAGCTGCATGCCCTCGGGAAAAATTACGGCTGTAGTTTCCCCTTGCTTTCAGCCGTTCGCAGTACCAGCACAGCAAGGCCGTTGGCAAGCTATTTTAGATTGATTCCGTATTTCTAGAGTTCCAGAAGCTTTTTCACACTGTACTTTATAACTTTAATATTTCCTCTTTTCTATTAAAATTATTATGGTTTTTGCGAATCTCTATTGCTTCTCTATACATGCGCGCATGATAATGGGATGTTCGTGCTAGAACGCTTGTCTAATTAAATTTAATTTCGTGGCTCCCAACACGACAAACATGCTCAGCTACGGCCGATTTCTCGATGTGTCCTAAGCGACAGTTTCTTTTATGTTCGGCTAAGCGGGTGTTTACACTTCTTTTCGTTGTTCCAATATATACTTGTCCACAACTGCATGGAATTTTGCATACCCCAGGTGTTGCCAGGGGGGTGTCGGGCGTCTTTTGCAGTTCTTAAACATTCCTTTATGGTGGGTCTGAAGATTGTTTCGATCCTATACCTGGCCAGAACCTTTCCGATACGGTCCGTGACTTTATTAATGAACGGTAGGAAAACTTTTCCAGTAGGTGGCCGTTGTTGCTCTTGACCTCTGGCTTCTTTTCTACTTTGATGGTGAGCTCGATCAATTTCCTTGGTGGTACTGAATTAATTCATCTTGCAAGTAAGCCGGCTCGCAAATTTTGTTGGCTCTGTCCACCAAGGTATTCATGACACCTCTTTTTTGCCTAGGATGATTGTTTGATTCCTTGTGGAGTGTTCTTTCTATATACCTTGTGGCCCAGCGTCCCATCCACCCGTTTAATTACTGACACATACAGGAAATTGAGTTGACCGTTGCTCTCTTTTTCCATCGTAAACTGTATCTCCGGTTAATACTGTTCAGATGCACAAAGGAGACATCCAGCTCTCCTTCACTATGAGTCCACATTACAAATGTGTCATCAACACACCGGTACCATTTAGCTGGCTTTTTATTGGCAGTCTGCAGCGCTCGCTGTTCGAAGATCTCCATAAATAAACTGGCAACAGCTGGGCTGAGAGGGCTTCCCATTGCCGCCCCGTCGATCTGTTCGTAAAACTCGTTGTTGTACTAGAAATAAGTTGTCGTCAGGCAGTGTTTAAATGAAGCCTATGTCTGTCGGAAAAATATCTGCTATATATGAAATAGCTTCGTTTACAGGCGAATGTGGAGGCAGGAATGTGGAGGCAGGAATGTGGAGGCAGGAAACCGTTTGTTATCATCGCATTCCGCGTATGAAATCAGGACTGAAACAGCTAGAATATTACGCCAAGCGAAACCACCTACCAGCAATTTGTCTCAAGCGGAAAGGAGGGCACTGAGGGAGATCAGTGTGGAGAAGTGCATTATTGTACTTGCAGCTCATAAATGAAATGCTACGGTTTTGCTGAACACCGAAGATTATCACAAGAAGATTAGTGACCTTTTGGATACCACTACGTATAAACAGCTTCTGAAGGATCCTACATCCAAAATTTTGAGAAATACCAATCAACTGGTAAAACAATCTTCTCTTTCATCGGATGATAAAAAACAACTCAGCAAAACGGAAGCTTATAAACCCAGACTATATGAACTCCCAAAGATACATAAACCACAGGACCCGATGAGACCGATTGTGAGTGCCATAGGATCTCCAACACAACAGGTGGCCAGATGCCTTGCCTGCTTGCTGCAACCATACATTGGCAGAAGGGACAGTTACATTAAAAACTCGGCGCATTTTATAGAAAAACTGAGGGAGATTAACGTCAGCCAGTGACATTCTTGTTAGCTTCGATGTAGTGTCATTGTTTACCATGATGCCTGTAAACGAAGCTATTTCATACATAGCAGATATTTTTACGACTGGCGTAGTGGCTTTATTTAAACACTGCCTGACGACAACCTATTTCCAGTATAGCAACTAGTTTTACGAACATATCGACAGCGTGGCCATGGGAAGCCCTCTCAGCCCAGCTGTTGCCAATTTATTTATGGAGATCTTCGAACAGAGAGCGCTGCAGACTGCCAGTAAAAAGCCTGGTAAATTGTACCGCTATGTTGATGACACATTTGTAGTGTGGACTCTTGGTGAAGGAGATCTTGATGTCTTCTTGGTGCATCTGAAGACTATTAACCGGAGATACAGTTTACGATGGAAAAAGAGAGCAACGGTCAACTATATTTCCTGTACGTGTCGGTAATTAAACGGGTGGATGGGACGCTGGGCCACAAAGTATATAGAAAGAACATTCACACGGGTAGATACCTCCACAAGGAATCAAACCATCATCCTAGGCAAAAAAAGAGGTGTCATGAAAACCTTGGTGGACAAAGCCAACAAAATTTGCGAGCCGGCTTACTTGCAAGATGAATTAATTCAGTACCACCAAGGAAATTGATCGAGCTCACCATCAAAGTAGAAAAGAAGCCAGAGGTCAAGAGCAACAACGGTCACCTATTGGAAAAGCTTTCCTACCGTTCATTCATAAAGTCACGGACCGTATCGGGAAAGTTCTGGCCATATATGGGATCGGAACAATCTTCAGACCTACCAAGAAAATTACGGAATATTGAACTGCAAAAGACGCCCGACATCCCCCTAGCAACACGTAGGGTATACAAAATTCCATGCAGTTGTGGACAAATATATAATGGAGCGACGAAAAGAAGTGTAAACACCCGCTTGGCCGAACATGAAAGAAACTGTCGCTTAGGACACATCGAGAAATCGGCCGTAGCTGAGCATGTTTTTCGAGATGGGAACCACGAAATTAAATTTAATTAGACAAGCGTCCTAGCACGAACATCCCATTATGATGCGCGCATGTATAGAGAAGCAATAGAGATTCACAAACATCATAATAATTTTAATAGAAAAGAGAAAGCTTAAAGTTGGACAAAACATGGCTGTCGACGTTGCGCCAGCAGAATGACAATAGCTTACTCTTAATCGAGAATGATGACGCCTTCCAAAGATTTCCCGCAGATGAAGACGAAACGTCAGGTGGAAATTTTATACATCGACCACGGCGTCTCAGCCCGCAAGTTTCAGCTGAAGACAACACCGGCCGTGAAAGCCAACACTGTATGAGAGATGTTACAGTTCGCAGTAACTGACGGAAACCGATCGAGTAAAAGAGATTTCTGGAGTTCCCCAAGGCACTGTTATAGGCCTTTGCTGTTCCTCATCTATGTAAACGATGTAGGAGACAATCTGAGCAGCCGTCTTGGGTTGTTTGCAGATAATGCTGCGGTTTATCTACTAGTAAAGTCTTCAGAAGATCAAAACAAATTGCAAAACGATTTAGAAAAGACATCTGTATGCTGCAAAAATTGCCTATTGACCCTAAATAACAAGAAGTGTGAGGTCATCCATATGAGTGCTACAGGGAATCCGTTAAACTTCGCTTACACGATAAATGAATCGAATCTAAAGGCCGTAAATTTTACTAAATACCTAGGTATTACACTTACGAACAACTTAAGTCGGAAGGAACACACAGAAAATGTTGTGGAGGAGGCTAACCAAAAACGGCGTTTTACTGGCAGGACATTAAGAAAATGTAACAGATGTACTAAGGAGACCGCCTACACTATACTTGTCCGTCTTCTTTTAGAAAACTGTTGCGGGGTGTGGTATCGTTATCAGATAGTATAGACGCAGTACATCGAGAAAATTCAAAGAAGAGCAGCAAGCTTTTGTATTATCGCGAAATAGGGGTGAGAGCGTCACTGAAATGATGCAGGATTTGAAGTGGATATCATTAAAACAATTTTTTTTGTTGCGGATGAAACTCTTTACGAAATTTAAGGCACCAACCATCTCCTCCGAATGAGAAGATATTTTGTTGAAGCCGACCTACATAGGGAGAAACGATCACCATAATAAAATAAGGGAAACCAGAGCTCGCACCGAAAAATATAGGTGTTCGTTTTATCCGCGTGTTGCACGAGATTGGAATAATAGAGAATTATTCTGAAGATGGTTCGTTGAGCCCTCTGCCAGGCACTTGAATGTGTTTTGCATAGTATACATGTAAATGTAGACGAAACAGTGGATTTTAGGGGAGAAAAGCTGAAACTTGATGCACTGCGGATCATGCCTGGCGCCATCTTCAAATGTGTTACAAAAACTGATGATAGCCGAAGTTCATCACATGAAATTGTTTCTCACGTTGATGCAAGAAAGAATGGTTGAAGGCAACAGCAACAATACATATGTGATGACGGCGCATGAAGAAGGCGAACCAGAAAATAACTACTGAAAATGTCTATAATAATACTGATAACGTTATAACTATCAAAGACTGTAATAAATAAATCAATCAATACAGGACTATAGAGATGTCTTAGATTGGAGCACACCTGTTCCTGATAATGTTCGCATAATCACGAAGAAGGAAGTGAACATTTCCAAAACAGAGAATGGCCATTTGGCACTGTTTCTAGGAACACATCAAAACCAAAAGGTCATGCGCGTCATGTTACAAAGGAATGGTTTAATAAGATGATGCCTACTGGTGACAAGATTCTTCGTTCTTCTATGGTTTAAACAACTAATGTCCTCTACTGCTTCCGCTGTCGTTTGTTTGGTGTCACCAGTGATACTAATGTAAGATCTACATTTTTGACTGAATTTCAGAAGTGGTGGAAATTGAATTCTAAAGTGGCTCACCATGAAATTACCTGGAAAATCTTGAAAAGTGGAAAACTGTCGAAACGAGGCTGAAATTGTATAAAACAATAGTAACGCACGCTTGCAGTTGATGTATACGGAAAAACTCAAGCGCTAGCATCTGTTGTATAGGTTACTGGATACAACTTTGTTTCTGGCTAAACAAAACTTATCATTCCGTCGACATGATGAAGAACAAGGATCTACAAATAAAGGCAGTTTCATATAACTACTGAAACTATTCTCAAAGTATGATGTAGTGTTGAACTTGGAACATGGTAAATCTCAAAAAATGTCATTTGCCGCCAGAAGGACAGAATGAATTTATAATTGTTTTAGCGTACGACGTAAAATACGAGCTTGGCAATGAAATTAAATCGTCTAAATGGTTTTGTATTATGATTCATAGCACAACTTACATTTCATGTATTTATCAGATGTCTGAAGTAATTCGTTTCATGAAAATTTCTAACAAAAAAATGACTCTGAGCACTATGGGACTTAACTTCTGAGGTCATCAATCCCCTAGAACTTAGAACTACTTAAACCTAACTAACCTAAGGACATCACACACATCCATGCCCGTGCCAGGATTCGAACCTGCGATCGTAGCTGTCGCGCGGTTCCAGACTGTAGCACCTAGAACCGGTCGGCCAAAATTGCTAACAGAAAAGAGGAAGTAAAAGTATTCCTCCAAAAGGGAAAAAAGCCTCTGATCTAAGTGACGAAATTCTTAAGAAGCTTGAAAATGACGGTTTAGACATTATGAGGCGTCGAGTACAAGCTATTATTAAACCAAAAATAATGAAGCCGTTTTTTATTGGATGTACACTATGTGATCAAAAGTATCCGGACACCTGACTAAAAATGACTTACAAGTTCGTGGCGCCCTCCATCGGTACTGCTGGAATTCAATATAGTGTTGGCCCACCCTTAGCCTTGATGACAGCTTCCACTCTCGCAGGCATACGTCCAATCAGGTGCTGGATGGTTTCCTGGGGAATGGCAGCCCATTCTTCACGGAGTGCTTCACTGAGGACAGATACTGATGTTGGTCGGTGAGGCCTGGCACCAAGTCGGCGTTCCAAAACACCCCAAAGGTGTTCTGTAGGATTCAGGTCAGACTCTTTGCAGGCCAGTCCATTATAGGAATGTTATAGTCATGTAACCAATCCGCCTCAAGCCGTGCTTTATGAACAGGTCCTTGATAGTGTTGAAAGATGCAGTCGCCATCCCCAAAATTGCTCTTTAACAGAGGGAAGCAACAAAGTGCTTAAAGCATTAATGTAAGACTCTGTTGCGACAGCGCCAAGCAAAACAACAAGGGTTGCAAGCCCCCTCCACGAAAAACCCGACCACATCGTAACACCACCGCCACCGAATTTTACTGTTGGTACTACACACGCTGGCGGATGACGTTCACCGGGCATTCGCCGTAGCCACACCCTGCCATCGGATCGCCACGTTATGTACCGTGATTAGTCACTCCATACAACGTTTTTCCACTGTTCAATCGTCAAATGTTTACGCTCCTTACACCAAGTAAGGCGTCGTTTGGCATTTACTGGCGTGATGTGTGGTTTATGAGCAGCTGCTCGTCCATGAAATCCAAGTTTTCTCACCTTCCGCCTAACTGTAATAGAACTGGAATTCCTGGGTGATGGTCTGGATAGATGTCTGCCTATTACACATTACGACCCTCTTCAACTGTCGGCGGTCTCTGTCGGTCAACAGACGAGGTCGGCCTGTACGGTTTTGTGCTGTACGTATCCATTCACGTTTCCACTTCACTATCACATCGGATGCAGTGGACCTAGGGATGTTTAGGAGTTTGGAAATCTCGCGTACAGACGTACGACACAAGTGACACCCAATCACCTGACCACGTTCGAAATCCGTGAGGTTCGCGGAGCGCCCCATTTTGCTCTCTCATGATATCTAATGACGAATGAGATCCCTGATACCTAGTATCTGGCAGTAGGTGGCAGCACAATGCACCTAGTATGAAAATCGTATGTTTTTCGGGACGTCCGGATACTTTTGATCGCATAGTGTATTATGTGGCCAACATTCCTTTGCCCAAAATGTGTCCTGCGTAACACTTTTCGAAACAGTGAAGACCATTTTTACATTTTTTTCTTGCTCATTATGCTGCAATGAAAGCGCTGGCAGACCATTTTGATCGAACTGTCGCTAAAGTTGACGAGTTATGTGATCAACAAGAAAATGTGGACACCAGAGATGCTGCACGAAATTTTATGCCTGCTGTATGTAATTTCATATTTCTATGCTGTCTTTACTTAAATTAATTGTAATACGGAAAATAGCTCGAATTACGGTATAAAAGTAAGCAAATTAAAGGTGACAAGCGTGCCTGACTTCAATTTTTTTTAATGAAATAGGAACATTTGATAGTATTTGTTATTCAGCCACCTTTATAACAGAAGCAAAGAGATGCAGTACAAAAATCGGAATAAGAATTGCAGCATAATAACACGCTGACAATGAAAGTGGACAACTGTTAGTGAACAAGTAGCTTCGTATACAAAGAACCCTTTATTTCAAGATATCTCCCTGGAATATGTTCCTCCATGGTTCTGAAAGCTGTAGACGGTTAAAGACGCTGGCAAATCCACTTCACTATCACATCGGATGCAGTGGACCTAGGGATGTTTAGGAGTTTGGAAATCTCGCGTACAGACGTACGACACAAGTGACACCCAATCACCTGACCACGTTCGAAATCCGTGAGGTTCGCGGAGCGCCCCATTTTGCTCTCTCATGATATCTAATGACGAATGAGATCCCTGATACCTAGTATCTGGCAGTAGGTGGCAGCACAATGCACCTAGTATGAAAATCGTATGTTTTTCGGGACGTCCGGATACTTTTGATCGCATAGTGTATTATGTGGCCAACATTCCTTTGCCCAAAATGTGTCCTGCGTAACACTTTTCGAAACAGTGAAGACCATTTTTACATTTTTTTCTTGCTCATTATGCTGCAATGAAAGCGCTGGCAGACCATTTTGATCGAACTGTCGCTAAAGTTGACGAGTTATGTGATCAACAAGAAAATGTGGACACCAGAGATGCTGCACGAAATTTTATGCCTGCTGTATGTAATTTCACATTTCTATGCTGTCTTTACTTAAATTAATTGTAATACGGAAAATAGCTCGAATTACGGTATAAAAGTAAGCAAATTAAAGGTGACAAGCGTGCCTGACTTCAATTTTTTTTTAATGAAATAGGAACATTTGATAGTATTTGTTATTCAGCCACCTTTATAACAGAAGCAAAGAGATGCAGTACAAAAATCGGAATAAGAATTGCAGCATAATAACACGCTGACAATGAAAGTGGACAACTGTTAGTGAACAAGTAGCTTCGTATACAAAGAACCCTTTATTTCAAGATATCTCCCTGGAATATGTTCCTCCATGGTTCTGAAAGCTGTAGACGGTTAAAGACGCTGGCAAACCTCTTAGAGTTTTGGTTTTGAAAAGCATTGACGAGAACAAGGTGAAAAAAAAGAAAATGCCTCGAGGATAGGTGTAAAAACCTCGTAGCTACTGTAGGAAAAGTAAACCGAAACGTTTTCGAAATTGAGACAGACATAGATAATTTTTGATAAATAAAAGGAGTGCCAGAAGTCTTGCTAAAACTTCTGAGGATAGTAGAGGGGACTTAGTGGAGGTTACATAGTGTGTAAAGTTTTGATACGGTTCCCATGCCCGGAAATGAAACGTTTGGTTGTAAAATAAGTTGAAGAACGGACCACTTTCAGATCTCCGGTACTACGGTACGTGCTGTAGAGCTCCACAACGCCTGTACTCCATCCGGCCCACGTTCTTCCGACTACGAATACGGCTGTAAGGGCCTGCTACGTTCGTAACCAGGAGCGGTGCATGTGGAGCCTCGAGGAAGGCAAAAACTTGGCGCGCGTCGCCGATACAAGTTGCGCAACAGACAGCTGGGTCAACACGCAGATCAGACCTCACTGTCTCTGCTGATTCCGTACCGTGCAGCGGAACGTTTGAAAGTGATTAGATCTTCAAACTTTTTTTACTTTTGAAAACTTATTTTACTTTTCTGGAGGCTCGTTACTTATCAAAACTCTAACTACTAAGTAGTCTCTACAGACCCTCGAAGCGTGTAGTAAGAATTCTGAAACATCCTGCACATCTGAAGGGAACGTTTTGCAGAAGAAAACCAAGGTGAGGACCAGAAAGTAATTTGTACATCTACTGGAGGTAACGGTTTGTTAAAATTGTCAAGTAATCGAGAAGATATAGAGAAAACGAGGACTGGTCGTAGGGACAAGGGTTTTAGAAGTTGACTGACGAATAATATTTGAAACAGAAATTCGTGATGATTTCCATATAATGCGTAGTATTCCGAAGAAAAAAAATCGGGGAGTAGAAGAGAGTATTCAAATTCGAGTACACTGGTCAAATTTGGAGTGAAGCGCTCTTAGAATAGGCGAGGGAACAAGTCAGTGGACGTCTGCTCTCCATGTGGGAGAATGGATGGTGAGCCGAGTACTCAAATATCCATACCTAGCTAATTCGCTGTGCAGCGAGCAGCAGAACGAAAGAAATGCGAAGCGAGAACAGGAGAGCCAGACGGCTAAGTAGTCAGTCGGCAGTGCAGTTGGCAGTAGGAAGGCGCGGAGACGGCCTCGACGTGGGGTGGGACGGAATATCCGTAAACAAACGCGAAGGAAAAGCGGGGGCGGGCTGCGGAAGGCGCGGGCGCAGAGCTGCTGCCACAAAGTGCGGCTGGAGGCGGCGGGGGCGGAGGGGCGGTGGAGGCGGCGGAGGCGGCTGCTTCTTTAATTAGAGCCGAGAGCGGAGCGGCTGCCGTGCGGCCCGTAATTAATTCGCCACAGTACATTAAGAACGCGAGTTAGTGCAGTACCAATCTCTTAGTCTTGCTTGTCGCAGCAGTCACAGCAGAGTTGTTCCGCCGAGTTTACTCATCTTGAGAGCGCAGCCGTCCTCTGCACAGAGGGACCAAAACACAATCTGCCCGACTCGGCGGAGAGCGTTGCTACCCCTTACGGCTTACTGAGTAAGCGCTCTCCTTCGAACGCATACAGCCGAATAAAACTTGTTTCGAAATTCTATTCCCTCACCGCCGCCCCTTCCGAGGTCATTTATCGGTGAAACTCCTAGTTTCTGTTTCGTACCGACTACAGAAGCACAAGTCGCTGAATTAAGAAAATCCTGTAGGTGCCAACTGTTTTTGTTTGGAAAATACATACTCTGTGCCAAACTTGTTGTCGAACTGGCACAAGCCTACGTAAACAGTTGTGTGGGAAACGTCTGGCTACTGTTCGTGTTGCGTCGTTTGATAATTTGATCACAGTGGTTTCTGGTGTCGCACTAGCGCGGTAAGGATACACCGAAAATAATGTAGTGCGCGCGGACATTGCCCTTGTCAAGCGTGCCTGCTGTTCCAGTCCGCAGTGTTTTAAACCAATGATACTCCACATTCGCACTTGACTCGCGAGTGAGAGAAGGACCTAGGGCTAAACGGTTTAGCTAAGTACACCGGCTTTCCAAAAAGATCCGGGACTGGTTTTATTCCCGGCGTGTAAGAGACGTGAGGGCAGTAACTACAGTGCCAGCCAGAAGTAACTACTGTAAACAGCAGAAGTCAGTTACGAGCAGGCAGGCTGGCAGTTTGCTAAATGCGCACGTGCGGCCCTACTGTGTAAACGTTGTTGCGTCACAGATCGAAACAGAGCGACACCTCTAAATCAAGTGTTCATGACATTCACTGCAATCTTTTGATGGCGAGAAAAGTGTATGGCAAGTTTGTGCCGCACACATTTACCCACGAATGAAAACAACGACACGTGCACGACTGCCGCGATTTCATTGAAATGCAAAACGTGGACAGTTCTTTTCTTGGAAAAAGGGGGTGACGAGAGTTGATGTTATTAATACCGACCCTCCACAAAACGACAAAATGCAGAAATACACATGGAGGGTCAACGCTTTGACGACACAACAGACATTGAAGACAAAGTGACGCGCGATTTGAAGACATCCCAAAGAACGACTTTTCTGACAGTGTCAGGTGGGTACTCAAGTGAGGGAATTACGTGTAGAATGCCTGAACCATTGAAACCACCGTCTTAACTTTCCTCTATTTTTTACTAATCGACTCTCGAAACTTCTTGGAGTGACGGGGTACGATGGTCTGCATCTGTTAGTGTGTTACCACACATTATCTCAAGACAGTATTTAGCTCCGTGCTCTGTTGTCGTGGTCTTCGGTCCGAAGACTGGTTTGATGCAACTGTACACGGTAGTCTATCCTGTGCAAGCCTCTTCATCTCTGAGTAAGTACTGCAACGTACAACCGTTTGAACCTGCTTACTGTATCCATTTCTCGGTTTCATTCAACACTTTTTGCTCCCCACCTCTCTTCCCTCCAGTACCAAAATGGTGATCCTTTGATGTCTTAGAGCCGGCCGCTGTGGCCGATCGGTTCTAGGCGCTTCAGTCCCGAACCGCGGTGCTGCTACAGTCGCAGGTTCGAATACTACCTCGAGCATCTATGTGCGTGTGATGTTCTTAGGATAATTACGTTTAAGTAGTTCTAACTCTATCGGACTGATGACCTCAGATGTTAAGTGCTTAGAGCCATTTGATCCATTTGGTGTCTCAGAACGTTTCATATCAAACAATCGCCTCTATTAGTCAAGTTATGCCCCGGTTCTGTACACGTTGGTTGCACGATCTAGCCAGCCAGTATTCAGAATTCGTCTGTAGCGCCATATTTCAAAAGTATGTACTCTCTTCTTGTCTAAACTGTTTCTTGTCAACGTTTCACTTCCGTTCATGACTACACTCCAGCGAAACACATCCAGAGAAGACTTTCTAACAGATCTCGCGTCTACTTTGGCCATCGTTAAGCATTTTACTGTCTTATCCCATAATCTGACTGCATGAATATCACATTTTGTTTTGCTTTGGTTGATGTTCACACTCTGTCAATTCCGTTCAACTGTTCTTCCAAGTCGGTTGCTGTCTCTGACAGAATTACAAAGTCATCGGCAAACGTCGAAGTTTTTATTTGTTGTCATTGAACTTTAATTCGTACACCAATTTTTTTCTTCTTTTCTTTACTTTACTGCTTCCTGAATGTACAGAGTGAATAACATTGGGGATAGGCTACAACCCGGTCTCTCTCTCTTCTCAACCACTGCTTCCCTTTCGTGTCCTTCGCCACTTACTACTGCCGTCTAGTTTATGCGCAAGTCGTATCCTACCCTTCACTCCTTTGTTCTACCCCCACTACCTTCAGAATTTCAAAGAGTGTTTTACAGTGGAAATTGTCAAAAGTTTTATCCAAATTTACAGAGGCTATAAACGTGGGTTTGCCTTATTTACGACTTGGAGCGAAACTGCTGGGGGGGGGGGGGGGGGGGAGACTGCTACGGTCGCAGGTTCGAATCCTGCCTCGAGCATGGATGTGTGTGATGTCCTTAGGTTAGTTAGGTTTAAGTAGTTCTACGTTCTAGGGGACTGATGACCTAAGATGTTAAGTCCCATAGTGCTCAGAGCCATTTCAACGAATCTGCTGGTCACAGCTGTCGGTGTCACGGTACTGCATACTCAGCAAATTTTTACTGTCTTGACGTCCGTTGCCTTCAAATGGCGATTGTACACAATTGCAGAGATTTACAGACCTCGAAGGGTAATAAAACGAACACGTTTCGGTATTTTACTGCTGTATTTAGTTGCGTTTGATGTTGTAGCTGGGTAGGAGAGAATGGGGAAATGTGGCGCATCGGGTAAAATGACGCACGTCAATATATCTTTAACTGTGAGAGGTAGTCGTATCTGATCGGTGCTGCCATCTCGTACTCAGTTATACAAATAACCATTCAGAACGCGGGGACTGTTACTTTCCAGTTGGCGCAGGTAGCAATAGTGTCTTTGTTTCTTCTAAGCCATTTCCTGCTAAGTTAAAATACAAGTTTTTGTTGTTATGTCTATCTCTGCACATTAATATTCACGATTGTAGAAGCGCTATTTCTCTTTTGCTCTTAAGCAACGAGCGAGTGTGGAACGATGGGTTTACGCGAGTCATGTTTTTTGAGGTTATTTGAACCACAGAGGGCGAGTGCGTCATTTTACCCCACTTGAGTTTCACACTAATGAAAGTAGGTATCTAACTGAAATAGGTTAATGTATCCAGAATGAGATTTTCACTCTGCAGCGGAGTGTGCACTGATATGAAACTTCCTGGCAGATGAAAACTGTGTGCCAGACCGAGACTCGAAGTTTGGAAGGTAGGAGACGAGGTACAGGCAGAAGTAAAGCTGTGAGGACGGGGCGTGAGGTTAATGTATATTTAATGAAAGTCAAAATAACGCAGTTTACCATTTTTGTAAGAATGGGTTTCTCTGTTGGCATACAGAGGACCTACAGCGGTAAAACAGGTTGAGAGCTTCTTGCAGCCGGGTGAATTAAGAAATGCCGTCAGTGCTGTTCATAAATGGGACTTCTATACCAGATGCAAAGATCTAAGCGTAGTATGTGGTGAATTCGGCAGAGATAGCGATGATTGGTACCGGTGTATTTCTTGTGCTTTTTGATGACATTCTGAATGCACTGGGTAGGACAGTCCCGAAACCTATAACTGTGACTGCTGTCTGAAGAAGCGTTGTTTCACAGATGTGCAAGAGACCATTTACTGAATATGCTTGTACTAGAGTCTTCTTGTCCATTTGTTTCGGTATTTTAAGGAAACTGTCCCAAGCGAATGCGAGAAACTAAAATGTAGACCAACCGGAGCAAGTCTTGCACGCGTACCATCTAATAGGCCACGACTCATAATAACACTTACACTCTTCTCTCAGCAATGCTGTACCAGTTCCTATCCCCCGTGGTTCTTTCTCCTTCCTGTCGGCATTGTTATCAAAATAGCACTGATTGCTTTTCCAATTTCCTGTAATAGCGCAAGATTTGAAAGCAATGTGAATTTTAAAAATAAAGATTAATCGTTCTTTAAAAAAAAGGTTTATTTAGAAACGGAAAATTTTAGCATTGCTGCTATGGCTAATCGATATTTCGGTTTTTTATACGGTTATTACTGAAAAAATGAAAACACCTGTTCTAACCGAGACCAAACAAATACCGAAAAACACCGGTTATTGTGAACAAAAATACTGATATCTGTATTAATCGGTCGGCTCTTCCCATCCCTGCCACCCACACACAGAAGCTCTTTGATGCAGCGTTTCTACACGCAGTTTGCGGCGTCAGCAACGTTCGTTTTTATCACATCAGTCGCGGCAGGGTAGCAGCACCGCTGACTATACCGCAACGTCTATCAGGAATGGACGAGTTTGTGTGATTTGGCGACCAAACTGAATACACAAGGACTGCATCACTAGTTCTGTCGTCGGCAATCGCGTACTTCAAACGATGTTTGAATGACACTAATATGAAAAAACACGAGGGTTGTGATTAACTGGAATAACACTCTGTTACGTAAGAAAATTGACAGATATGGTTCACGAGTCCTATGGATCAGGACAGTGTGCGTGCAGTCAAGCTCCGTGAAGTAGGATGACATGCACGGCTTAATGATACAGAGAGGCCTACAGTAAATGCTAAAACAGTGGAGAGGTATCAATGGAGAGACAATAACAACCTATAGTTTCTGAAGAAAAGCAGCAACCTTTTTCAGCAGTCTCAGGGACAACGGTCTGGATGACTGACTGACCAGAACTTGATACTTATCCGACATTACCTATACTGGTACTGCGAATGGGTAAAGTGAGGGGGAAATGACAGCTGTCACTTTTCCTGACAGCATGCGTCTCCACTGTGTATCACATTGATTATGGTATCTTCCTGGCTAAAGCGTTCCTGGAGTGAAAAAGTACCCAGTTCAGGTCTCCAGAGGAGACCATTCAGGACGAGCTCATCATCAGGGGAAAACATGACTAGCACCCTACACTTCAAACAGTACAGTGTTAGACTATCAGACCCTTTAACTGGGTGCGAAGGTTAGAAAATTTAAAAGGCAAATGGAAAGGACGAACTTTGGCATATTGGAAAACCATGAAGTGCGGTGGCAGTAATAACAAGACTTCTGGTCAGATGAATACAGGGTTATCAACACAAAATCAAATAAAGGTAATGGAGGCGTATGCCTCATAATGAATAAGAATAAAAATGCTGATAAGCTACTATGAACAGTGCAAAGTGCGCATTATAGTTACCAAACGATGCCAACATCCATCATCCAGAGTACAAGTGTACATGCCTACTACCTTCATGGAATCTGAAGAGAATGAAACAATGTAAACACATAAAAAAAAGTTTTGCATCACCTCTGTTTCCAGAGTTCCGGAATTTGTACAGAAAACTGGTACAGAGATCAACATAAACATCATTTCCGTCCTTTTTATTACTCATGAAAACCACACATTGCATGTTGTACCACCATACAGCGAGACCTTCAGAGGTGGTGGTCCAGACTGCTGTACACACCGGTACCTCTAATACCCCGTGGCACGTCCTCTTGCATTGATGCATGCCTGTATTCGTTGTGGCATACTATAGACAAGTTCATCAAGGCACTAGTGGTCCAGATTGTCCCACACCTCAAAGGCGATTCGGCGTTGATCCCTCAGAGTGGTTGATGGGCCACATCGTCCGTAAACAGCCCTTGTCAATGTATCAGAGCCATGTTCGATAAGGTTCATATCTGTAGAAAATGTTGGCCACTCTAGTCGAGGGATGTCGTTATTCAGAAGGAAGTCATTCACAAGATGTGGGCGGGGCGCGTATTGTCGTCCATGAAGACGAATGCCTCGCCAACATACTGCCGATATGGTTGCAGTATCGGTCGGAGGATGGCATTCACGTATTGTCCAGCTGTTACGACTCCTTCCATGACCACCAGCAGCGTACGTCGGTCCCACATAATCCCACACTAAAACCGCAGGGAACCTCCACCTCGCTGGACAGTGTGCCTAAGGCGTTCAGCCTGACCGGATTGCCTCCAAACACGTCTCCAACGATTGTCTGGTTGAAGGCATATACGACACTCATCGGTGAAGAGAACGTTATGCCAATCCTGAGCGGTCCATCCGGTACGTTGTTGGGCCCATCCGTACCGCGCTGCATGGTGTCGTTTTTGCAAAGATGGACCAAGTCATGGACGTCGGGAGTGAAGAAATAGGCAGCCTATTGCGTACCGTTTGAGTCGTAACACGACGTCCTGTAGCTGCGTGAAAAGCATTATTCAACATGGTGGCGTTGCTGTCAGGGTTCCTCCGTACCATAATCCGTAGGTAGCGAACAACCACTGTAGTAGTAGCCCTTGGTCGGCCTCTCTCTCTGCATGTCCGAGCAACATCGCTTTGGTTCACTCCGAGATGCCTGGACACTTCCCTCATTCAGAGTCCTTCCTGGCACAAAGTAACAATGCGGACGTGATCTAACGGCGGTTTTGACCGTATAGGCACGGTTAAACCACAGACAACACGAGTCGTGTGCCTCCTTCCAGGTGGAATTACTGGAACGGATCGGCTAATAGGCGCTGGTCATGCATAGTTGTTTATGTTTTTGGGCAGGTTTAGTGACCTCTCTGGACAGTCAAAGGGACTGTGTCTGTGATAAATATCCACAGTCAACGTCTATCTTCAGGAGTTCTGGGAACTGGGGCGACATGTCTTTTTGTGATGTTGAAACGTCACAGGTTTACGCTTCATTTAACGGACTGATTAATTTCTACATGTTTAATAATTCATTTTACGCCGAGAGCGTCCTTTCAATGTTTCGTCTAGTTAATTAACCTCTGGATTCAAGAATGCTTCTGTGTATATTTTTTTCTTCTGTTGGTGTCATACCTCCTGTCTCATCCTTTGATCCCATGATGTATGTGGATGTATAAACGTAATTCTGTATGGAATTTATAATAACCTGTGTTAGTGGCTCTGAGCACTATGGGACTCAACTGCAGAGATCATTAGTCCCCTAGAACTTAGAGCCGGCCGCGGTGGCCGTGCGGTTCTGGCGCTGCAGTCCGGAACCGCGGGACTGCAACGGTCGCAGGTTCGAATCCTGCCTTGGGCATGGGTGTGTGTGATGTCCTTAGGTTAGTTAGGTTTAAGTAGTTCTAAGTTGTAGGGGACTTATGACCTAAGATGTTGAGTCCCATAGTGCTCAGAGCCATTAGAACTTAGAACTAGTTAAACGTAACTAACCTAAGGACATCACAAACATCCATGCCCGAGGCAGGATTCGAACCTGCGACCGTAGCGGTCTTGCGGTTCCAGACTGCAGCGACTTTAACCGCACGGCCACTTCGGCCGGTGTGTTAGTCGTAGATGGTAGCAGTAGGGTAGTTTAGCACCAACAGAACAACGTGAGGAGATTCGGCAGAGAGTTCGTGATAGTGGGGATGAGCAGGGCAGAGATTGTGAGGTTGGTTCTCACTGAGCTCCTACCCCCACCACTAGTTTTTCTGAACTGTTGGCGGTTGGTCCTGGAACGCGCCATGTTGACACTCTGGGGCCGCCGACTGAACGAGACGGACGCAGGGGCGGGGCGCTCGTCATTGATGGTGAGAAAAGTTATTCATAGCCTAATATAGGTTTTTTGGGGTAACATTGATTATGAAGCAGGTTTGGGTGTGAATTAATACCGGGAAACGTTCAGCGTTGTTTGTAGAAATATTTCAGATTAATGTGTTTCAACTAGCAGACTTAGGCGCGAGGTGATTGAGGGCATGAACCAACGGTTCTTGTTCTTAGGTCAATAGCGGATAGGTTCATTAATGTTTCATTTGTTGCATAGTTTCGTTCTGGATATGAGCAATATAAATGTTTCATGATTCAACGGTTTATTTTACTCGTTTCTTTGTTTTCGAACTTGGCAACGTGTTGCCAGCGTTCATAACGGTAGTCACTGGATTTTCCATTCGTTAATCGCAGTACGAATAATGTGGAGTCATGAAGCTTGGGTTGGTTTGCTCACGTTGCATTGCGGTTACATAATACGCGGTTTCAACATGAACTTATCCGCATGGTATTGCATGTAATGTTTGAGAGAGTGAAAGGTAATATCCTTCCCTACTCCGAGAGTTAAACAGGTGTGACAATAACTAAATGGTGTTAAGAGCCCACCATTCAGTAATATTCATTTTTACCCATTGTAATCATTAGTAGATGTAACTGGCGACGAAGTGTTGTCTATGTTTCCGGTATGACGAGATGCAAGAGATAGTGAGTGCTTCATGTAGGTTTTGTCACTGACAGTAGTAGTTTTCTTAAATATAATACCTTTCATGTATGTTTTGTCTCAAGAAGTAATAGTTTCCTCAAATGTTTTGTCACAGAGAGTAATAGTCTTCTTAAATGTTTTGTCACACAGAGTAATAGATTTCTTAAATAATATCGAAATAAATCAGAATGATGATTGAAATTCTCTCTTAGCGTTATTTAGTATCCTTCATCCATACCACTGTGATAATGACTATATTCTATGAATTTTCAATCCAGGCATATCCATTGTATGCATTATGCACTTCATGCAACTAACTGAATTCATAGTATCAGAAAAAGAAAGTGCATGTATTGTTCCATGGCCATTCACCGATGCTGCGTTATCCGTTGCTTCATTTTTAAATTAGAATACTATCTTCCTAGCGGTTTTGATTACCCACGTTTCAATTTATCGGGCCTAATTGAAAGAATTAGATACATAGCGTAGAAATGGGAACCATGGAGCACCGTGTCTGCTTATATTAGAGGGAGATACTTCTTACATGAAAATTAATCAGCTTAACAAACAAGGGGTAGACTTTCAATGTGTGTATAGAATATCAAATTAAGACAATTGTGGTGGGACGCTGGAGTTCGACAGAAGAAAAATGAACACGAGGAGAAATGGTAGGAGAACATGTGCGGCGGGAAAGCCATCTGGCAGAATTAGGCACAATACAAACATCTGCTTTAACAGTCATGTAAGAAGGATTTATATGCGAAAGAGACCAGGAGGATCAGAAGGTTTCTGACAGCTTACGTAATAAGACCCTCCCGCCGGAGGTTCGAGTCCTCCCTCCAGCACGGATGTGTGTGTTGTTCCTAGCATAAGTCAGTTTAAGTAGTGTGTAGGTCTATGGGCCGATGACCTAAGCAGTTTGGTAACTTAGAAATTCACACACATTCTTTTGCAATGGGGTATAAGATTGTTGAGACTCCTGGCAACGCAATATACCTTCCAGTGACAGCTCAGACATTGGATTATTTGGAGCTGCAAATTGTGGACCAGAATAACCAACTTGTTGACTTTCGTGGTGAGGAGTTCATTGTATGATTACATCTAAGCCAGGATGGGCGTATGGAATAAAACAGGTGCACGCATTCCACAGCATGTCACTTCGCTACCGAACGTCAAAGTGATAACATGTGCGAACTTCAAGTTTCTTAAATCAGTTGGCTTGAAACCGCACAGTGACGTTCTCACTCAATATAACCATTCCGGTAGAGTATGATGAGAGAATTGTACATCAGGAATACTTATGTTACAACCACATTTAAAAAGAACGATGAAATTAGGATTGTCATCCAGCACTCACGTTTCCATGCAAGATTTTCATATATCTAGAGGGGTCATTCAAGAATACCGACGGCAGCGATACAGTGGGATTCAAGCTTACACATAACGCTTAAGCATTCCTGTTCCAAGGGATACGCTATGAACCCAATGGGTCTGAGATCGACCGTATACGCAATGTCGGCATAACATCAAACCTTAAAACATACGTCTCTGCATCACTGGCAGATTTGTATAGTTTAGAAAATGCGGGATGGTTCATAGATGATCCAGAGCTTAAAATGGTTGCAGATTACAAGTGATTTACAGCATGCATACCTCTAAAAATGCTTATGGAGAACTTTGAGGACATGAAACAGATTGTTATAAACGCTAAACAGGAACTCATTCTGGTGCGGAGTGCAATGGACAATAACTCATACATTCAAGGACTTCAAGAGGAGAATATTATCACAATCAATAAGATGATATGGAAAATGCCTCACGTCAGTGTATCGGATGAGGAGAATTTGAAGCTTTTAAAAGTCCTGAATTCTGGTACATTTCTGTCTCTGACATTTTGCTCATCGGAGGTTTTCGAGTACCCAGTGTTACCAACTGCGAGCAGACAAAAATGGGCTATTAAAACTGCCTCGTAGCCAGAGACACCTAGATTCATAATACTTGCATTTCAGACTGATAGTAGAGGTAATATAGCAAATGATTCCATCGTGTTCAACAACTGCAAGTTAACTAAATCCAAAGTCTACCCATATGACAATTTACATCTGCAGTGGAATCAAAATGTGTACAGTCTAGCTTATGACATGTATGCAAGGGTTCGTGCTTCTGCATAATGGCACCTCAAGGTGTGAACATCATTGAAGCTGCTCAGGGTTTCTATAATGGTGAGCTTAGGCGGATCATATTTAAAGATGTGGCGTTTGTAGCATACACAGAAGATGCCAGAATAATAGAGACATTCTCAGGAAACATTGCTTTGGCGAAGAATGGAAGGTAGGAGACGAGGTACTGGCAGAAGTAAAGCTATGAGTACCGGGCGTGAGTCGTGCTTTGGTAGCTCAGTTGGTAGAGCACTTGCCCGCGAAAGGCAAAGGTCCCGAGTTCGAGTCTCGGTCGGGCACACAGTTTTAATCTGCCAGGAAGTTTCATTACTTTGGCGTTTCCCGTAAGATTTTGGGCAACCTGTGCACATTCGCATGTTGCATTGTCCTGATGGACATTTTATGGGGGAGGGAGGGGAGGGGAGGGGAGGGGGAGAGGTGGAGATTTACCAGTGGGTGAGAGGTTAATTAACCAATCAATTTAATTAAGTAGTCAATCAAACTAATAAGAGTGAGAGGGGCCTATTCAAATAACTCAGACCTGAAAATGTAAAGAGGGGGGAGGGGGTTTGGGGAGGGGGAGGGTCAGGGGGAACTATAGGTTAAGTGCCTGTCAATCAAAAGGGAGGATCCTTTTAGCAGAACAATAGGTTAAGTACCTGTCAATCAAAGGAGAACAATAGGTTTGCCCCTGAGTGCATACCTGCCCCTGATGTAGGCAACCCACACAAGCAAAATGCGCTGGATCCCCCTTGCCCCACTATTTAGGATTTTGTCGGGTTCTCGGCAAGATCCTTTGGTAAGATATGATGTATAGTTCGTGCATCGATCTTTATATACGAGTAGGTACACGAATTTCTGGCTGGCAATAATTACACTTTCTTTTTCGAACTGAGAGTGTAACACCTTTGCTTTTTGGCATTTCTCGAATTTTGTTATTAACCAACTGTGGTTCTTTTCCATCCTTAATCTAGTTACTCGACAGAGAGCGCTATTTACGAGTACAACTAATTTAAACCTTGCCCATAATTCCCCTATTTCCGTGATACTGGAACTTAATCATGTCCATTCATTGTATAAATGGGATGGTAACAAGTGCTTATCTGCTCTTTAAAGCACAAATACGCTCCTAGAATTCTTAATTTAAAAGTACAGATGTAGATGTGGAATGGATTTATTAACTTAAGTAGTCATCGTTGGTATGGTCTTGAACACGAATCTCTGAGTCTATAATGACGCTGTGGGTAAGAGCAAGCCTATTTGTTGGTATAAGTTCGGAAATATTTCTCTCTTAGCTGCTCAAGTAAGTTTCCGAAAAACGTGTGCACATACATTTCAGAACACTATGTGTCCGTACCACCTGCAATGAATCCATAAACGTCCGAATCTATAATCGTAGGTTATTTACGACTCCAACGAATATTGCATGATCGGTATTCTTCCATGCTTTGAATGATTCTGCTCCTGTAACAGCTTAGCTGGGTGGGCGATAAAAATATCTGGTGGTTTACTTGAATTCACCTACCAGGTTACTCGTGTGCAGCTCAACAGAGACTATATTTATATCAAGTACAACGAACGCTCTCTCCTATGTTGTCTGACCAGTCTTTCCGATAAAGGTTCCAAGCCTAGTTAAGTATTTCGGCGCTCTCTACTATCGATTTTCATCCAGCTCTCTTTGAGCGCGAGAACATCCTGGAGGGCAGCACATCCAAGAACTTTATTACGAATGCTTCAACAATTTACTCTTACAAATATTTGCAGCAGGAGTGCCTTTATTTTTACGCGGTATGATATCGCCATCTGCATATCACTGGCGAACATGGATCAGAAGAACTCAGACTATCACCAAGTCTAAAAAAAAACCGCATGTGCACGCCACAAGTACTTTACGACCTAAGCAGCTGGTTCACGTGCATAGTGCACGCATGACCTATCAAGGGGAGTCCACAATTCTTCACTACATAATGCTGGTGCAGAAAACTGTAGTAAAGACCATCGAAGAACAGGCAAAAATTAGTCGCCATATTTGTGTGCACTAGGATAGCTAAAATTCCTGAGTAAGTAAAGAAAGGCATGCTAAATTACCAACCAGGATGGTCACTGTGGCCTGGTGTGTTGCCTAGAAGAGGGCCGTGCTTGTTTGAAAAGACTGCCACAGGTGACTCTAAACTGGAAATGCTGCTCACGAAACAGGGCTTAACGACATTTTTAACGGTGAAGGTTATTACTTACAACAAACTACTTAAGTTTCAACTTGACGTGAGAGAATTTCTCAATCGCTCATACTCTTCGACATGGATAGAGCGGAGGCGCTGTCAAGTTTGCAGCTCTATCAGAGGATTCTACCGCTGTAGGCTTGTGTCTTTGGAGTGCTGCCTAGATCACAGCGTCTGCCAAAAACCACGAACAGTGGATGGTCTAAGAACGGACCGCACGTCAATCGGGCTCTTGAATTTCGTATGATTATTGTACGTGAGGTTCAGGATTCAAATATTAATCCCCCAAAATGGCTCGACACCGTTATTAAGGATTCTTGAGTAAATCAGCATTGGAGTATTCTGGCTGTCTTTCATACGCTAAAGCAAGATCAGTCTTTCTCGGCAGCTCGTTTTTCAGTGTGGTATTGTGGTCGTTTACCATCTGTGTGCTACGGATTCAGTTCCCAGGCCAGCCAAAATTTTAAAGAAAGGTGCGTGTTCCATGAACGTTTCCATCAAGCGCAATATACATAAGACTGAAAAAGTATTTGATTTGTTATGTTGTTTTTAATTTAAACGATATTCTATAAAGTAGTTGCTGTTGTGATCTTCAGTCCTGAGACTGGTTTGATGGAGCTCTCCATGGTACTCTATCCTGCGCAAGCCCCTTCATCTCCGAATAACTACTTCAACCTACATCCTTCTGATTCTGTTTACTGTATTCATCTCTTGGTTTCCCTCAACGATTTTTACCCCCACGCTTCCCTCCGGTACTAAATTGGTGATCCTTCGACGCCTCAGAATGTGTCCCACCAACCGATCCCTTCTTCTAGGCAGGTTGTACCACAAATTTCTGTTCTCCCAATTCTATTCAGTATATCCTCATTAGTTACGTGATCTACCCATCTAACCTTCAGCGTTATTCTGTATCAGTAACTAAAAATGTATCTCTGCAGTGAAAATTGGATTTTTGTGTGTCATACATAAATAGAAATAAAAAGCCGTGCATTTTTCATAAAATAGCAATTACATATTTGTTAGTTACCATATATTTGATGAATTTCATATTTAAATGACATATATTCTGGAGGAAAGGAAAAATATGGAAAAAAAGACAGAAACGAGACTCAAACCAGCGATTACCAGTCTCTAGCGTTACAGATGCGTTTTAAACTTAACGGAATTACTTGTAGAACATGAACCTATATTTAAAAATTTGCATCAGCCTGGAATGGAACATAAGACTTCTAGTTGGCAGGAGAGCATTCTACCACACAGTCATATGGCGGGAATTGGCCTTGTTCTAGCACATTAACAACGGTTGGGAAACTTTAAAGTCGATTTTATGGAGAGTTTTTGAGAGTTGCAACGAACTATATTAGGGGATTAATTTTGATTTCTGAACTTCACGTACCATAAAAATATAAAGTTTCAAAAATCCTGCTGTCGTGTGGTTCCGTAGTAAGTGAGCAGATTAAGCAAACCAGCGCCAGCGGCGGTAATCCATCAGAAACAATACAAATGTTACGTCGCTCATTCGAAGCAGGTGCCGACGAAGTACTGCTGTAGAAGATTTGAGCATACATCCCCGTAGGTGACACCTTAAACTATAGGATACCAAAGACTTTCCATTTCTGTCTCCCTTAATTAAAGAGACGTCCTGCTTCGAATGGTATACGTTATCCTGAGACACCCTGTATAACAGCTGTAGTTCCAACTGTTCCAACATAACAAAGTCATGCAATTTTACAGGAAATAGATGTTAATCTGTTCACTCCACAGATACTCTTACAATGGGATTGTATCTAAGGTATTGGTATCTGTAATAAACATAAATTAATAATAAACACCTGTGTTATTGTACAGTATGTATACAGGCAAAATGTAGACGACATGTGATGAATAATGTATAGTAAAGTTGCCCATTAGGCGACAGTTCCCTAACGTGCGACACCTCGATTTAGCTCGCAGTGCGTGGTGAACTGTTTTGGAGAGTACGTTAAACAGGTCTCCAGCGTTTCCAGGACGACACAGCACTGGGGGCGCCATTGTTAAGCTGGATAAAGTGCGTAGAGGCTGTTAGAAAATTTACACTGTCTAACGTTTTTGTGACATCTGTGCTAATTAATATGTTTGTGCTGAAAAGTGATTCTACATTACACTGTACCGTTTTATTGCAGTTATTTGTGATGGACTTACATGTAATTACTAACATCTTCATTTTCCTACGCACATTATTAGTATGAATTCAAAATACTCAGTTCACAATACTTACAAAAGATTAAGTAACAGATAAAATCAGATAAGTTGAGGTGTTTTGAGGACATTTTTCTGATTATTCTTAGATGGCATCAGAACGTAAAATTAAAATGTGAGATAAAGTAGTCGTGGTTCGTGCCATTCCATGTGCGAGGAATGGCGATCCTAGAAACATTTTACTGTAACAAAGCGCAGTTTGGAATGGTACGTGAAGAACAAAACTCGTATATCCCAAGATTTGGCAGAACAGCTCTTCTTTCATCTCAACTGGGATATTAAATTGTGAAATTTTGCCTTGCAATGGAGGAACGACTTCATGCTCTTAAGTGCAAGGTCGTAGGGAGCATGGCATTCCGGTTAGCTGTCTTACTAGCTGAAATATCCGTTCAATTCAGGAAAGGGTTTAGCGGGAAACAAATGGCTCCGGGCCTTCTTTAAGAGACATCACATTTTATCAATGAGAACTGCCCAGGGTCTGGAAGCAGCAAGAGTGAATGTTTTTACTCGAGAAAGTGTGGGGAGATTTTTTGATGCTTTCAAATCTGTGCTCTCTAAGGTGAACCGTAACTCACACCGACGACACTGGGGTGACGTCTTTGCACCGCAAACATTGTCGCTGCTGAGACCTGCATGAACGCAGTTGGCACTTCACGTTGAGGCGCCGATCGCCTGAGGACGAAGGGCGTTACGCCCGCAGAAGCAGTAGCCGCGTGTCGTCCAAGTGGCTGGACACGAGCTCATATTGCTGTTCAGCGGTCTGATCATTTTGTGAGCCATGTGAAGCCATCATCACATGACCCTCTGAATTTGATTCCTGCCGGACGCTATCCCAACAGGAAGAATCTTGGTTCAAATGGTTCAAATGGCTCTGAGCACTATGGGACTCAACTGCTGTGGTCATCAGTCCCCTACAACTTAGAACTACTTAAACCTAACTAACCTAAGGACATCACACACATCCATGCCCGAGGCAGGATTCGAACCTGCGACCATAGCGGTCACGCGGTTCCGGACTGCGCGCCTAGAACCGCGAGACCACCGCGGCCGGCAAAGAATCTTGATGTGTTAGATAAAGCACGTGAAAACAATGTTCATTATTGCACGTTTTATATCTCACTCAACGAATAAAATGCTGAAACTTTATGTGGGATTTATCGGAGCCTTAAGAAACTTACTGTTCCTAGGTATGGAAACGACTGGGAACAAAGGCAGGCCGTATTGTCACGCCATTGTTAAAAACCAGGTTATGATGGACAGCTTTCAACTGAGCAGCGACAATGTAAGTGAGTGAATACCTTGAGGGAAACAGGTCTTACCCTGCGCAACAGCTGCGTGATTTCTCAGTTCATCCAAGAAATAATGACGGCAGCAACGATCAGACTAGTCATACTGGTGTTGATTCAGCTGTCAGCCCAACAAACATCAGGCATCCCCCACAGATCGCAACGCCATCTGGACATCCCGCCGTACCATCGCGTATGCGCTCTACTCACAAGGGAACCTCCCCATCGCACCCCCCTCAGATTTAGTTATAAGTTGGCACAGTGGATAGGCCTTGATAAACTGAACACAGATCAATTGAGAAAACAGGAAGAAGTTGTGTGGAACTGTGGAAAAATAAGCAAAATATACAAACTGAGTAGTCCATGTGGAAGAAAGGCAACATCAAGCATAGTATGAGCTCAGGAGCGCCGTGGTCCCGTGGTAGCGTGAGCACCTGTAGAACGGAAGGTTCTTGGTTCAAATCTTCCCTCGAGTGAAAATTTTACTTTCTTTATTTTTGCATAGTTATTATCTGTCCGTTCGTTCATTGACGTCTCTGTTCACTGTAATAAGTTTAGTGTCTGTGTTTTGCGACCGCATCGCAAAACCGTGCGATTAGTAGACGAAAGGACGTGCCTCTCCAATGGGAACCGAAAACATTTGATCGCAAGGTCATTCCTCCACAGGAAAACACATCTGATATATTCTATACGACACTGGTGACGGCATGTGCGTCACATGACAGGAATATGTTGTCGACCCACCTAACTTGTACACTTGGCGAATGGGTAAAAAGATTCTTCTACCTTGCCCGATTTAGGTTTTCTTGTGGATGTGATAATCACTCCCAAAATAGTGATGAAAACATAAGAGTTTGTCACATAAACTGAAAATAAAAAATTAAACTTTTCACTCGATGGAAGATTTGAACCAAGGACCTTTCATTCCGCAGCTGCTCACGTTACCACGAGACCACGGCACTCCTGCGGTGCCAGTGTCCTTCATATTGCATATCTTCCCATGAACTACTCAGTTCGTATATTTTGCTTCTTTTTTCACAGTTCCACACAACTTCTTCCTGTTTTCTCAATTGATCTGTGTTCAGTTTTTCATGGCCTATCCACTGTGCCAACTTATAACTAAATCTGAGGGGGGTGCGATGGGGAGGTTCCCTTGTGAGCTAATAACATCACCTCCTTATTTGAAGCGATTACGAGAAGCTAAACAGAAGAAAACACCAGCCGAAGCCAACAACAAAGCATCCGAAATTCTACTCGGGAAGAAGAGTGGAAAATCTTCAAAACCTAAAGCACAAGAATCGTCTAGTGAGTGCATCCAGTCCTTATCTTGATGAGAGTGGTGATTCAGTCATCAGTGGTGACGACGATGTGGAGTGCATATTCCGCACAGGGATCTCTTCTGACGACAAACTCTGTGAAAAATGGGCACAGTGTAGGAAGATTGCGTCATCCAAGAAGAGAATTTCCACTCCTACCAAATGAACAATATAAGTGTAGACCAGACGTCACTTGAATTCAAAGAAATAGTATCGGCAGCAATTGAGAGGTTTATACTAAAGAAATTAACAAACGACGGAGCTGATCCTCCTTGGTACACAAAACGGGTCAGAACACTGTTGCAGAAGCAACGAAACAAACATACCAAATTTAAACAGATGCAAAATCCCTAACCTTGGCGATCTTTTACAGGAGCTCGAAATTTAGCGCGGACGTCAATGCGAGGTGCTTATAACACTTTTCACAACGAAACTGTCTCAAAACCTGGCAGGAAATCGAAAGAGATTCTGGTCGTATGTGAAGTATGATAGCGGCAAGGCACAATCAATGCCTTCTCTGCGCGATAGCAATGGAAATACTATCGAAGACTGTGCTGCCAAAGCAGAGTTACTAAACACAGCCTTCAGAAATGCCTTCACAAAAGAAGACGAAGTAAATATTCCAGAATTCGAATCGAGAACAGCTGCTAACATGGGTAACTTAGAAGTAAATATATTCGAAGTAGTGAAGCAACTTAAATCACTTAATAAAAGCAAGTCTTCTGGCCCAGATTGTGAACCAATTAGCTTCCTTTCAGTGTATGCTGATGCAATAGTTCCATACTCAACAATTATATACAACCGTTTGCTCGACGAAAGATCCGTACCCAAAGACTAGAAAGTTGCACAGGTTAGACTAATATTCAAGAAAGGTAGTAGGAGTAATCCACTAAATTGCAAACCCATACCATTAACGTCTATATGCAGCATGATTTTGGAACATATATTGTGTTCGAACATTATGAATTACCTCGAAGATAACGGTCTATTCTTAAACAGACATCATGAATTTAGAAATCATCGTTCTTGTAAAACATCACTAGCTCTTTACTCGCATGAAATGTTGAGTGCTGTTGACAAGAGATTTCAGATTGATTCCGTATTTATGGATTTCCGGAAGGCTTTCGACACTGTACCACACAAGCGGCTCGCAGTGAAATTGCATGCTTATGGAATACCGTCACTTGATTGAGACTGGATTCGTGAATTCCTGTCAGAGAGGTCACAGTTCATAGTAACTGACGGAAAGTCATCGAGTAAAACAGATGTGATTTCTGACGTTCCTCAAGGTAGTGTTGTAGGCCTTTGTTGCTCCTTATGTATAAAAAACGATTTGAGAGACAATCTGATCAGCCGTCAGAGGTTATTTGCAGTTGAAGGTGTCGAATATCTACTAATAAAGTCATGAGAATATCAAAACGAATTGCAAAACGATTTAGAAAAGATATCTGTATGGTGCGAATATTGGCATCGGACCCTGATTAACAAAAAGTGTGAGGTCATCCACATGAGTGCTACAAGGAGTCCGTTAAACTTCGGTTACACGATAAATCAGCCAACTCTAAAGGCCGTAAATTCACCTAAATGCCTAGGAATTACAATTACGAACAACTTAAATTGGATGGAACACATAGAAAATGTTGTGGAGGAGGATAACCAAATACTGCGTTTTATTGGCAGGACACTAAGAGAATGTAACAGATGTGCTAAGGAAGCTGCCTACACTACGCTTGTCCGTCCTCTTTTGGAATACTGTTGCGCGGTGCGGGATTGCCAGATAGGATTAACGGAGTACATCGAAGAAGTTCAAAGAAGGGCAGCAAGTTTTTTACTATCGCGAAATAAGGGAGAGCGTGTCACAGAAATGTTACAGGATTTGGGGTGGACAACATTAAAACAAAGGCGTTTCTCGCGGCGGAACCCTGCACGAAATTACAATTATCAACTTTCTCCTTCGAATGCGAAAATATTTTGTTGGCACGGAACTTCATACTGAGAAACGATTACATGAAAAACTAATGGAAATCAGAGCTCGTACAGAAAGATATAGTTGTTCGTTCTTCCGGTCGCTTTACTAGAGTGGAATAATAGAGAATTGTGAAAGTAGTTCGATGAACCCTCTGCCAGGCTCTTAAATATGATTTGCAGAGTACCCATGTTGATGTACATGCAGAAGACAATTCCGCTTGACAACAGCGTCGTATAAATAAGCATAAATAGCGTGAAATGAATGAAAGTTTACATGAATAAATGAAGCTGTAATTGTGATGGTGGTAAGTTCCTGTGAGACCAAACTGCTGAGGTAATCGATCCCTAGGCTTACGCACTACTTAATCCAACTTAAACTAACTTACACTAGGGACAACACACACACCCATGTCCAAGGGATGACTCGAACTTCCGACGGAGGGAGCCGCTCGAACCGTGTCAAAACGCGTTAGACCGCACGGCTACCCCGCGCAACAATGAAGCTATAAAAAGTGTATATTCATACGTCGTATCTTTATGTAATAAAAAATATGTTTACTATCTCGTATCAGGAAACCTTTACCACATTCCTATAAAATGCCTTGTTTGTGAAGATTTAAAAATTACTTTGAAAGTTTGTTTATTATTTCAAATATGATAAATGTATGATAAAACTAAATAATGCAAAATGATATTACCACGATAAAAAGATAACTGAGTTTACTTGTAGGTCTCTAACTTGGGTTTAAAAAAGTGCCTCACACTGGGCACGTTTCTTTTACTAACCTCCTCCCATTTGCTTATCTTGCGGTATCTTTCACATTTGGTCTTTAATAGGCTCAATTTTTCAGTCTGACATGTGGTAAAACGGAAATAATTTTTTACCAACAATATATATACAATACTTAACAGTGTCGTATCTTTAAAAAGTTTGCCTTAATGAACTATTTAAAATCTGCATTTTAATTGCCTGCTTAATCTTCGTTGGCAGTTTGAGGTACAGTTTTAATCACTGGTAGAAAACGGTACATTTTAGTTAATTTTCGTTAGTAAAATACGATGGCTGTACATTTAATAGTGGCAACTATTTATTTACAGCTCGTACAAAATAGATACGTGTTTCAAAGTTTTACTGACCTTCAAAGTAGTCACCAGCATTGCGTACAACCCTTTGCCAGCGGCCGGCCGCGGTGGCCGAGCGGTTCTAGGCGCTACAGTCTGGAACCGCGCGACCGCTACGGTCGCAGGTTCGAATCCTGCCTCTGGCATGGATGTGTGTGATGTCCTTACGTTAGTTAGGTTTAAGTAGTTCTAAGTTCTAGGGGACTGATGACCTCAGCAGTTAAGTCCCATAGTGCTCAGAGCCATTTGAACCATTTTTTCGTTGCCAGCGATGTGGAAGTCGTAAGATACTCTTAGCAGTGCCAGTTGTGTTGACAGTTCGAGCGGCGCGGTCTTTTGCCGGACGGATCTGTAGCAGTTCTGAAGCGAAGCGGATTGCAGTAGGTGGTATAGCACTTTCAGCCCCATCAGTCAAACAAATCAGTAACGGCTTGCACTGTACGTGCTCGAGTATTGTCCTACAGAATGATGGTCAGGTCCTGCAGAAAGTGTCATCACTTCTGTCTCTAAGATGGTCGCAGGTTGTGTTCGAAAAATGAACAGCATAGATACCGAAGGAAACACTTCACGGCATCCGCTTCAGAATTGCTACAAATTCGTAGGGCAATAGACCGCGCCGCTCGAACTGTCAACACACCTGGCACTGCTAAGAGTATCTTACGACTTTCACTTCGCTGGCAAACGGGTTATACGAAATGCTGGTGACTACTTTGAACGCCAAGAAAACTTTGAAACACGTATTTATTCTGTAAGAGCTGTAAATAAATAGTTGCCACTATTAAAGTTCCAACTCTCGTATAATCTGCGTTTGGCTTTTGTTGCATTATCAAAAATGGCGCTACTTGTGAAAATATTCCTGAAGTTCTTCTTCATGTGTGTAGGAGACTGGTATATTTACTTACATGGTATAGTTACAAGCAGCAGCTATTCATTTTAACATATATTTAGAGGGGCTTGGCTACTTGTTTAGGTTATTAATCGCGTTACTCTTTTCCACGGGTTGAAAATTTTACCCGTATTCTCGGTATTACATCGGAAAAACCTAAGGATTACATGCCATATAGGAAGAGTAAACAGTTACACCATACCTGTTACAAACTGATGACAAACGCCTAAGGGCATTATCTGATGATAACGTTATCTTTGTTCGTATCTTTGTGTGTTCATATCACGTCAGGCGGTAGTTTACAATTAATCCCCAAACTTTCTGTGGTTTTTACAAATTGTACTGAATTAAGTCTGTGATAATGAGCATGAATTACGGTTGCAGTTTGCAGGCTCATTACTAGTTCGACCGGTTGCAGGCAGTTCGGCAGAATTGTTGCTGTTTAATGAGGGAGTGGATAGTGGCTCATGTTTCACAGAACAAAGCGAATATTTAATTAATTCATTCGTTAATTCACATCTGTGTTCATTATCTGAAAACAATCCATGGATTTGTAGTTGATTAGGTCGCTGACACAATCAAAAAAATTTAGTGGTTAAATTTCTAGCTGTAGCGTGGCAGGTGTCATGTACAAACAAAATTGCTACAGAAATTGTGAAGCCGCGATGCAGCCACAGCACAGCTTGTGGCCGTTACCTGCTGTCGGCAGCTTCCCTCCCAGCAGGCTGCTCAGGCTGGAAGGAGGGACGGAACACCTGTCGCACTACATCTGCACTCAATATCAGCGGGAAACTGCTACGCTTGTGGCAAGGTGTAGTCTCCGTCCATCAGAAGAATTCATCTGACGTGATCAAACACAAACGCGATGATTGGTCAGAACACGGGTGTTGTTACGCTCTTGAAAGTAGGTCCTACTTACGTCTTAAATATATTATCAAAAAATTACGTTAAATGATACTTTATGATATTCATACGTATTAACAGCCATAAACGTTTTTCTTAATTACGCTTTGGTTATGTAGCTTTTATTTCAAAAATCGTGTATAGTCACAGCCTCTGCACTTCTGTGCTCTGAGTGTGGTGCAATATGAAAATGGCGGAGGCTGCTTCCTGCTGCGTAGTGAAACACGCTTGTGGCCCCATGAGTGTGGGAGACGGTTAAAAAGTGACGAGAAATAGATGGTTCTTAATGTTTCTCATAACTTTACAGAGATAATCGGCTTTGAAGTTTTCCGAGGCGCTGCATTAGAGACAGTTGCAACTAGATGCAAGTTAACGCACAGCGGAATCGGTAGCATAGTAGATTGTTGTACTACAGCACACGGTTTGCTGGTTCACGTCCCGCCACAGTCAGTTTTTTTTTCTCGTATAAATCGAATTACCTACATCTCGTAATTGTAAAATTCATCGTTGTTTCTTATGAATAACGCACGTCTTCTAGTTTCTACTTACATATTGCACGCGAAATTCTTGTTTTAATTTAAAATATAAATTCTCAGTTATCGATGTTTTATGAAAGACTGTTAACAAAAATTGCTTAAATTAAGAAAACATAACAATTTAATTTTTTAGGCAAAAATTAAAAACTAAGTACTCATTATTTGGACTGTGTTCATTGTTTTATACCATAAATGTATCATAGAAACATGAAAAAGAATAATTTTCATTGCATCGAGCACAACATATAAATGCTGTATTTTGACGTTTGCCACTGTACCCTCAAATTATGAACCCAGCAAAACTAATCTGGAGCCAAGTTAAGGGATTTGGCCCGAGAAGTGACAAGACTGTTAAGCTGTCAGACGTATTGGATGTAACGCACGCAGCTTTTTCATGTTACCGCTGAACGTTGGCGGGGTATAGTGACGCATCGTAATAGAAGAAGAGAAAATGCGGCGCCTGGGTGACTTGGTGGATTCTGTTGTTGATCGACTCGTTATCAGCATATCAGATGACAGTTCCAGGACTGAAATGTATTTCTCGAATTCGGATAAGGAAGGACCTACGGGATATCAGACGGCCGACTGTAATTAATACCTTCAGTGTCTTCAGTCTTCGACAGTACAGGGAAATCCCTGCAGTATACATTTGTATCACGCTAGACTCGCTCAGAAAAATTACGCTGTGTTTAAGTTAGGAACTTTCCTCACTCTTGTTTGTGATTATAAGACTATGTCAAGTGAGAACGCGAGCATTTTATGCTTTCCGTCTGATCACCTAAGTAGCGCACGGTGTTCTGCCGAATATTATTTCATTCTTATTAAAAATTAGATGACTTTCGAAGCTATATTGCTTCTTTGCCCCTCTTTTTTCACGTCTGGACTGCAACCGCTCACACCATCGCAGGCTACTTGGACCTCTGGTTTTCCATAGCTGTCCAAGTTTAATGCGCCGGTAAGGCCGTTGTCCCTGCTAGCTGACATCACAAAGGTGCTCGGGCTCACATGCGTTTCCTCTTCGTCGAAAAGTCTTGGCTCAAACTCGTCCAGGGGTTGAACCACACATGTCACATTACACGCCCTAAATTGGACACTTGTGATCATTTGGTTAAATTGTCTGGCTGATGGCAAGTTTGCGAAATACAAAGTTAACGTAACATATAACAACAGTGATAATAATATCAGGAACTAAATTAACGGCCCATAAATGATGTAGGGCACACAGTTGCGATTTAGTTAGAATACCGTTTATTCAGAAAGAAAACTAATAGCGAAAGTGGTCGTATTTAGAGTTACTGTTACACTCGAGCGCACATACATTTGACACAGTTCGACCATTTACAATCTCATCTCGAATTACAAGTCCATTTCCCCACCTCGTTAACTACGCGAAAAGTTAGGGCTCACACGGTGCGCGGCTGCTCACCGCTCAGAGACCAAGTCCCGCGATGCCACACAACGCGAAATTTTCCAAGACGTTTCACTTCCTAGCTACCTAAAGACCCACCGTCCGCTTTATCGTCTCAGTCCGAACTGTCCACTTTGGTGTCTCCAGGCGCACTGTCCGCTTTCGCGTCTCCAGCCGAACTCTCCCCTTTGATGCCTCGGCCAGAACTGTCCCTCTCTGCCCGTCTCGGGCCGCGTTTCCCACGCGCCGAACATCTTCGCTCAACTGACTAGCGCAGTTCCCTTTCCTGAAGCCATCCATCTGATTGGCTACAGCTTAGTCTACATTAATTCACGTTTTAACATATTTAAATAATGAAATCTTGACCACTTTCACGTTCTAAATAAAGTAACAATCCATTACATAATAAACGTTAAATCCTTTTACATAAAACCAATACAATTTCCTTCTTAACTTCGAATGTCACGGCCAGTAACCTTGCACCAATGTGCTTTCCGACTAATAAATAAAGAACAAAAGTAACTATTATGCACCAACTTTTACAACAAATATTCTATTACCTAATGATTCAATAAGATCTCATGCTGCCATCGTTCAATGTGTTTTGTGTGGAGGAAACGATGATCTGATGCTTAACTTTAAATACTGATAATTTAAATTTACAATATCTTTTAAACAAATAAATTTACATAGTTGATATTTACAACGTTTGTCATTTTAATGATCCACTTCTATATAAAATGTCGATCGTCAAGATCGACCACAGTGTTCAGATTTTAGCATTCAGGTCTTTGTTACAAAACTTGTTAATTTCACTTTAACAGTAAATCCTAAACTATTATAGATATGATCAATATTCAAGTTTTATTGGGATCACCATGAAAATTTGTGGAGAATGGCAAATTAAAATTACCTGTGGCTTGATTCCCTGCACTACTACAGAATTAAATAGTTTTCATAAATGTTTCCCTTTATGGCCGATCTTAGGTCCGCTATATTTAACACTGATGCGTCTACTTGGCCACAAAAGCCTTCTACTGGGTTTCCCTATGACGTAGGTTCTCGTCTGTCTCACTCACACACTACAGCGCTTATGCCTCAATAGACAATAGACGCCTGTGAGTTTCCCCATATCGTGCTGAATCTGCGCCCTTTGTGGCATGCGATCCTGGACGACAGGGTTGTTTCACAATTCCTGTAGACTGACTCTTTCGGCCATATATTTAAAACGAGAGCACAATGCTCGTTAACTCACATCCTGCACATTATTGCTCAATCTATGTGCTTGTAACACAACCTAAAACGTATTCTTATGATCGTACTGACTGTACTGGTCACAACTTAGCTTCCGCTCTACGTGAAACGAAATCCAATGAGATTCAAATAAACGCGGAAGAAGACATGGCGTAGTGGTTACATCAGGTTTATTGTTATGATTTCGCTAAGTCGCTCCTTGATGACTCCTTTGAAGGAACACAGCCGTTTCCTCTCCTACCCTTGCATCAAGAGCCGGCCGAAGTGGACGTGCGGTTCTAGACGCTGCAGTCTGGAACCGCGAGACCGCTACGGTCGCAGGTTCGAATCCTGCCTCGGGCATGGATGTGTGTGATGTCCTTAGGTTAGTTAGGTTTAACTAGTTCTAAGTTCTAGGGGACTAATGACCTCAGAAGTTAAGTCCCATAGTGCTCAGAGCCATTTGAACCATTTGAACCTTGCATCAAGCCAAGCTTGTGCTCCGTCTCCGATGACCTCGATGTCGACTGTGTGTTAAATGCTAATCTTCCTTCGCGCGAGTAGGAGGTCTGCTTAAACCCGTCCCCCCACGTGGGTTGGTAGATGCTCGTGCAGTGTTCGCGGACAGGAGGAGAGAGGTACGTGGAGGATGTGTTGAGTATTGTGAACATTGAATAAATTTTGATATGATTCTTGAGTTTCTCCCGGCGTATTTGATAATCAAAATATCCACGGGTGTACTGCCGGTCTACAGTGTCCAACGGGCACAATATTTCGGCGATCATACACGTCGCCATCATCAGGTGAACTGACGGACTGAGCTCCTGTGAACGTGCCGGTACGGAGATCCGCACGCTACGGCTGCTCAGGGGGAACTGGGTTCGGTCGCGGCGGCGGCAGATTTAAATACCCTCCGCCCGCGGCGCACTCCCTCCGCCGGCTTGTACCAGATCCCGTGTGAATGTGGCAGGTCGTATATTGGTCAGACGATGCGTACCGTCGAGGATCGGTGCCGTGAACACCAGAGGCACACCCGACTGATGTATCCGAGCAAGTCGGCGGTCGCTGAACATTGTTTGTCGGAAAATCACGCTATGGAGTATGAACGCACGAGGATTCTGGTACAGACGTCGAGATACTGAGACAGCGTTGTTAGAGAGGCCATCGAAATTCACACCAATGACGACCTCAGAAACCGTGACTGTGGCTACGATCTTAGCAAGGCTTGGGAACCAGCGATTGGGTTAATCGAGAGCAAATCGAGCAAACGTATAGTTGTGACGACCACGGCGGACAGAGCCATCACACCGACGTCATCTCAGACGCCGTCGCAATCTGTTCCACCGCGTGACCGTGGCGCGGGGCGCGGACGGAGTGCGCCGCGGGCGGAGGGTATTTAAATCGGTCGCCGCCGCGACCGAACCCAGTTCCCTCTGAGCAGCCATAGCGTACGGTTCTCCGTGCCGGCACGTTGACAGGAGCTCAGTCCGCCAGTTCACCTGATGATGGCGACATGTATGATCTCCGAAATATTGTGCCCGTTGGACACTGTAGACCGGCAGTACACCCGTGGATACTTTGATTAAATTTTGATATGCCATCACCGCTAAGATAATTTATTTATATAGGTGGCCGGTTTCGGCAATATCCTGCTGCCATTTTCGGATCTATGTTTACATCATTAAATAATCTCCTCCTGACATTCATCACCACTTTACAAAACGGTGATGAATGCGAGCACTCGTAATCGGCTCACTAATGTGTGGCTACGTAGCTGTTATGGACAGACACTGTATAGAACTACATACTGTACTGATGGAGGATATTATGTAATGGTGTAAACACAGATCCGAAGATGGTAACAAAGAGTCGCCGAAACTCGTCATCTATATGAATAAATGATTTTAGCCGTCTTGGTAGCTGAAAATTTATTCTGTGTTCGCAATAGTACAGGTCGCCCCCGCGCGGACGACGTCAGAAGTGTGTATGTTGTCCATTGCTCACTCGACACTGATTCCTGAAACTTTCATACTACCCTTTGGTGGGGCTGATTGACGTCTCCGTTCAAGCGTCTGTCTCTTCAGGCGTCTACCATTTCAGGTTTTTCAGATATCTCCGACGATCTCCAGTGTGACAAATAAACCTACGACGATTCGTGATCTTCGTCTTTGCATAGCTTCCGTAGCCCCTTTACTCCTATTTGATACGGGCCCCACAAACTTGAGAAACACTCCAGAATGTGTTGTTCGACATCGTCATTGCCGTCGACTTGCAGTAAAAACAAAGACAGAATGGTCAACGGTCCCTAATAATGAGAATGACTTAAATGGAACATGGGTATTGTGCCCTCCAAAAGCACAAACCTACGGCTTTCTTTGTTGTTATCGCTACCAGAGAGAAACTGTCGCCATTAGCAGGCTAACAGGAGGCCGCATGGCTACCAGAAATACGAAACAACTGTTTTTATTAAAACACTCTGCTGATTGCGACTACTGTGCACCCATTTTTTTTTTCAGCAGAATGTAAAGGTTATAACAAACAACACACGAAAACAATACACAAATTTCTGAAAACTACAGATTATTTCTAAGTTTTTTCACCAATCGGGCCTGGCATAAGCGACGACTGACTGGCGCTTCAGCGCGCGTGCCACAGCCCCTGCGAAGTGAGGCAGCCACAGCTCGGGCCCCGCACGCTCTGTCGCGCCCGCCTGCCGCCACCACAGAACAACGGTGAAAGTTGCATTCCAAGCAGCGCTCACACCAGCCTCATATTCGAGGCATCTCCAGGTGCCGCTTGTCTCTGCTGTTGAAGGCAGGGCGCGTTGACACACACACACACACACACACACACACACACACACACACACACATACGTTTAACCATACTCAACTAAACAGCACGGCTCTCGCCTCGCCGCGAAACGTCTGCGTGACGACTCGCCATCTAAAACGTTCTCAACATTATTCTTACGTCACATCTCTTTGCAAAAAATAAGAGCCAAGTCGATCTCTCGCGAACTGTATAGTGTCCCAGAAACAGTTAACACTTGTTTTCTTCATGCCTCAGCTGGTATGCACGGCAATTCTTCCCATAACAGAAGCTGTTTACCAAAATATCGCCTAATCCAGTCTTCCTCCCTGAAATAATGTGATAGCCTTCCTGATCGCAACATACGCAAATGTTCTCACCGCTCCCGTATCACATCAATCGAGCATTCTCATTAGCCCTTATCGAATTTACCAGTCGAATTACTAACGCTGTCGCTATCGAAGCACCAACCACCTTTCCTTTCTGGGGCTCTCTCTCGTGATTTTTCCAAAGATTGCTAATTTGCACGGACACTTCCCTCAATCTATACACTGCCAACTTGCTCTTTCTTTCGACAGACGCTACACTCAATGACAATCAACTATTTTACAATGATCACAATTTTTCACAGTTGTGTACAGGTCATCAAATACAAACGATACTCGCAAGAATACTGGACCGTCAAACCAATCTCCAACCAGGGAATATATCACCGAGTACCGTCAATTTTCGCTGTACTTCTCGATATCAAGAAGACCGCACTAGCCTCTCGATCGCTAACGCAACGTAGTGCACACTGTAAATAATTTCTCCACAAACACCAAACTTACGGATGTGCAGCGTGCTGTAAACCATTAACTAACTAGCAACAAGTAGAGTAAACTGACATTCGCACTTTCGAATACCGAAGTCGGTCATCTAACAGATCCGAAAAGATCAATCTTCTCTACAAACCAACTATGTTCGTTTCCACGTCTAGAGAACAGGCAAACGAATGTCCGACACACCACAATCCATATTCCCTCAACTAAATAAAGGCATCAAATGTGCAGAAGCAGTCGACCGAACAATTTAAGCGTTAGGGATTAACGCTCCACCGCAAACACGCCATCTTCTCAAAGTTACACTTGATCACGAAAGCAGCCCAGCACCTACTTGGTTCGCTATTCGCTCGTCTAGAACATGGTAAAGTTAACTATCATACGAGACATTCCTACACTCCAAGAGGCCACTGCATTCGTAAGACCGCTACCACTAACATGGGAGCACGAATCAATACTACCACAGACTTTGCATACACGAACACATTCTAGAAAACGTCTCACATATTTCTTCTATCACTACACTTACAATTAAATCTTACGATCTAGGTCTCAACAGAACGGTATCCGGCAATGAGCGAAGTATTGGAAATACACCCTACTGAAGGCTGTGGCTCTGGAACTACCTGTACCCTCCTTAGCATTAGACATACTCTCTCCTTCGCTATCACAGTCCCCCAAGTCGAATCCATACCTTCCCTACAATAGGGCATAGACATTTCCCTTACACAAACAGATATACTTTATAAACCTGATCCTAAAATGCGGACATGTCACACACCCGCCCAATGAATTTTGAAAGTCATTCAGCCTTAGCTGAACGCAGTATGTGACCGGTATTTGCAACTTCCTCACGCCGCTAGATATTTATCCAGTATGTGTAATGTATTCTGTCTCGATGCAATGTCAGATGTTCCGTTATATATTCACTGAGTTAAAGGCGATGACTCATTGAGAAGGCTCAAAGCCACAAGTGAATCATATCTCGAAACGAGTCACCTTTCTCGAACCTATCTGCCACAGTAAAAATCCAACATGGTCTTAGTCAGTCCCTACACATCTTGGAACTGCTCCCATTTATACAGCTTTGCCCATGTGATCATACAATTTTAAGTCGGGACTGAGTAGAAGTCGGACAAAGCCATATCCACCACCTTCTGCAGCCCGTCTAGAAACAGAGCGAACTGAGTTACTGCGACAGGACCGTGTTTTGACCATTCGGCGGAAATGCGCGCATTGTGGTGCATTCCCAACCAAACTACATACAAGTACTACAGATCCATGTCCATTCATTCATCGTTATTCTCTACGTAGCCCCCCACCCAGCAGACAGAAAATTAACAACTGTAGAAGCTCAAATAACTTCATCCCATACAGACCTCACATAGACGCCATTACTCGCGGATCGACGAAAAGCTGCGTTGGGGGTCCAGCGCAGAGAGAGAAACAGAGGTTGACAGAGGGAGATGAGAGAGAGAGAGAGAGAAGAGAGAGGGAGTTCGCAATGCTTCCCAGAATAGCAGAGCATGCAGCCCTAACGACATACTTCGCCCCTCGCTGAATTTACCCCTCAAACCGCTGCTGCTACTGCTCCTTATGTGGAACAAAGCTACTAAATACACACTTGATACACTACAGAGGGTGGTTTAAAGTTTCATCACCTCTACTCTATGAGAATGATCGTATCACACGTACTATACTGCAAACGGCAAGAAACGTCCACTTTGGCCTTGTTTAATTGTTTGAAACACTGTTTTATAACGAGCTTTGTACACTGCCAAGCATTCTTTTTTTTTCTGTCACGACTTAGACCTCTATATCACATTCTAAACTGGCATTGAGACACTCTTATACACGACCTCTCACAGAAAACTAGACATCACACTATGTAAATCATATTCTTACTGCGGATAGCATAACACTGAATTATTTTTAAATAAAACACACTTACAGCATAAAGAAACTAGAAGACTTTGGCAGCGTTATGGAGGTTTTCCAAACTACCGTGCGAAAGTCTTTCATGACCTCTACATTTAAGTTCATATGTCGCCGCGACGGAACAGATGATGGCTCGGCATTCAATTTCGAGTTATTCGTAATTCTGCACTCATGTACGCGATCGCTGTTTAGCTGCTAGCAACCCCCAGTAGTAGTCTCCCACCCACAAAACTTCTCCCCCAACTCAAACAAGCTATCTCACTCAATCATTATGTGGTAACCGATGCGCAGATGCTGTGGAAAAGACCCCTTCGATGTACTGTAATATTAAGCAACGGACTTGATAGTGCGAAGAATTTTACACCAAGTTCAGCACCGGCCATTGATGTGACAGCATGGCCCCCCAATTTCAGTATCACAGCTAAACAGCTCTTTTTACATCACTTTGCGAGTATGATTGGGGATGTGGGTGGATTACTGTGCAGTATGCTTGCAACAATTTTCTTAGGTTGGTAGCGGAAGCGCAAGTGACGTTTCTTTACTTTCAGAATTCAAACTTGGTGCCGGTTCCTAGCAGGAAGTGGCGATCGGGTGGCTGAGGTTAGTACAAGTGTCCCTTCTTTCCAACAATTTTCTTAGGTTGGTTAAGAAAGCGCAAGCGCCCTTTCTTTACTGCCAGAATTCAAACGTGGCACTGGTTCCTAGGAAAAGGTGGCAATCTGGCCTTCAAAGTTGTTGAAATTAGATAGTTGAAAGGCTTTTCATACTTATATGAAACTGTAAATTGAATTATTTAATATGATTAAATTGAAATGCAATTATGTACTTAGGCAACTGATAGCTTAGATGTGCGATGTTGGTGTTAGCATATTTCCAGAAGACTATGTCCGGCACGTGTATGGAGGTGGCGATCTAGGGTGTGTGACATAAGTGGTTGGACACCCGCGGGGAAATGGCGTGGCGCATGTCTGGTTATAATGCATGCGCAAGACAGAGAGAGAGAGAGTGAGAGAAAGAGAGCAGACGATGTTGAGTCAGATAACTTAGCGAGAGCGTTCTTTGTCGAGCACGCCACATGGTGGACCAGCGGTTGTGTGACATCAGGGCAGATTCCACTCTGCAGCAAACAACTTTGGCGCCAAGCGTGATCTTTGTCCGCGACGAAACCACGGGGTTGATCGCTAACCGACCGTTGCGAATTTGGGGAAGATTCCACTCTCAGTCGAACAATTTTGGCGCGAAACGTGTGGGAGGGACGAATACACGTGGTGAACGGACAACCTTCCGTTGTGACGTCAGAATCGGCAGGTTCGAATGAGCAAAACATGTTTACGCCACTGGACCCACGCGGTCTTAGCGACCACTGGACCATTGGTGTGTGTTAGTTGATTACATAGTCTTTGTGATTTTTCTGCGATAATATTTAATTCCTTACGATGTCAGTTTTGTTATATTTGCGAGGTCCTTTGATATTACATTTCACGTTACGTGGCGTACCGCCACAATGGATGACATTGCGAGGGTTACAGCGCGCAGCGAACTTCAAAACCAATTTTCTCGAAACCCAAGGCCCGTCGCTAAAAAAGCGGATCGCCTCATACTCAGGGCATGGGCCTCTACGACATATCCGAGACCCATCAAAATTCGTTCTTTACACTTGTGATGGTCCTCTTGTGAGTGTCATTTGGTGCATTCTGATTTACTGCAGCACAACAATGTTCGTTGGCTAAGTAAAGGTCAAGTTTTTGGCAAATAAAAGAAGTAGTAACCGTCTGACAGCTCGGGTACACAAGAAGCAAGGAAGCATCTGGAGTTCCTAGCAAACGAACGCAATATACTATCTGTGGCTCTCCTGGAAAACATTCTGAAATATTCAAATGCGCTCAATACTAAACGACAAGGAAGCAGGAAGTTAATACGGAATCTGATATAGCGTATCTTCTTTCGATGAAAAGCTGGATATCTTTCAAAAGACATTGCTAGTATAGAATTTATTCACATTCCAAGAAGTCTTGAATATGAAAATAATTCTGAAAAAGACATTGAACTATTTTCAAATTTTTTATCTGATCTTAAGAATAGGCAGATTCCAAGACTTCGCAGAGAGAGGGAGAAGTTGTCGATTTTTAAAATCACCTATTGAAGTTTTTCTAGGGGCGGAATGGACTAATGAGGCTGCGTAGTTGTTCCGGCTGTCAAAGCCTTTACTCCAAATAGAGATAAAAGACTTGCAGGAAGATATCTCCTTGCAAACGTTTGAAACTGAATCTGCCGAAGAATTTTGAAGTAAACGTGTCCCAGAAAACTACGAAAATTGAAAAAGAAAATAGCCATTTACCTGGCTACAATGTTTCGCTGCACATATATTTGTGAAACTTCATTCTCAAAAACAAATTTTTTGAAGACCAGTACCGCTCTATGTTGAAGACCGTAAATGTAATTGCTACCATTCAGTTTTATACTGTTGTGTCCACCTATTGTGTTTTATATTTTTTGTGAATGAAAATTAGTAAGGAATATGAGTTTGTTTTTTGGACGTGGATAAAAATTTCCAAAAGTATGCGGACCTCACCTACTTGCCGAGCCCTGGTCTGGACCTTCCCAGACGCGGATTTTAACACGTAAGTATAGAGGAGTGCCCACTTTGGAGCGAAATTTTAAACACGTGGGTAAAGGGGAAAAAGTAATTGCCCCCCCCCCCCTTCCCCAACCCGTCCAGAATTTTCAGCTGTTGAAGTATGGTGAAAATAGTGCCCGTGGAACAGATAGAGAAAAGAAGACACTGTAAGTGAGAGAGGAGGCAGTGGGAGGGGGACATATGCGTGACAGGGACGCGCTAAGTATGCAGCGGGCAGTGCGGCATTACGCTAACCGAATTTTTTCAAACTGGTGCATCCTTGAGACCCCGGTTCGCGATGTACGTTTAGAGGTTACAGAGGTCAAGGATCACACTTTATTAATAATTATAGTACAAAGTAATGTCTCCAGTTACTATTACATTCTCAGCAAGTACACCAAGTCCTTTCATCCATACATGTATTTTTTCATCATTACTCACTTTTCTACAAGAGCGTGTATACAATGTAAATGGCATATTATTATAAACATAACTAGGTCTGCTTTGAGTCTTCGGGTCAATTCCACAATGCCAAGTCATGTAGACGATGACATCTCTGTCGGCGAAAGAGTCAAGTCCAGGGAGGGAGGCGTTTTCACAATGAACGATGGCTAGCGTAAACCAACCACTACCAGAATATCCAGTAATGACGTCCAGAGTAAAATTAACTCTACAGCCACGGTCCATTTAATATAACTGCTTGGGCTGTTCCACCCACTGCCCGCTGAGCGCCTAGCCGTAATTATTAACCATAAATGGGTTCTGGGTAAAAGGATTTAGACTGTTCTGTGTTAACAGACCGCAATATGTTCGTATGGAAGGATTTTTGGTGATGTAGGCAGACTGAGGCTTGAGGCAGCTGGTTCCCCGCTGTTGTGTCAGAATCTTTTAAAGAGGAACGTGTTCGTCTTGACATTTTCTTGCTTCGACAGGAGCTTTTTTTGCCGCTGCGCTTCCCCAGTATCCTGCCACGGAAAAGTGTCGCGAAGGTAGGTCTGTTAACGAAGTCCAAAAGAGAGCGTTGGTGATGAGTAGGACAACGTTCAAAATGCCTCGTTGATGGCTAGAGGAAGACTCTGCATTCAAACAGCGCCAGTAATACCAATGAGACATCGGTATTACGGAGTCCCGCATGCATATTTATAGTTACCGTAGCGCGAATTGAAATTCAACCGTTGGTGGTTTACACAGCACTTACGCGCTATTCTGATGTGCCACATGTCTGCGATGTGACCCCAAGTTGCTGCGTAACGTTGTGTGTATGAAACGCGAGCAGCGATAAGAAACGCGACGAGCGCCGCCTGTGCAATCCGTGGCAATGTACGAACAATTTTACTCTTCGTATTTTAAGTTATAAAGACATGTATAAATGAAAGACCGTATTATAAGTGAAATATGTTATTACAGTTCGTTTTATTTTTCATTTTTGCACCGTTGGCGTGTTTCTCCTCCTTATCAAACATACTGAACTTACACGACTTATGGGTTAAGCGAAGAACTGTAAATCTTTGTCGTCATATGAAGTATGTACAGGGTGTCTGCCATTGCAGGTAGAATCAAATGCGGCGACAACAGCGTTACCCCTCTGGCAACACCGGTTCGCGCTCGATCACATTTGGATGGGTCACAGTCAAGGGTAAAGTGAGTGCGTTGCTTTAAAGGACATTTAAGTCGTCCAAGAGGCGTCCAATAGCAAGGCTTACACCAGGTCGTGGTGGGCGAGTGGAGAACAACGGGACAAGCAAATAATCCTAGTAAACATGGAACAGGAAACTACGTGGGGGAGGTGGGAAATAAGTTTCTCAAGTCGACTGTGGTCAGAGCTGCGTGTGAAAGGAAAAAAAAAAGAACGAAACATTAAAGACAAGATATATCTTTATTTTTCTACATAATTTCCAAGTACATTAAGACATTTGTCATACCGCTTCATAAGCTTCAAAAAGTCTTCCAGGAAAAAACCATGGCGTTGCGTACGGATGAAGCGTTGAACGGCTTGTCTGACGTCAGCATTGCTGCCAAAGCGCCTTCCGCCGAGAGTCTTCTTCAAAGCAGGAAACAGGTGGAAGTCACTTGGTGCGAGATCCGGACTGTAAGGCACGTGGTGTAGGCGCTCCCAACCAAGAGTTGCAATATGTTTTTGCGTTGCCGTCGCCGTGTGTGGTCTCGCATTTTCATCCGACAGCAGAACGCCAGGCCGCTTTTTCCGAATCACCTCTTTCAATTTCGACAGAGTGGCACAGTACCGCGCCGCATTGATGGTTGCATCCTCCAGAAAGTCCAGCAGCAAAACTACTATGGCGTCCCAGAAAACGGTGAGTAGCACTTTACCTGCAGGCGGAGTGCTTCTGAACTTCTTTCGGACAGGTGATGACGGATGTTTCCACTCCATGGATGCGGCCTTCGGTTCTGGCGTGTAATGGTGGATCCACGGTTCATCCCCCGTCACAATCCGAAAATCCGAAACAGAAGGTCATTGTCAGATTCGTGGTAACGCACGAGCTGTTCCAGGCTGAACGCCATGCGTTGATCCGTGTGTACCGGGGTCAGTTGGCGGCGCACCCATCGTGCTGACACCTTCCTGTATCGAAGAATATCGTGGATGATCTTTTGAGTTCGCTCATGTCCAAGTTCTTCCGCTACTCCATCGATGGTGATACGCCGGTTCGCTTTAATCACATCATCCACCTTCCTGGCGTTTGCATCTGTAGTGACCGTGCCCCCCCATGAACCATGGACCTTGCCGTTGGTGGGGAGGCTTGCGTGCCTCAGAGATACAGATGGCCGTACCGTAGGTTCAACCACAACGGAGAGGTATCTGTTGAGAGGCCAGACAAACGTGTGGTTCCTGAAGAGGGGCAGCAGCCTTTTCAGTAGTTGCAGGGGCAACAGTCTGGATGATTCAAAACGGCCTTGCTGTTCTGGTACTGCGAACGGCTGAAAGCAAGGGGAAACCACAGCCGTAATTTTTCCCGAGGGCATGCAGCTTTACTGTATGGTTAAATGATGATGGCGTCCTCTTGGGTAAAATATTCCAGAGGTGAAACAGTCCCCCCATTTGGATCTCCGGGTGGGGACTACTCAAGAGGATGTCATTATCAGGAGAAAGAAAACTGGAGTTGTACGGATCAGAGCGTGGAATGTCAGATGCCTTAATTGGGCAGGTAGGTTAGAAAATTTAAAAAGGCGAATGAATAGGTTGAAGTTAGATACAGTAGGAATTAGTGAAGTTTGGTGGCAGGAGGAACAGGACTTTTGGTCAGGTGAATACAGGGTTATAAATACAAAATCAAATAGGGGTAATGCAGGAGTAGGTTTAATAATGAATAAAAAAAATAGGAGTGCTGGTAAGCTACTACAAACAGCGTAGTGAATGCATTATTGTGGCCAAGATAGACACAAAGCCCATGCCTACTACAGTAGTACAAGTTTATATGCCAACTAGCTCTGCAGATGATGAAGAAATAGATGAAATGTATGATGAGATAAAAGAAATTATTCAGGTAGTGAAGGGAGACGAAAATTTAATAGTCATGGGTGACTGGAATTCGTCAGTAGGAAAAGGGAGAGAAGGAAACATAGTAGGTGAATATGGATTGGGGGGAAGGAATGAAAGAGGAAGCCGCCTTGTAGAATTTTGCACAGAGCATAACTTAATCATAGCTAACACTTGGTTCAAGAATCATAAAAGAAGGTTGTATACCTGGAAGAATCCTAGAAATACCAAAAGGTATCAGATAGATTATATAATGGTAAGACAGAGATTTAGGAACCAGGTTTAAATTGCAATACATTTCCAGGGGCAGATGTGGATTCTGAGCACAATCTATTGGTTATGAACTGCAGATTGAAACTGAAGAAACCGCAAAAAGGTGGGTTATTTAAGGAGATGGGACCTGGATAAACTGAAAGAACCAGAGGTTGTAGAGAGTTTCAGGGAGAGCATAAGGGAACAATAGACAGGAATGGGGGAAAGAAATACAGTAGAAGAAGAATGGGCAGCTCTGAGGGATGAAGTAGTGAAGGCAGCAGACGATCAAGTAGGTAAAAAGACGAGGGCTAGTAGAAATCCTTGGGTAACAGAAGAAATATTGAATTTAATTGATGAAAGGAGAAAATATAAAAATGCAGTAAATGAGGCAGGCAAAAAGGAATACAAACGTCTCAAAAATGATATCGACAGGAAGTGCAAAATGGCTAAGCAGGGATGGCTAGAGGACAAATGTAAGGATGTAGAGGCTTGTCTCACTAGGGGTAAGATAGATACTGCCTACAGGAAAATTAAAGAGACCTTTGGAGAGAAGAGAACCACTTGTATGAATATCAAGAGCTCAGATGGCAACCCAGTTCTAAGCAAAGAAGGGAAGGCAGAAAGGTGGAAGGAGTATATAGAGGGTTTATACAAGGGCGATGTACTTGAGGACAATATTATGGAAATTGAAGAGGATGTAGATGAAGACGAAATGGGAGATAAGATACTGCGTGAAGAGTTTGACAGAGCACTGAAAGACCTGAGTCGAAACAAGGCCCCGGGAGTAGACAACATTCCATTAGAATTACAGATGGCCTTGGGAGAGCTATTCATGACAAAACTCTACCATCTGGTGAGGAAGATGTATGAGACAGGCGAAATACCCTCAGACTTCAAGAAGAATATAATAATTCCAATCCCAAAGAAAGCAGGTGTTGACAGATGTGAAAATTACCGAACTATCAGCTTAATAAGTCACAGCTGCAAAATACTAACGCGAATTCTTTACAGACGAATGGAAAAACTGGTAGAAGCGGACTTCGGGGAAGATCAGTTTGGATTCCGTAGAAATGTTGGAACACGTGAGGCAATACTAACCTTACGACTTATCTTAGAAGAAAGATTAAGAAAAGGCAAACCTACATTTCTAGCATTTGTAGACTTAGAGAAAGCTTTTGACAATGTTGACTGGAATACTCTCTTTCAAATTCTAAAGGTGGCAGGGGTAAAATACAGGGAGCGAAAGGCTATTTACAATTTGTACAGAAACCAGATGGCAGTTGTAAGAGTCGAGGGGCATGAAAGGGAAGCAGTGGTTTGGAAGGGCGTGAGACAGGGTTGTAGCCTCTCCCCGATGTTATTCAATCTGTATATTGAGCAAGCAGTAAGGGAAACAAAAGAAAAATTCGGAATAGGTATTAAAATTCATGGAGAAGAAGTAAAAACTTTGAGGTTCGCTGATGACATTGTAATTCTGTCAGAGACAGCAAAGGACTTGAAGAGCAGTTGAACGGAATGGACAGTGTCTTGAAAGGAGGATATAAGATGAACATCAACAAAAGCGAAACGAGGATAATGGAATGTAGTCAAACTAAATCAGGTGATGCTGAGGGAATTAGATTAGGAAATGAGACACTTAAAGTAGTAAAGGAGTTTTGCTATTTAGGGAGCAAAATAACTGATGATGGTCGAAGTAGAGAGGATATAAAATGTAGACTGGCAATGGGAAGGAAAGCGTTTCTGAAGAAGAGAAATTTGTTAACATCGAGTATAGATTTAAGCGTCAGGAAGTCGTTTCTGAAAGAATTTGTATGGAGTGTAGCCATGTATGGAAGTGAAACATGGACGATAACCAGTTTGGAGAAGAAGAGAATAGAAGCTTTCGAAATGTGGTGCTACAGAAGAATGCTGAAGATAAGGTGGGTAGATCACGTAACTAATGAGGAGGTATTGAATAGAATTGGGGAGAAGAGGAGTTTGTGGCACAACTTGACTAGAAGAAGGGATTGGTTGGTAGGACATGTTTTGAGGCATCAAGGGATCACAGATTTAGCATTGGAGGGCACCGTGGAGGGTAAAAATCGTAGAGGGAGACCAAGAGATGAATACAGTAAGCAGATTCAGAAGGAAGTAGGTTGCAGTAGGTACTGGGAGATGAAGAAGCTTGCACAGGATAGAGTAGCATGGAGAGCTGCATCAAACCAGTCTCAGGACTGAAGACCACAACAACAACAACAACAGTGACCGTGCTCGTCCATCCAGGTCTCGTTATGTCCTGCACTTGCTGACGTCCTTGACTAAGTTTATGGCACCATCTCCGCACCATTTGCCTCGACATCACACCTCACCCTTACACCTCAACAAGGCGGATAACACCTCTCACTTCCGCCTTTGACCACGACTCCAAAAAGTACCTTCTCTCCATAGCTCCGGGAAATGTCCGAGCGGCTGGCCTCCGTTTTGCGCAGGCACTGTGACAGCGCCATCTGCTTGATTGCGGCCGACCTCTCCCCAATGGTGTATCGGTGTCTTGCACGTGTGCGTTCACCTGCCGTGTCGTCTTTCGCCCATATCACACATCTCTGCCCACAGTTGACAGGGGAAACTTATTTTCCAACTCCCCCTCGTATTTCGTCCCAGTCGAACTCAGAAATACGCACTTGGCTGATGCGACGTATTACGGCTGACTACATGAACAGCAGCGACCCCGTGGCTGCAGACTGCAGATACGCAGCTGAGGACGAACGTGTCACAGTACGTGTGGAGCAGCTAACCCTGCACACACACGTCCCACAGTCCCGGGCCAGCTGTGCATGCAATGAAGACAGTTGCCAGTTCGTCCCCGCAGTTCGTCGACGCTATCAGATACGCCGGAGCACAGGAAAGCTTTAAAATATCCCCACACGAAGGAATCCATCGGGTTCATGACGGAGGACACGGGAGGCTATGGTGGTGTTACCGAGTCACCATGAGCGATGTAACTTTTTTTTTTTGGTCATCAGTCTACTGACTGGTTTGATGCGGCCCGCCACGAATTCCTTTCCTGTGCTAACCTCTTCATCTCAGAGTAGCACTTGCAACCTACGACCTCAATTATTTGCTTCACGTATTCCAATCTCTGTCTTCCTCTACAGTTTTTGCCCTCTACAGCTCCCTCTAGTACCATGGAAGTCATTCCCTCGTGTCTTAGCAGATGTCCTATCGTCCTGTCCCTTCTCCTTAACAGTGTTTTCCACATGTTCCTTTCCTCTCCGATTCTGCGTAGAACCTCCTCATTCCTTACCTTATCAGTCCACCTAATTTTCAACATTCGTCTATAGCACCACATCTCAAATGCTTCGATTCTCTTCTGTTCCGGTTTTCCCACAGTCCATGTTTCACTACCATACAATGCTGTTCTCCAGACGTACATCCTCAGAAATTTCTTCCTCAAATTAAGGCCGGTATTTGATATTAGTAGACTTCTCTTGGCCAGAAATGCCTTTTTTGCTATAGCGAGTCTGCTTTAGATGTCCTCCTTGCTCCGTCCGTCATTGGTTATTTTACTGCCTAGGTAGCAGAATTCCTTAGCTTCATTGACTTCGTGACAATCAATCCTGATGTTAAGTTTCTCGCTGTTCTCATTTCTACTACTTCTCATTACCTTCGTCTTTCTCCGATTTACTCTCAAACCATACTGTGTACTCATTAGACTGTTCATTCCGTTCAGCAGATCATTTAATTCTTCTTCACTTTCACTCAGGATAGCAATGTCATCAGCGAATCGTATCATTGATATCCTTTCACCTTGTATTTTAATTCCACTCCTGAACCTTTCTTTTATTTCCATCATTGCTTCCTCGATGTACAGATTGAAGAGTAGGGGCGAAAGGCTACAGCCTTCTCTTACACCCTTCTTAATACGAGCACTTCGTTCTTGATCGTCCACTCTTATTATTCCTTCTTGGTTGTTGTACATATTGTATATGACCCGTCTCTCCCTATAGCTAACCCCTACTTTTTTCAGAATCTCGAACAGCTTGCACCATTTTATATTGTCGAACGCTTTTTCCGGGTCGACAAATCCTATGAAAGTGTCCTGATTTTTCTTTAGCCTTGCTTCCATTATTAGCCGTAACGTCAGAATTGCCTCTCTCGTCCCTTTACTTTTCCTAAAGCCAAACTGATCGTCACCTAGCGCATTCTCAATTTTCTTTTCCATTCTTCTGTATATTATTCTTGTAAGCAGCTTCGGTGCATGAGCTGTTAAGCTGATTGTGCGATAATTCTCGCACTTGTCAGCTCTTGCCGTGTTCGGAATTGTGTGGATGATGCTTTTCCGAAAGTCAGATGGTATATCGCCAGACTCATATATTCTACACACCAACGTGAATAGTCGTTTTAAATTCCGATTCTAATACTGGATCCCCTATCTCTTCTAAATCGACTCCTGTTTCTTCTTCTATCACATCAGACAAATCTTCACCCTGATAGAGGCTTTCAATGTATTCTTTCCACCTATCTGCTCTCTCCTCTGCATTTAACAGTGGAATTCCCGTTGCACTCTTAATGTTACCACCGTTGCTTTTAATGTCACCAAAGGTTGTTTTGACTTTCCTGTATGCTGAGTCTGTCCTTCCGACAATCATATCTTTTTCGATGTCTTCACATTTTTCCTGCAGCCATTTCGTCTTAGCTTCCCTGCACTTCCTATTTATTTCATTCCTCAGCGACTTGTATCTCTGTATTCCTGATTTTCCCGGAACATGTTTGTACTTCCTCCTTTCTTCAATCAACTGAAGTATTTCTTCTGTTCCCCATGGTTTCTTCGCAGCTACCTTCTTTGTACCTATGTTTTCCTTCCCAACTTCTGTGATGGCCCTTTTTAGAGATGTCCATTCCTCTTCAACTGTACTGCCCACTGCGCTATTCCTTATTGCTGTATCTATAGCGTTAGAGAACTTCAAACGTATCTCGTCATTCCTTAGTACTTCCGTATCCCACTTCTTTGCGTGTTGATTCTCCCTGACTAATGTCTTGAACTTCAGCCTACTCTTCATCACTGCTATATTGTGATCTGAGTCTATATCTGCTCCTGGGTACGCCTTACAACCCAGTATCTGATTTCGGAATCTCTGTCTGACCATGATGTAATCTAATTGCAATCTTCCCGTATCTCCCGGCCTTTTCCAAGTGTACCTCCTCCTCTTGTGATTCTTGAACAGGGTATTCGCTATTACTAGCTGAAACTTGTTACAGAACTCAATTAGTCTTTCTCCTCTTTCATTCCTTGTCCCAAGCCCATACTCCCTGTAACCTTTTCTTCTAATCCTTCCCCTACAACTGCATTCCAGTCGCCCATGACTATTAGATTTTCGTCCCCCTTTACATACTGCATTACCCTTTCAGTATCCTCATACACTTTCTCTATCTGTTCATCTTCAGCTTGCGACGTCGGCATGTATACCTGAACTATCGTTGTCGGTGTTGGTCTGCTGTCGATTCTGATTGGAACAACCCGGTCACTGAACTGTTCACAGTAACACACCCTCTGCCCTACCTTCCTATTCATAACGAATCCTACATCCGTTATACCATTTTCTGCTGCTGTTGATATTACCCGATACTCATCTGACCAGAAATCCTTGTCTTCCTTCCACTTCACTTCACTGACCCCTACTACACTCCTGGAAATGGAAAAAAGAACACATTGACACCGGTGTGTCAGACCCACCATACTTGCTCCGGACACTGCGAGAGGGCTGTACAAGCAATGATCACACGCACGGCACAGCGGACACACCAGGAACCGCGGTGTTGGCCGTCGAATGGCGCTAGCTGCGCAGCATTTGTGCACCGCCGCCGTCAGTGTCAGCCAGTTTGCCGTGGCATACGGAGCTCCATCGCAGTCTTTAGCACTGGTAGCATGCCGCGACAGCGTGGACGTGAACCGTATGTGCAGTTGACGGACTTTGAGCGAGGGCGTATAGTGGGCATGCGGGAGGCCGGGTGGACGTACCGCCGAATTGCTCAACACGTGGGGCGTGAGGTCTCCACAGTACATCGATGTTGTCACCAGTGGTCGGCGGAAGGTGCACGTGCCCGTCGACCTGGGACCGGACCGCAGCGACGCACGGATGCACGCCAAGACCGTAGGATCCTACGCAGTGCCGTAGGGGACCGCACCGCCACTTCCCAGCAAATTAGGGACACTGTTGCTCCTGGGATATCGGCGAGGACCATTCGCAACCGTCTCCATGAAGCTGGGCTACGGTCCCGCACACCGTTAGGCCGTCTTCCGCTCACGCCCCAACATCGTGCAGCCCGCCTCCAGTGGTGTCGCGACAGACGTGAATGGAGGGACGAATGGAGACGTGTCGTCTTCAGCGATGAGAGTCGCTTCTGCCTTGGTGCCAATGATGGTCGTATGCGTGTTTGGCGCCGTGCAGGTGAGCGCCACAATCAGGACTGCATACGACTCAGGCACACAGGGCCAACACCCGGCATCATGGTGTGGGGAGCGATCTCCTACACTGGCCGTACACCACTGGTGATCGTCGAGGGGACACTGAATAGTGCACGGTACATCCAAACCGTCATCGAACCCATCGTTCTACCATTCCTAGACCGGCAAGGGAACTTGCTGTTCCAACAGGACAATGCACGTCCGCATGTATCCTGTGCCACCCAACGTGCTCTAGAAGGTGTAAGTCAACTACCCTGGCCAGCAAGATCTCCGGATCTGTCCCCCATTGAGCATGTTTGGGACTGGATGAAGCGTCGTCTCACGCGGTCTGCACGTCCAGCACGAACGCTGGTCCAACTGAGGCGCCAGGTGGAAATGGCATGGCAAGCCGTTCCACAGGACTACATCCAGCATCTCTACGATCGTCTCCATGGGAGAATAGCAGCCTGCATTGCTGCGAAAGGTGGATATACACAGTACTAGTGCCGACATTGTGCATGCTCTGTTGCCTGTGTCTATGTGCCTGTGGTTCTGTCAGTGTGATCATGTGATGTATCTGACCCCAGGAATGTGTCAATAAAGTTTCTCCTTCCTGGGACAATGAATTCACGGTGTTCTTATTTCAATTTCCAGGAGTGTATATCTAGATTGAGCCTTTCCATTTCCCTTTTCAGATTTTTTAGTTTCCCTACCACGATCAAGCTTCTGACATTCCACGCCCCGACTCGTATAACGTTATCCTTTCGTTGATTATTCAATCTTTTTCTCATGGTAACCTCCCCCTTGGCAGTCCCCTCCCGGAGATCCGAATGGGGGACTATTCCGGAATCTTTTGCCAGTGGAGAGATCATCATGACATTTCTTCAATTACAGGCCACATGTCCTGTGGATACACGTTACGTGTCTTTAATGCAGTGGTTTCCATTGCCTTCTGCATCCTCATGTCGTTGATCATTGCTGATTCTTCCGCCTTTAGGGGCAATTTCCCACCCCTAGGACAAGAAAGTGCCCTGAACCTTTATCCGCTCCTCCGCCCTCTTTGACAAGGCCGTTGGCAGAATGAGGCTGACTTCTTATGCCGGAAGTCGTCGGCCGCCAATGCTGATTATTTATCAAAATTTAGGCAGTGGCAGGGATCGAACCCGGAACCGAAGACGTTTTGATTATGAATCAAAGACGCTACCCCTAGACCAATGACAAAATCAGACGAGGGTAGTTTATTCGCTTTTTGTTACATTTTACTTGCAGTTTTTCAAAACACACGTAGCCTCAGACATTAAGACTGCTACATTATCGGTTTGACTGCACTTGTGCACGCGTCCAAATGGAGACAGGTATAAGATTATTGGCAACATCAGCTTATTACACAGCTTTTTATTCGATTCTTTCGATTGTAGCTACAACTATAGGACACATGTATGAAAGTTTTGTACAGTTTCTCAGAGGCCACTAGGCCTATACTTTTTCTCTTGCTTTCTCTGTTTCATCAGTGTCCATGCCTGCCAAGCCCAACAGCTTACACGTATGTGTGGTTGTTTTCCGCTTCACGCCTGGAGATAATTTTGGAAGTGCCTTTACCCCAATTCCATAAATTCTATCGACACACGTCACACGTCGTCGAACCTAGAATGGATTGTTTCCGTTACTTGCCGGGCTCCTGGTACAGCACCAGGAGACTTGTTTGCAAATTGTTTAATGTGTTTATTGGCAATGGCGCGTTTCGTCTTGTGAGGCATATTCAAATTAACCTAGAGGTGCAAAATAACATTGTGAAGCACGGGAACAAAAAAGTACATCTTTTAGAGGCAATGGAAATTTTTAAGCAGTTGTACGCAGAGAAAGATTATTGAATAATCAGTTAGTTAGTAGAAATCGGTTATGATACCCAGTATACTAAACCATCAATTGTTCTTCATCGTCAATATTGCCTTATTCAATCCTTTATCTTCTATCTGGATTTTGTGTTCTGACTTGTTATGTTTTACTTTCATTTTAAGTTTTATCGTCAGGTAAGTTTTAACAACTTCATACTTTATAGAGGTCAATTTACCCCGACACAGCTTGAGTCTTCGCACTTATTTTATCACTACACCTGCAGTAATTTGAATTTCATCATTTTAGTGTTTACCTATTTTATTATTTTCTGCATATATACTTTAACTGTATAATAGCTTTTCTTAAGTACGTTAACTAGGCAATGCCGTCAACTGTTAATCTAATCTACATCTACATGGACAAGATCATATTTAACTGCCTGGCAAAGGGTTCATCAAACCAGCATCACAATTCTCTATTATTCCAACCTCGTATACCGCGCGGAAAGAGCGAACACCTATATCTGTCTGTAGGAGCTCTGATTTCTCTTAGTTTATCATGGTGATCGTTTCTCCTTGTGTAGTTAGGTGTCAACAAAATATTTTTGCATTCGAAGGAGAAAGTTGGTAATTGGAATTTCGTGAGAAGGTTCTGCCGCAACGAGAAACGCCTTTGTTTTAATGTTGCCCACCCCGAATTCTGTATCATTTCAGTGACACTCTCTCCCCTATTTCGCGATAATGCAAAACTTGCTGCCCTTCTTTGAACTTCTTCGATGTACTCCGTCAGTCCTATCTAGTAAGGATCCCACACCGCGCAACAGTATTCTAAAAGAGGACGGACAAGCTTAGTGTAGTCAGTCTCCTTAGTAGGTCTGTTACATTTTCTAAGTGTCCTGCCAGTAAAACGCAGTCTTTGATTAGCCTCCTCCACAACATTTTCTGTGTGTTCCTTCCAACTTAAGTTGTTCGTAATTGTAATTCCTAGGTATTTAGTTGAATTTACAGCCTTTAGATTCTACTGATTTATCGTGTAAGCTGAGTATAACGGATTCCTTTTAGCATTAATGTGGATGACCTCACACTTTTCGTTTCTCAGGGTCAACTGCCAATTTTCGCACCATACAGATATCTTCTCTAAATCGTTTTGCAATTTGTTCTGATAGTCTGATGACTTTATACGACGATAAATTACATCATCATCTGCAAGCAGCCTAAGACGGCTGCTCACATTGTCTCCCAAGTCTTTTAAATAGCTAAGCAACAGCAAAGGACCTATAATACTACCATGGGGAACGCTACAAATCACTATTGTTTTACTCGGTGACTTTCCGTCAGTTACTTCGAACTGTGACCTCTCTGACAGGAAATCACGAATCCAGCTACATAATTGTGATGATATTCTATAAGCACACAATTTCACAACATGCCATCTGTGTGTAGCATATTGTTAAATGTCTTCTGGAAATCTACAAATACGGACTCAATTTGTAATCTCTTGTTAATAGCACTCAGCACTTCGTGAGAGTAAAGACCTGGTTGTGTTTCACAAGAACGATGTGTTCTAAATCCGTGTTGACTGTGTGTCAGTAGACTATTCCCTTAGTGGAAGTTCAGAATGTTCGAACACAATATATATTTCAAGATCCTGCTCACATCGACGTTAAAGATATGGACCTGTAATTTAGTGGATTGCTCCTACTGCCGTCCATGAATATTGGCGTGACCTGTGCAATTTTTCCGTCTTTGGGACGGATCTTTCGTCTAGTGAGCGGTTGTATGTGTCTGTTAAGTATGGAGCTAATGCATCAGCGTACTCTGGAAGGAACCTAATTGGTACGTAGTGTGGACCGGAAGACTTGCTTTCATTACGTGATTTAAGCTGCTTTACTACTCCGATGATATCAACTTTTAAATTACTCGTGTTGGCAGGTGTTCTCGATTCGAATTCTGGAATGTGTACTTCGTTTTCTTTGGCGAAGAAATTTCGGGCGGCTGTGTTTGGTAACTCACCTTTGGTAGCACTGTTGTCGATAGTATTTCCATTAATGTCTTTTACTACGGTTGTATAACCTTGTCTTTACGGCCCTATATTTGTGTGGCCGGCTGCGAAGTCTGACGTATCCTGCGTTCTCGACCGCATTACATTTACATTACGTCGACAGTTCGCAACCCTCCATGCTCCATGCTGTATGTTCAATATTATGTAAACTCTTTTAAATATTTTTCTTGTTTTGTCATAGTTTGTCTTCTCAGTAGGTACTGTAGTTAACCTGTGGCATTTTCTTCCCTGTTTCAGGTCCCGTATGCTTTTATTTGCCTACGGACGATAGGACGATGTTTCCTCACAATTTTTATCTTAATGCCATCCGCTGGAATTTAAGAACGAATGTTGGTCCATCAGATTACTTCTTACTTAAGTTCACAGTTATTGTTAGTTGTAGTGACTGCTACACATCATGAAATTTTGCGTCATACTACACGTTCCCCCCGTTTTTTATGTATCTATGCCTCATAGCGTTATTTTACACCCCTAGGATAACCTGAAGAGACACCACAGCCGCGAAACGATTTATTGTCAATAAACAGAGAAAACAATTTACATCGAAGAATGTCTTATTTCAGGGCCAATCATGGACGTATACCACATCTGGTGTTACTTGACGAACGTCATTGTTTTCTTTACGTACACAGTAATTTTCTCAAATCAAACTTTTGTGGGAGGTCGCTGTCAAACGCTGGCTGAGCCGGCCGGTGTGGCCGTGCGGTTAAAGGCGCTTCAGTCTGGAACCGCGTGACCGTTACGGTCACAGGTTCGAGTCCTGCCTCGGGCATGGATGTGTGTGATGTCCTTAGGTTAGCTAGGTTTAATTAGTTCTAAGTTCTAGGCGACTGATGACCTCAGCAGTTGATTCGCATAGTGCTCAGAGCCATTTGAGCCATTTGAACGCTGGCTGAGTCAGATTGGCCCCTTGGCTGCAGTACGCTTGCATCCATCCAGAGACATCCTGTGACAGTGCAGTCTTGCGCATCTTCAGTGGTGCGTTTCGCGAGATGTGACCCAGCTTCAGAGTTGGGTCTGCACTGGCAACCACTGAGCAACAGAGGCGCAGAGAAGAAAACGCTTTCCTGACAAATTTTGACCTCTTAATAGTTTCCAACGTGTTTTCTCCCAACACTGACTTCCATGAGGTATGAAGTTCAGATGGTTCAAATGGCTCAAATGGGTCTGAGCACTATGGGACTTAACTTCTGAGGTCATCAGTCCCGTAGAACTTAGAACTACTTAAACCTAACTAACCTAAGAACACCACACATATCCATGCCCGAGGCAGGATCCGAACCTGCGACCGTAGCGGTCACGCGGTTCCAGACTGTAGCGCCTAGAACCGCTCGGCCACCTCGGCCGGCGTGGTTGAAGTAACTTTTGTCGAAATTGTAACTCTAGTAAGTGATACTGGATACATGTACCCACGTTTTCGAAGAGAAACAAGCACCATTATTAAAGAATAGCTGAAAAACAGGAAAACACCGAAGTAGTGGAAACGTTAACAGCCAGTCCAGTTAGACAGCGACACATTTGCGCCACGCACAGTTTCAATGGAACCACAGTCGGCAATGCTAAGTGTTCACAAGAATTACAGAATGTGGACCAAACCAAGAAAAACATGGGCAATGCAGAAACAATCAACCAACTAAACAAAAAAGGACAAAAAAGCAGATGTGTAAAAAACGACATTGTCAGTTGCAACCAAAAATCACACAGAGGACTAAACAGGACAGTATCAAAATTAATAATAGAAAGAAGATTCCCAAATTTTAAGATATAATACAAGTGTGATGGATGCTGAATGAATGCACAAGACCATGTAACGAAACATTATTTCCCACGCATAGCGAAAAGCAGTCAATCGCCTGCAACCAAACATGACATTCAAAATCCCCCACTATACACAATCACCGTTCTCTCCTTCTCTGTTAGTCCATAATGGCAAACGCAGCACAATATACACGATGTGCAGCACAGTTCTCTACTATTCACAGTTGGACTGATCATTCAGAATTAGTGCGACAACAGAGAGAAACATCACGGCGGAGAGGTAAACATCAGCAGCAGCTCCCTCTGAGTGAGTCGCCAAATCCATTGCCGCAGCTTCTGTGCCGTTTGCAAACTGACAAAACGAGATAATAGTTAACTGGTAAATGATGTGGTGGTAACAGAGTCGTACGATTGCATCAAACGGTACACGAAGGCAGGGCAATATGGCGCAAAATGTTAGTTTCAGCAAGTCCACTATTGCTACAGTCGGGAATAATGTTTAGAAACTTAATTATTTGAACAACGAAAGAGAGAACTCGACACCGTTCTGCTGTTTTGCAGATGACATGCCGCCAGTGCATTACATAAACAAAAGTACGTTACTGCGCTAAATGCAAGTCATAATCATGCCCTCGAAAGTGAGTAAACTCATCAATAGCAGCAGCACATAGGCTACTTTCCTTTTGGACAAATATAAAAGAGTAATCAAAACTTGTAACATATATCTCGCAGAAGATGTCACATGTGCCAAAAATAGGGTTAGGTGTTTTGTGGAAGCGGTGCTACAAAACCCTTATTTATTTCATATACTCACAAAAAATAGCGACTACAGGATCTTTAAATGGCTCTGAGCACTATGGGACTTAACTTCTGAGGTCATCAGTCCCCTAAAGCTTAGAACTACTTAAACCTAATTAACCTAAGGAAATCACACTCATCCATGCCCGAGACAGGATTCGAACCTGCTACCGTAGCGGTCGCGCGGGACCAGACTCTAGCGCCTAGAACCGTTCGGCCACCGCGGCCGGCGAGGAACTTTAAAACTGGATAAGGCTGTCACATGTATGCAGGGTGTTACGCGGGTAATCGCTTTCCGGCCAAATGTTCTTTTAACCTAGGGAACAGGTGATAGCCCCTGGGCGTCAAGTCAGGACTATAGGGTGGGTGGGTGGGTGATTATGTTCCACTGACACTGTTGCAGGAGAGCAACGGTTTCCCGAGCAATGTGTGGGCGAGCGTTTTCACAGAGAATGTGTACGCCATTGCTCAACATTCCTCCGGTTCTGAAGTGCCCTTTTCAGTTTTTTCAGAGTCTCACAGTACCTGTCGGCGTTAATTGTGGTCCCAGCGATTCAACTCCGACGACGAGGTGAAATAAGAGGTTTATAACTTTCTGAATAGCACGGCGGCGAGCGTGTATGACACGGTCATACAAAAACTGCCACAGCGTCTACAAAAACGCATCAACAGAAATAGTGATTATGTCGAAAAATAGCCAAATGTTCAAGCTGTAAACTGGTGTAAACCATTGTACAAGTAAACAGGTCTATGTACTGAAAATAGGAGACCTTACTTTTGGAATTACCCTCGTAAAAGCTTTAGCGCCAGTTTCCTTACTCATAGTTCTTAAGGTATCCATTTTGGAGCCCATATTTACTGGACAGTTTTTTCTTGTTTTGGTGTAAGGAACTTGCCCCTAAAGCTTGTCGTGTTTCTAGGGACGCCTTGCATACTTGATTTGATCTGCTTGGAATCTTCATCCCTTTCGGTTACATGTCATAGCGTCATTAGCGTTACACGAACAACAGGAGCAGATTCCTTGGCGCAGCTCGACGGGACCCGCCGATTCTTCGGTCCAGTGATTTGTCTCGCGCTAATGCGGCGGTGACGGCTGAAAGCGGCCCTCGCGCCGGTAATTGGCCGGCATTAATCAACGTCGAAATGGCCATCAGAGTCCGGGGAGGGGCTCAGCGTCCTGCGCTCTTGCAGGGGGCTGTCTGCTCTGCTTCCGGATACCCGGCTCCAACTCCGTTTGCCGGAAACGAGCAGGAGACGTACTGTAGATCGTGCAAAAACCAACAGGTGCAGTGTGTTAAAAGTAACAAACTTGTATGCACTATGAAATCATAAAAATCCCGCTCTTTGTTTCTCTCTTTTTCTCTCTCTCTCTCTCTCTCTCTCACGCACACACACACACACACACACACACACACACACATTCAGTTACACACAAACGTATCTTCTTATTTTTTGTTTTGCATAATAGGAATCATTGTTCGTTGTAAGGCAAATGGTGGCAGCAGTGAAATCAACGGGACGAAGTAAGGTATAGTCGCAGCAAGGCACACCTCATCTTAACGATTCGGCGGCCTGTAATTGAAAAGTGTCACGATAATCTCTCCATTGGCAATAGATTACAGAATAGTCCCATTCGGATCTCCGTGGGGGGGGGGGGGGGTTGGAGGGGGGGGCAGGTTACCATGAGAAAAAGATTGAATAATCAAAGAGAGCATAACGCCCTAGGAGTCGGGACTTGGAATGTCAGAAGCTTGAACGTGGTAGGGAAACTAGAAAATCTGAAAAGGGAAATGGGAAGACTCGATCTATATATAGTAGTGATCAGTGAAGTGAAGTGGAAAGAAGAATTTCTGGTCAGATATCAGTAGCAGCAGAAAATGGTTTAAGTTGAACAGGATTCGTTATGAATAGGAAGGTAGGGCAGAGGGTGTGTTACTGTGAACAGTTCAGTGACCGGGTTGTTCTAATCAGAATCGACAGCAGACCAACACCGACAACGATAATTCAGGTATACATGCTGACATCGCAAGCTGAAGATGAAGAGACAGAGGAAGTGTATCAGGATACTGAAAGGGTAATACAGTGTGTAAAGGGGGATCAAAATCTAGTAGTCAAGGGGGACTGGAATGCAGTTTTAGGGGAAGGAGTAGAAGTAAAGGTTACAGGAGTATATGGGCTTGGGACAAGGAATGAGAGAGGAGAAAGACTAATTGAGTTCTGTATCAAGTTTCACTTCGTAATAGCGAATACTCTGTTAAAGAATCACAAGAGGAGGAGATATACTAGGAAAAGGCCCGTTGATACGGGAAGATTTCAGTTAGATTACATCATCGTCAGACAGAGATTCCGAAATCTGATGCTGGAATGTAAGCGTACCCAGGAGTAGATGAGTAGATATAGAATCAGATCACAATACAGTAGTGATGATGAGTACCCTGAACTTCAAGACATTAGCAAGGAAGAATTAATTTGCAAAGAAGTACGATACGAAAGTACTAAAGAATGACGACACACGGTTGAAGTTCTCTAATTCTCTACATAAAGCAGTAAGGAGTAGATCAGTAAGCAGTACAGTTAAAGAGGAATGGACATCTCTAAAAATGTTCCATCACAAAAGTTGGGAAGGAAAACATAGGTACAAAGAAGGTAACTGCGAAGAAACCATGGTTAACAGTGATACGACTCGCTGATGACATTGCTAGCCTGATTGAAAGTGAAGAAAAATTACATGATCTGCTGAACAGAATGCACAATCTAATGAGTACAGAGTATGGATTGAGAGTAAATCGGCGAAAGACGAGGGTAATGAGAAGTAGTGGAAATGAGAACAACAAGAAACTTAACATCATGACTGATGGTCACGAAGTAGATGAAGTTAAGGAATTCTGCTACCTAAGTAGTAAAATAACGAGTGACAGACGGAGCAAGGAGCACATCAAAATCGGACTATCAATGGCAAAAAGGGCATTCCTAGCCAAGAGAAGTCTACTAATATCAAATATCAATAATTAAAAATTTCTTCCTCAAATTAATGAGGAAGAAATTTTTAACAATGTACGTCTGGAGTACAGCATTGTTTGATGGTGAAACATGGATTGTGGGAAAACCATTTGAGATGTGGTGTTAAAGACGAATATTGAAAATTAGGTGTTCTGATAAGGTAAGGAATGAGGAGTTTCTGCACAGAATCAGAGAGAAAAGGAACTGATAAAGAGAAGGTACAGGATGATAGAATATCTGTGAAAACATCAGGGAATGAACTTCCACGATGCAAGACGGAGCTGTAAAAGGCAAAACCTGTAGAGGAAGACAGAGATTGGAATACATCCACCAAATAATTTAGGACGTAGGTTGCAAGTGATACTCTGAGATGAAGAGGTTAGCACAGGAGAGGAATTCGAGGCGACAGACAGCCGTAGCTTCAGCGCATGGGGTGAGATAGGCGTTAGCTTTCACATTTGTAACCGCATTACACACTATTATATGCTATGGGCACCCACGCCACAGGTATGCGTGCTCTCGACGATTAACGAAGCACACATATACCACTACGGGCAATGTAAAATAGTGTAGCAACAATAATTTTAGAAATAGATATAGTTGCAGTCAGTCAGCAAGCAAACATCCAGATATTACGATGCTGTTTGTAGCATATCTAGTAATATAAGCTGGAGGTTATTCACTTGTAATTTGAGTTAATTCCTTTTTCTTCAAAACTTATCCTTATTTTCCAACTTTTGTTTTCGTCCTACATTAATACAACCAATAGCTACTGTTAATATAATTTATTGATATTTACAACATATAAATCACTGATTACTGAAAATGTATGACCTGTTTAGAGCTTACGGATAACATGTCAAAAATAGTGGCAATAAATTGAAACAGAAGAAACGTAGCGTGGGTGGGCCTTCCTGCCACAGGCAGTCTAAGTCAGGGCGGAAAACAGAAGATACATTGACCTCAGCAAGCTTCTTTGGAGACGCACCTATAGCAAAAAGCATTGTCGTAATTAATTAAATACAAACCATGATGGAGGACAGATGTGCAGCACTTCTCACACGGCGAGGAGGAAGTTACTGCTCGCAAAAGGTTAATTCTAAAAATCGTAATAATTAAGAAGCCTGAAATGTGTCAGTTGAAGTGTTTCATAAATAATTCTAGATTAAATTCCCAGATTCCTTAAGAATTGCAATATATATAGTTTATTCGCCTGAGAGTAGTGATGCAATACCGATTCAAGAGCAAATAACGACCTTATCTTAGGGCTACAACCACGCTTCTCAGGGAATTACGTGAGTTAAAATCGACATCAGGGAATCCGCTGACGGTCCCATTGCGCTGCCTGCGCCACTGGGGAACTTGTGTGTCATACATTCAAGAAAAAGAGGTGACTAGAACCTGTGAAGGGAACGCTGGACTCTTGAACAGATAATGGTCTAAGATGAAGTCACCATCTCCCCATTCACCTGGGCCTGCAAGATGCCTTAAAAAGGCGAGAAAATCCTCTGGTAACACTTTCATCTCTGGGCCAGTTAAATGATTTACTAAAGGCTGGAAATCTCTCCCCTCATCTCTTTCCACTCTTGAACAATTAGATGGTTCAAAATTATGGGAATACCTTCGCCTCCACCATTTTTTTCTACTTCATTTATGTGAGTTTCGTCATTCAAGGTATGGGCATGGCAATTAAAGGATCATCCAGAGTAATATTGCAGTAATTGCTATAATAAAGTTTGAGATTAGGCACTTTGACCTTAAAGTATGTGACTGCTGCGTGTCTGAATTACTATAGTTTAAAAATGTGATGGCATATTCTGAAAAACAGCGGTATATACACTCCTGGAAATGGAAAAAAGAACACATTGACACCGGTGTGTCAGACCCACCATACTTGCTCCGGACACTGCGAGACGGCTGTACAAGCAATGATCACACGCACTGCACAGCGGACACACCAGGAACCGCGGTGTTGGCCGTCGAATGGCGCTAGCTGCGCAACATTTGTGCACCGCCGCCGTCAGTGTCAGCCAGTTTGCCGTGGCATACGGAGCTCCATCGCAGTCTTTAACACTGGTAGCATGCCGCGACAGCGTGGACGTGAACCGTATGTGCAGCTGACGGACTTTGAGCGAGGGCGTATAGTGGGCATGCGGGAGGCCGGGTGGACGTACCGCCGAATTGCTCAACACGTGGGGCGTGAGGTCTCCACAGTACATCGATGTTGTCGCCAGTGGTCGGCGGAAGGTGCACGTGCCCGTCGACCTGGGACCGGACCGCAGCGACGCACGGATGCACGCCAAGACCGTAGGATCCTACGCAGTGCCGTAGGGGACCGCACCGCCACTTCCCAGCAAATTAGGGACACTGTTGCTCCTGGGGTATCGGCGAGGACCATTCGCAACCGTCTCCATGAAGCTGGGCTACGGTCCCGCACACCGTTAGGCCGTCTTCCGCTCACGCCCCAACATCGTGCAGCCCGCCTCCAGTGGTGTCGCGACAGGCGTGAATGGAGGGACGAATGGAGACGTGTCGTCTTCAGCGATGAGAGTCGCTTCTGCCTTGGTGCCAATGATGGTCGTATGCGTGTTTGGCGCCGTGCAGGTGAGCGCCACAATCAGGACTGCATACGACCGAGGCACACAGGGCCAACACCCGGCATCATGGTGTGGGGAGCGATCTCCTACACTGGCCGTACACCACCGGTGATCGTCGAGGGGACACTGAATAGTGCACGGTACATCCAAACCGTCATCGAACCCATCGTTCTACCATTCCTAGACCGGCAAGGGAACTTGCTGTTCCAACAGGACAATGCACGTCCGCATGTATCCCGTGGCACCCAACGTGCTCTAGAAGGTGTAAGTCAACTACCCTGGCCAGCAAGATCTCCGGATCTGTCCCCCATTGAGCATGTTTGGGACTGGATGAAGCGTCGTCTCACGCGGTCTGCACGTCCAGCACGAACGCTGGTCCAACTGAGGCGCCAGGTGGAAATGGCATGGCAAGCCGTTCCACAGGACTACATCCAGCATCTCTACGATCGTCTCCATGGGAGAATAGCAGCCTGCATTGCTGAGAAATGTGGATATACACTGTACTAGTGCCGACATTGTGCATGCTCTGTTGCCTGTGTCTATGTGCCTGTGGTTCTGTCAGTGTGATCATGTGATGTATCTGACCCCAGGAATGTGTCAATAAAGTTTCCCCTTCCTGGACAATGAATTCACAGTGTTCTTATTTCAATTTCCAGGAGTGTATTAACATAATTAATGACACAAGGCACTTTGACATTATAGTGTGTGATTAAATTACTATAGTTTAATTATATCAAGTAATATTTTGCAAAATGAAGGTAAAAATTAATGCTGAAGATATTCTGGCATTATAGTATGTGACTCAAGCACTAATGAAGTACTACAAATCAATGACGAAACCACATTCTATTCTTAAGCACTCCAAAACGGGATATCTGCATTTCTTGACCAGCTTTCCCGAAATACATACTGCCCAAGATCGTCTACCAACTACACCATTATCACAGGTTAAACAACTGGCGCTGTGCGACATCCAAACAAACACACTGGTATCCCACATTAAGCGATACTTAAGCAAATACATCGATATCCTATGTTAAACAACTTGCACAGAAAGATATTTTAACAAATACATTCATATCCAACATTAACCAAACAGCACACTGCATGAAATATGTATCAAGTCCACATTATCCTTGTGTTGTTGGTATGCAGCATGACTATATGGCTGATCCTAGTAGACTTCTAAATAACGATAGAAGGAACTGAGTACATACACTTGTAACACATTGCCAAATGTACAGTGTAAGAAATTTTCCTATTGGTATTAAAAATGATGTAACAGAACGTTAAAAAACAATAGTGGCGCTATGAGTCACCCTATGCTGGTCATGTAATTAACGATGGGAAATCTGAGTATGTAGACACACAATACATCAGTACATGTATAACGTAAACAGCTATCCCAACCCACGATAGGCAAGGTGCAGAACTGGTAACGAAATTTGTATTCAAAATAAACTAGAAAACTGCGAGGATTAGCGTGCACACTTCTGCAGGTAGCCTGCTCACTGCCGACTGCCGATGCTGCAACCTCCAGCACGAGTATCTGTCGTCAAACATCTGCTGCCTTGACCACTAGCAATAGCCAGAAACACCCAAAAGATCTTATAAATACAAGCGAAGAAGGGAGAGGCACAGGGAGAGGGAGAGAGAGAGACCCGATCGCCGGCACCTGGCACACCTCAAATCATAGTAAATCACTTGCCTTGCTCTTACCCATAGACGACTACGTTTATCAAATGCTGCTGGTGGAAGCAGCAGACAATGATAAATCACACAGGCAGAAAGCAGATGGAATGCAGCTAGTCTTAGAAAAAGATCTAAACATTTTTATTACACGCTTCTAGCACCCACAAATACTGCCAGTAAAAAGTCATTATTAAAATCGTTACAACTGGATAATCACCTATCAGTGTATTGTTCCACCTTTATTATGCTAATTTCATTCTGTAGCTATGATATCGGTTAGTTCCTATTAATCTAGCATGAAAGCGAAGGATCACTAATACGGGGCGTGTTTTTTAAGTAAGGTCCGTTTGAACATAAGTACACAACGAAAGGTTATTTCAAAAAAGTAAATTTATTTTCAGAAAGTATATGCTTCACTCAATTTTTCGACATAGTTGCCAAGTTTCTTCAAACATGTATCATACCTCTCAACCAATTTTAAAATACCCTCTTCATAAAAACTTGCCACCGGCTCCGATAACCAAGAGCTCACAGCCGTTTCCACGTCGTCGTCATCATTGTAACGGTTGCCACTGAGGTGTTGTTTGAGATGGAGGAACAGATGGTAATCGCTCGGCGCACGATCAGGACTGTAGGGTGGGTGGTCTAAAACATCCCAGCCAAAACTGTCCAATAAATAGCGGGTCTGACCTGCAATGTGAGGTCTTGCATTGTCGTGGAGAAGGACAGTCCTCTTTGTCACCATGCCGCGTCTTTTGTTTTGAATCGCTCTGTGTAGCTTTCTCAGGGTTTGGCAGTATGGTTCTGCATTGCTAGTGGTTCTTCGTTGCATGAAGTCGACCAACAAAACACCATGCCTATTCCAAAACACCGACGCCATGATTTTGTGCTGGGACAGGGTCTGTGTGGCGAGTGTGTGTGTCTCCATTCCACGCTCTGTTGCTTCGATTCGGGCGTGATATGCGAAACCCATGTTGCGCTCCAGTTACGATCGGACTCAAGAAGGCGTCACCTTCTTCGTGATAACGCGTCAAGAACTCCATCGCACACTCAAATCTTTGGTTTTTGTGGTCCTCTGTTACTGCACCCAACTAAACATAAGGTGTTCAGAAACAATTTTGTAAAGCACTGATCTCGACACGACAGGAAATTCGTTTGAGAGACGTGTTGTTGTGAAGGTCCTGTTCTCACGAGCCCTCGCTTAAAATGAAGCCGCCAAATCGTCTGTAATCAAAGAAGGGCGACCCGTGCGGTCCTCATCATGGACGTTGTCGGAGCGGTCCTCATCATGGACGTTGTCACGGCCACCTTTGAATTCTCGTACCCACTTTGACACTTTGCTTTCTCTCATAACAGTATCACCGTACACTTCGCAATTCTGTCGATGAATTTCTGCAGCAGACAGGTTCCTTGCTGACAAAAACCGTATCACTGAGCGAACCTCACACGCGGCGGGCGAGTTGATAGTCTTAAAACATTTTAAAAGCACCGAACAGAACCGTACAGGTTAGCTACAGAGCTGAAACAGCACAGTTGTTCCGGAGGCATGCCGTACGCCAAGTACGCGCTTGTTGCGGTATGCTCGCGAACTACTAGTGTCTGCAACAAAACGGACCGTACTTAAAAAACACGCCTCGTAGCTATGAAAAAATCCTTAAATTTCTGCTTGTTTTTGTATCAATGGTGAAATATCATGATGTATCTAAAGACCTACTTAATGACAACACTTGCCCGCGAAAGGCAAAGGTCCCGAGTTCGAGCCTCGGTCCGGCACACAGCTTTAATCTGCCAGGAAGTTTCACCACTGACCGTGATCGATGGACCCTCTGGCAGGCACATATATGTGATTTGCAGAGTATTCATATAGATGTAGATGTAGATGTAGATGTGCATCACACTTGATAGTGCAAGAGATGGGTTCCTACGATTTATTGTAAAACCTTGTTACCCACAGCAGCTCTCTATAAGACGAACGAAAGCTGAGAAAAAAAATTATGGCTGTCCCATTGTGAACAACACGAATTTAAAGCAGAATTTTATGTACTGATTCAGTACAACAGTAACAAATTAGTCCCATTAAATATTCATTTAGTCAGTATTAACAGTCAATTAAAAAACATTAAGGATAGCCAGAACCAACATAGCGAACCGCTAACCTACACATCTCACCCACCTGATTCGACCCTCCTCATACTGCACCCCCATACATATTATCCTCATTTCTAACCTTATCATTTCTTAGAATAATACCTTACAGTTCTCCATGTTAATATCTAGGCATATACTAGGCATTTATAAAGAATTCTTAGATCACTAAACAATCCCACTTATCTCACATGCTAGCAAAGTCATGCAGAAAATCTTACAGAATAGATTTCGCAAGTATCTAGAACGAGAACTATCGGAAGAACAAGCTGGATTTCATAAAGGAAGAGGAGCCAGAGATCAAATTGTCGACATTCAGTGGATTATGGAAAAGGCAAGAAAATTACAGAAAGACCCGTATCTCTGTTTTTTTTTATATAATATCAGAGCTTTTGACTGTGTCGATTGCAATAAATTACGGGAAATACTCGAAAATATGGCTGTACCAGACCAACTCATTCATGGAGTTTGTACTCTGAGCAAGAAGCCGTAATGAGAACTACGTATGGAACAACTAATTGGATCAAGATTCAGAAAGGGGTACGACAAGGCTCCGTATTATCACCTTACTTATTCAGTCTATATGCGAAGCACATTATGAGTGCCAGGCTAGATAAAGAAGAAATTGGAATTAAAGTAGTTGGAATAAATATAAACAACCTTAGATACGCAGATGATACTATACTGTTGGCAGAAAGTGCAGAAGAGTTCAAGGCTCTCCTGCTGGTGTTAGCTTCAATGTTAAGAAAACGAAAATTATAGGAATTGCATACAGGAGGAGAAACAATGAAGGTAGTGTCTATGTTCAATTATCTCGGTTCCCAAATTTCTGCCCGCAGCTCGTGGTCGTGCGGTAGCGTTCTCGCTTCCCACGCCCGGGTTCCCGGGTTCGATTCCCGGCGGGGTCAGGGATTTTCTCTGCCTCGTGATGGCTGGGTGTTGTGTGATGTCCTTAGGTTAGTTAGGTTTAAGTAGTTCTAACTTCTAGGGGACTGATGACCATAGATGTTAAGTCCCATAGTGCTCAGAGCCATTTGAACCAAATTTCTGCTGATGGTGACTGCAGCCACGAAATCAGGAGATCCTTGGTGCTTGGTAAAAAAGACAATGTCAAGACTCCTTTGAGTTGTGATGTTGTAGGAAATTTCTTAGAGTCCCATGGACTGTAAAGAGCACGAGTAGGTCAATACTAGAACAAATCAAACGAGAGTGCTTCCTGGAAGGTCTCGTACTAAAGCAAAATCAGACCTACTTTGGACACATCCTGAGAAGACTTGTTTCACTGGAAAAAACACTAATACTGGGGAAAATCGAAGGCACTAGAAGAAGAGGACGTCAGAGGCTGAGATGCATCGATTGAATCACAGACGTTGTGTGTTCCAACCTGGAAAGCCTGTGGGAGAAGGCGCAGGACAAAAGATACTGGCGTGCTTTAGTTCATGGGGTCACGTAGAGTCGGAACCGACGAAATGCATGGAGACAGAGAGAGGAGAGATAGAGAAAGAGAGAGAGATACTAATGGACATTAATATCGCGTGTGTCTTCCAGTAGAAATCGAATAGTATGTAATAGTAATAACGAAGAATGAAAATCGTGACTGAGAAGCCTGAGAGCGTTTGTGTGTTTCACAGAGCAGTCTGACAGATGTTCTGACTTACGTACGCAATCCCTGCACTGGTTTTTCATCTCCACAGTAACACTGGATTCCATGGAAGAGTGACAATATAGCTCCCGCCAAATTCTCCTGGGTAATTTTTGGGGACATGCGCTTCGGATAGACTAGCGATAATTATGCCCTACCATCACATATCTCACACAGAGGCCATAGGTAAAAGATAAAGGAAACAGATGGGGCAAAAAAGTAGATTAAATAATTCAAAGTCTTTATGTCTGTAAAAGATTACACGTAGAACAGCAAGATATGTAAAATATAACCCATGGCTCATGTTGCCCACATGCTATTCAAGTCAGGGTGGACCGGCATATGTAGTTTTTGCTGCAATAACCTTGAAGTAATTTCTTTAATAGTGATCTGCCTAATCTTCTTGATACATCAGTACATTTTTGTTAATACTGATCGAATACCAAGATGGACTGTTACATACAGTGTAAATATTCTCTTCAAGTAAATCCATATAGGTAGTTCTTAATATTGTCAACAGAAAATCAGTATCAAGTATCTCAAGGCCTGTTGATCGGTTGTTAAATTGTGATGTAACAATTACAGAAATAAAACTGCTGATGAGAATAAGGCAATTTCATTTCAAAATCAGGCGGAAATTTTGTATGCATCTCGAAGACAATAGGTTTTCAATGACGAAAGCATAAACAGAGGTAGATTTATAGTTCTCCAGAACAATCATCAAAGAAACCTTTAATTTTAATTATTCAGTGGTTAGTTTAGCATCTGCCTGGTACCAGTACTCAAATGTATGGATGTAGCAAACCACCTCATTCATGCAGTTTGCACTGTGACCAAGAAGCCGTAATGAGAACTACATATGGGACAACTAAATGGATCAAGATTCATAAAGTGGTACGACAAGGCTGCATATTATCATCTTACTTATTCAGTCTATATGCGGGGCACATTATGGGGAGTGCCAGGCTAGATGAAGAAGAAAGCTCATTCCTTTCAGTTGCCTGACAGTAAACTGTGTGATCTGCCTATGTTTTCTAGGAACTTAAACAGCTTTATGAAAGTTTTCCTTTCTAGGTTGACATTGTGCTAAGAACAAGTTGCCTTGCAGAAACTTTGTAGATACTCGCTGGCCTGATACAGGTTAGATAACAAAGAAACCCAGTAGGGTAAGCAATCACAGCATAAATATTCTTCTATATTTACATAGGGAATATGTAGAAAATATCGAAAATATAGAAAAACATGTAAAAATATACAAAACTATGGAAAATGGAAAAATATGAAAAATGCAGAAAAATATGGAAAACGTATTTGATGGGCAAATTATGAACATTGATGGTGATAATCACTACTCGATACTACCAACTTGTGGAGGAATAAACACATCCATAAGAGCTATAAGAAGTGCAGAAGCTCAGATGGTAAGGTGTTAAGTGTTGCAGAAAAAGATAGGCACGGCCCCCACAGTTTTACGTTTTCTTGGTTTTGGTCCGGTGATCGCAGCGTACACCGCAGAACAGGGTCTTTTACGACTACATAAGTATATAGTCGACATAAGACATAAGGTGGCGTAACTTTTTGATATTGGTTTTGTTAGATGACTGTGGTTCATTTACGTGAGACTGCCACATAGTTGTACTTCTTATATTAAGTGGTTCTTAGGACTAAAACCCATAGACTCACAGGCAATGTGTATTTTGTCGGTATGTTTTTTAATATAAGACCAGACGGATATACATTTGTGTAACCCTAAATTTGTATATGACTTTTGGAAGGTTTTATATATGACCAGAGAGATGTGCGCTTGTGTAACTCGACAGTCCCAGAAAATTTGCATTTCTTTTCGGTATGTTTTATATGTAACCAGGCAGATGTGCATTTGATGTGGCCGGAAAAATCTGCGCTTATACACAAGGTGTGTTTTATTGGTATTTTTATATATGACCAGATGGGTATGCACTTAAAATTTGTATATAGTCTTGGTAGATATTATATATCACCAGACTGATGTGCTGTGTATAACCCTGCAGATCCCATAAAATATCTATGCATGTTCGTATCTTATTACGTATAAGACCAGACAGATGTACATTTTTGTAATTCCGCAGTTCTCATGAAATTTGCATTTGCTTTTATGTCGTATATGTGACTAGGCAGATGTGCAATTGTGTAGGTCTGCAGTTTTCATAAGTTTTGTATATACTTACGTGATACATTAATCTCCAGAATTATGTATAAGCCCTAATGACGTAGTGTTACCACACACGCAGAGCCTGTTATGACGAGAGCTGTGACATTCATTGGCGACTCTTCTGCTAGCGCCATCTCGCGACGCGGCCTGTAGTGTAAGAACAGAGCCGGAGTTGCGGTAGTACATAGCTTGCGCTTGTATGTGATGGAGACACTTGACATTTATAATGTCATCTCTCTTGGACGCTACTTACGACAACGTTCTAAGGCCTGCGCGTTACAGGCAACTATTAATATCACTTTTGTTTGCCTTAATGTTGTAACCTGTATGTGTCCTAAGGTACGTAACTAAATTTATATGTATACATGTTATATAAGTGGAATCCAAGCCCACATTTATAGAGTTGTCTGTCCTGCCTAGATCCGATGATGGCGGTTTTAGTTTCGCCGAAACCGGTAATCATAGAATAAAAAGAATTCCTGCGATCTTGGCTACCAGTTTATTGTTTTACCTTATATGTCATTAATGCAATGGTTTCCATTATCTTCTGCATCCTCATGCCTTTTAGGTGCAGTTTCCTACCGCAAGGGCAAGAGAGTGCCCTGAACCTCAGTCAGCTCCTCCGCCCTCTTTGACGAGGCCGTTGGTTTATGATGTAAGTCTTTGGGCGTCATTGCTCACGATTTTTATTCAGAATCTAATCAGTGGCAGGATTCGAACCAGGGATCGAGGAAGTTTTATTACTACCAAAGACGCTGCTCCTAGACTACATACCAGTACTAACAAGGGGGAGGCGCAGAAGTGAGTGCTACCTTATTCCAGTATAAAGATTCAGGAGGGACGTGAGTAATACCTCATGCCTGTGGGCACGTGAGTGCTACCCGAGTGCAGAACACAGTCCCGGAATACTCAGGGATACTTCCTCATATGGCAACCACCCTCCAAAGTGACGACTGCCAGGAATTTGGGATAACATGGAGGTGTAGTGCTGATCATTCTTCCAGCTACAAATCACCGTAACGTACTATAAACAAAGATGACCTTCTGCTGATATTAACGAGTGATGAAGTAATGGGTCTTTCCCCGGAGTCTTTCGCGACGGCATACATGAATAAAACTTTCTCGGTTTTCCAGCCGCGTCAATTCGAATAAAATCCTCGAGCTTTCGATGGCCATCTCCGCCATCGTCGTCAGTTCACTGACTGCCGGGAGGCATGATGACGTCATCAGCAGCCAATCAGATCGATCCAATGTGGTGCGCGCGCGTTAAGTCGACCCGGGCAGCTAGCGGAGCTATTGCGCGTGGCAGCACCGGTGACGTCAGGTGGCGCCAGAAGCAGGCGCCACGTTTGAAACTGCCGCTCCCGCGTCGCGCATCTGTCTTCTTTCGATGTCCAACGCCCGTCCCTATGCCCTGCTGAGTGTGTATCCCTGGTCTCTGTAGAAATTGTTGTTGTTCAAACGAATCTCGGCCGCTTCCTTTATAACGGAGTCCCAATATGTAGACGCATGAGCCAACACTTTTGTATTTTCGAACTGTAAATGTCCGTTTTCTAGGCAATGCTCCGCTATGGCCGACTTGTCAAGCTCCCTTTGTTTTATATGGCGCTTGTGCTCAGTACAACGCTCCGCAACCGTGCGAATTGTTTGTCCAATATACATGCAGCCACATTCACAGGTTACACCATACACACCGGACACTCGAAGAGCAATGTCGTCCTCAACAGGGCGCAACATATCTCGTATCTTGGGGGCGGGCCGGAACACTGATCTCAGCCCATGTTTCTGCAGCAGATGTCCTAACTTACTGCTAGTTGCTCCACCGTATGGCAGGAATACAGTCCGTTTGGCCTCTTCTTCTGAGTCACCAGGCGTCTTTCGTCGGCGGCCCTTGAAAGCGTTTGCGATCTCTCTTTTGCTGTATCCATTTCCCCGAAAACACGTTTTAAGTTCTGCAATTCAGACTGTAGGTGATCGTCGTCAGAGATAATCTTGGGCCTATGAACCAACATGTTTAGGACAGCTTTCTTGTGTACAGTGTAGTGGAAGTTATTGGCGTCCAAGTACCGATCAGTGTGTGTTGCTTTCCGGCACACTGAATGACCAAACTGGCCTCTTGCCTTCCGCTCAACGAAAACATCCAAAAATGATAGCTTGCCATGCTTCTCCATCTCGACAGTAAATTTAATGTTGGGATGGACACTTCATATGATCAACGAACTGCTGTAGTGTATCTTCACCATGAGGCCATATCAGGAAGGTGTCATCAACGTATCGTAGAAAGCAACACGGCCGTAATGTCGCAGTTTGCAGAGCCTGCTCCTCAGTGCTCCATGAAGAAATTTGCGACTGCTGGAGACAGTGGTGATCCCATGGCTGTGCCGTCCGTCATCTCGTAATATTCATCGCAGTGCAAAAAGTACTTTGTCGTTAGGACGTGACGGAACAACTTAATGATTCCAGATAGAAAATGTTGGGCCAAAAGATCCAGCGTATCTTATATTGGCACCCTCGTAAAAAGTGACACAACGTCCAGGCTAACCATTAGGTCGTTTGGGCCTGTCTTCATTCTCCTGCGTATCTCAACAAATTTCTGCGTGTTGACAACATAGTGTTCGCAATGTCCCAATGTTGGTGCTAATAATCCTGCCAGATGTTTGGCAAGTCTGTAGGTGGGCGGACTGATTGCATTAACAATGGGCCTCAGAGGAACACATTCCTTGTGTGTATTTGGTAACAGATAAAGCCTGGGAGGTCCGACGGCACGAGGCGTTACTTTATTCACCACATCATCTGGTGAGCCCAGCATTCACGTAGTCAGATGCGGGAAAACCACATCAGCCTGACATGTACACAGGCTGTCGTCGTTAATCTGCCATCCGGATTCCGGTTCGGCGCGCCTCCCCAAATACTGAAGGGCGTGTGCTAATGCGAGCGGTTATCCCTGTAGGTCATTGGAGATAGTATTGGTAATTGTATTGCACTGAAGTCGTCAGGCTGTTAGTTACTTCTTGGACTGCATCCATCAATCCTGAGAGCCCAGGCAGCAAGACCCAACTGTGGACGGTGGTCTCACTGCAGTTGCCGACATCGTACCACCAGTCCACGACCCGCTTCCGTGTGAAACCCGTTATAAGAAGGAAGGGAGGAGATTTTAGAATTTAACATCCTTCGATGGTGCATCATTAGAGACGGAGTACAGCTCGCGTTTGGAAAAGAGGGGGAAGGAATTATGCAGTTCGCTCTCGAAGGAGTTATCCTGGCATTTGCCTGATGCGATTTTGGAAAATTATGCAAAACCTATGTCTGCGTGGTTGGACTGGGATTTGAAGCCAGCCTGGCATCATCTGCCGCTGCCTCACTCACCTTATCAGCTCTAGGCTACTGCGGCAACCTTGCTTGTCTGTACGATCCGTAACTCTGTGTTACGTTATCAGGCGGAACAGGAAGGCGTGGGATCGTGGGGACGACTGCGGTGCACTCTAGCGCACTTCCCAATCCGCTGGTCTGCAGACTACAGCTGTAGTGGTGATAGTTTGGTCAGTACTTTACTTTTTGCTCACTTTCTGCTCGGTACGAAGGGCCAGCGCTCGATGTCTTGCGTTTGTTTTATGCCACTTAGCCGTCGCAGCTGCCTATAGCGCTTGCTGGGTCGTCGTCCGACCGCCAGCGAGACCCGCGCCCACACGTACAGTTTCCTGTGTTCGCCACAATGAAGCGGGCAACTCGTTTCACGTCTCTTCTTTTCTGTTGAAGCAGCTTTTTAACTTATTTAAAATGAAATAAATTCTGTGAAATAGAAACAAATCGCTTGATACTTTAGCAGGGAAAATGCAGAATATGGTATAGATTTTAGGGCCACCACCTTGATTTGTGAGCGCGTATACCTCGGTATTTGTTGTCGAGCCATAGAACCATAGACATCATGGTAGTTAAGGTAATTGGGTTGAGCTCGATCTAACTTGTTCGATACAATATACGCAGGACTAACGTTATGTAAAGTTGTATAGTGGCTTAGCTGATAGTATCCTGTCACTATTTAAAGTACTACGTGATCCGTGTGTACGATTATAAATAAACTGGCCTTTCGGTTATAATAACCGATTACTTTGCACCCTAACGTATCTATGTACAGTGTGCTGTCAGTTGATATTGAAGTGTCTTCACTTTCTTGTTATAGCGTACGGAATCCCTGGTTTCGCTGCACTTACCATCTGAATGTCCTACTGCGTTGATGTTCTTTGTAAGTCGTTTCAGAGATTTCGTCTGCTAATTTGTTTAGATGCATCCATTGATCAACGTTCCTAATGGGTTCGTACATTTGGCATCGTGCGGTTGTGTTGTTATCTGTGATTTGTGTCTGCTGTTACTGTAAGTCTCACAGAATCGGACTGTGTGCTCTGGGTTTCCTAATACGTGTGGACTTTGGAGTCTGACTCAGACAAACGTGGGGTAACTAACTACGGGGAGAAAGGGGAGGATAATGTAAATGTTAAATTAAGAAGTGCTGGGATCGACATGTTTCAGTTTTAACCACTTCGATATGTCGGGGAAGAATGTATAGACCCTTCGATCCTTACCGGCGACCCAACATTCACCTTGCCAGTTTTCCATTCGTCATTTTCTAGGTGGGTGTTCGTTGTTAATTGGTACACCGTCTGTCACTTCATACTTGTGTAGTCCACCCATATTTAACAAGTACGCTGAAGCCAGAAATCTGATACCAAAAGGACTTGTCGAGGGGAATGAGCACGTAATATTCTGAACAGGAACCTACGTCAGCAGACGTGCCGTTTCAGTGCTACAGAAGTTGGAAAACCTGTTTGCTAGGCAGGTGTGCAGCAGAATAGTCATGGTGGAGCGTGGTTACGTCTAATCGGCTCATGTCAACTGAGGACTATCGTCTCACCTGGTTCGAACCTCATTAACGTGACTGGCAGTGTTATAGCAACATGATTGAGTACACGTTTGCAGAATACACCGATATGATAATTCTAAATGGCGAAGCTCACGGTAATGGAAGGGCTTCTCGTCGCATTTACCAAGAGCATTCTCCACACACAACGTCTGACTGTTTCCATCACAAGTAAGCAACAGCTTCTTGAGTTTCTGCGTGTAAATTTAACATCCAATAGCCACGGATCTCGCGTTTACGTTTGCTTTTGAAAGTAAACCGATTTTGTACATATTACAAGTTGCCAATCAGGGCCAAATTATTTAGTTTCACCTGAGTGCTTCGGTAGTTAGGTTTTCGAATATCTGCGTATTTCTAGACACAGTTCGTGCGATTTCGTCAGGGTGTACAGTAGAGTTGCGCAGCACGTGCCGATAGTCCATTTACCTGCATGGTTTAGTTTTCCCCCGTCTTTAGTATGGACAGGGACTGCGAGTGTTATGTGCGGATGCGAGTCGAGTTGGTGACACTTCGCTCTCAGCTTCAGGCTGTGATGGCTTCGGTTACACAGCTTGAGGCTGCAGTGGATGGGCACCACTGTTGTGAGCCAGCCATAGGGATCCAACGGACGTCCACCCCGTCAGAATCCTCCGATCGGTCCTCAGCGGTGGCCATCCGAGTTACTGTTCGTTCTGAGGCTGACCCCTCACTTGTGGTCGAGTGGGAGGTCGCCCCCGGGCGAAGTAGGCTGCGAAAGTCTTCCCAGGCGGCCGCACGTAAGGCCTCCCAGTTCGTCTGACAAACAGGTTCCAGGTGCTGTCTGTGGCTGACACTGTCGCTGAGCCGGATGCTGTCGCCTGTCCTGTTTCAGAGGAAACCACTCAGCCTGCAAAATCTGGGCAATCGCAGAGGGTGGGATTATTGGTAGATGGGAGCTCCAACGTTAGGCGCGTTATGAGCCCCTTAGGGACATGACTGACAAGAAGGGTAAGAAAATCAATGTGCACTCCGTTTGCATACCGGGTAGAGTCATTCCAGATGTGGAAAGGGTCCTACCAGATGCCATGAAGAGCACAGGGTACAGCGAACTGCAGGTGGTTGCTCACGTCGGTACCAATGATGTGTGTCACTTTGGATCAGAAGAGATTCTCTCTGGATTCGAGCGGCTAACAGAAGTGGTAAAGGCTGCCAGTCTTGCCTGCAAGATGAAAGCAGAGCTGACCATTTGCAGCATAGTCAAGAGGACCGATTGCGGACCTGTGGTACAGAGCCGAGTGAAGGGTCTGAATCAGAGACGCAGACGGTTCTGCGACCGTGTAGGTTGCAGATTCCTCGATTTGCGTCAAAGGTGGTTGGGTTTTGGGTTCTGCTGAATAGATCAAGTGTCCACTATACGCAGCAGGCGGCTACACGAGTAGCAGGGGCTGTCTGGCGTGTACTGGGCCTTTTTTAGTTTAGAGAGTCTCGGGAAAACAGAAGAAGGGCTTCAGTCACAAAGGGTGGACGATGAACATAGGAAGAACATAGATAAAGGAACCATTGGTATAACAGTTGTAAATTGTCATAGCTGTGTTGCGAAAGTACCAGAGCTCCAAGCGCTAATAGAAAGCCCTGATACTCAAATCGTTACAGGCACTGAAAGCTGGCTAAAGCCGGATATAAGCTCACCCGAAATTTTTGCGAAGAAGCTAACGGTGTTCCGAAAGGATAGGCTAAACACGCTTGGCGGTGGCGTGTTTGTTGGTGTCAGACGCCCCATTGGGCGACCTGGGGATGAAATAATGATGAAGACAGCACAGACTTGTTAACAGAATGTTCCGTCGGTTCTTGGTAGAACAACATTAATTTTATTTACAAATCTTTAACATCATGCAGCGCGTCAACAACCGTATATGTATAGAAAATAAACAATTTTTTTCAGCCTTCAGTTGCAAGGTAATTTTTACTCGTTTACCTAGGTTTTCGATTCCAGTAATGGAATCTTCTACGGTTGCTGACGCGCTGCATGATGTTAAAAATTTGTAAATTTGTACCTGCCGAGGCAAGTAAACCAGCTAACAGATATATGGACATAGTGTATGTATTTCAGTGAGTAATATATGTCCGTATGTGGTTTAATTATAGGTTCTGAAGAAGATTCCATTATTGGAATCGAAACCTAGGTAAACGAGTAAAAATTACCTTGCAACTGAAGGCTGAAAAAAATTGTTTATTAATTTCATTGTTAACCGCTTTTTGGCTTGCAAGGCCATCTTCAGACATTTACTGAGTAAATGTCTGAAGATGGCCTTGTATGCCGAAAACCGGTTAACACCGGTTAACAATACAAGTAATATTGTAGAACAAAAGCAAATTGGTGCTTTTCATTTATCATGCATGGTCTCTAAACGTAAGTGTGCACAGGTGTCAGCAGCGGTCAGTTGTGGTTCGAATGCATAACTTGGTAACTGTTGGTGTATAAATTATGTTGCCAGGTGTGAGCACTTTATAGGTACGGGGAGGGGAAACTCTCAAGGTCCAGGATGTTAAATGCAGTCATCATACTGTAAACTAACGAATACCTCACCACTAGGATCATAGGTACCAGAAATCAAAAGCTTGTAGATGTCCTGATATGGTTGTGGAGATGTATCGGAGTAGGAAGGTGTAAACAAAAGTAGCGAAGATCATCTGGTAAGCAATAAGAGCAACAGCAGTAATCAATCCTGTACACACATCAACTCCCTGTTGCAGATCCCTACACAGTGCATCACTACATGAGTCTACAGACAAGCACGCTGATGTGCTGTAGTAGTACACAGGATTCTTTCCAGACTATGATCTTCCAATATGCACCATTCGCTGAGTCTCATCTAGCTATGAGGCGGTTGTTACCATACTTTTCATGAACTTCCTAGCCAATGTGCATGCATGTAGATCATTGGGAAGGGGGCAATTCTTATAATTTTTTAGCAGGCTGGTGTATACGATACGCAAATATCGTCATACGAAATCAAACAAAGCCTGGGATGCCGGCTATATGACCATATAAATTGTAAGATGGCAAGAACTATGCCCTTCACGTGAAGTCATTACAGATCGCTGAACTCACGTTCAGTGAACAGTAGGGCTGAACAAAAATGACTGACAAGGCACAATGTATCTTGTAGAGGGTATAGTATGGACATATTGGAATAATAAATGTCAGGTGATAGTTTTAAAGTAATTCACGCGACATTAAAACTTTGTGGAAACACGTCGATTTACTGGAGGCTAGTTTATCCCAGGAAAGTGTTCAGACTTGACTGCAGCTGGGTGGTGGAGCACGGCTGGGGAGCGGCGAAGGGAAGTGACAACAGGCAGCTTAGGGCGGCTCAAACTCTGAGAAAGTGGTAACGGGGCGTGGTCTCCAGCCGCCTTAAGATGAGTGACAGTGAGTGGGTGGTTGACCCCGACTCCGTGCTGCTGTACAGGCAAACAGACGGAGAACTTTACGCCTGTTCATAAATGTCTGTCATCCCGTTTTCTGTGAAACATGCGAGAAAGCCGCGCAAAGCTACGGTGGAGCAGTCAACAGAGGTCAAAATATGCGTGTTCGTGACTATAGCAACTTCACGGTGAATTCACGGTCTGCAGAGCCTGAAGTAAATCAGGTGAAGAGCGACAGCATGAAATACGCTGGTCTCCGATGGGAACGTAGGACCAAGGAATTTGAAGTACTCTCCTGGGAGTCAGATTTCCGGAAAACTTGGTGTTTGTGCAGACGCTAACCTTGATGGGTGGCCTGGGGGTAGCTAAATAGAAGATGTTGAGAGGAAGGGAAATTTTGTGGGAATTTGTTCACTTCCCAGAGCAGGTATTGGTCGGCACTGGGAAGTGATGCATAATTAACGCGACCTGCGCTGCAATTGGCGTAAGTGATTTTGCTGGAGGGGAAACCAAGGCGAAGAGCAGACTGGCAGAAGTCTCAGTAGAGGTCCTCTGTTCCCAGCTTGCATAGAGTGTGGACGTGGCGCTCTTCACTCAGCTTGCCTGAGAGAGAGTGAGCATCTCTGCAGTTTAGGACTTAGCAAACGGAACGATTGAGCTTGGAGATAGAAAGTTTTGGTTCAGCTATTTACTGAGCAAGATAGCTAGGAGTGAATAGACGAGCACAGCCTTGCAGCACCACGAGGCCGGCCAACGTTTGCATGACGACGATGCCCCGCCATGCTGAATTCGTTGATGTTGCGCCGCTCCGGCTTGAGTTAGGCCACTGATTAATTTGTTGGATCATGTCAGCAAAGTTTCCATGAGGGTTTCATGGGCCATGTATTGTAGAATTCTTCTTGCACTTCAAATTACGGCTGTGTCAGTCGACAGGAATTAATTTTGATTTATCGCACTTTACTCCATGTAAACGCAATTTATTCCCACTGCCTGTTAGGAGAGTCATGTAATGAGATGACTGAAGGGTGTGAGTTAAAATAAATTTGTGCTAATCGACTCCATCTGTTTTCAATCAAGTAGTTGAAATCCCAAGTCACTTTCGTAATTAATTTTATGTTCAACATTTGCATCTGGTGTTCCATAGCTGAATATAACATCAATGTGCACCCCTTTTTTTATTAAAAGGGATCAATTCTGGATCAATTAATGTCAGCATTGCCACCGCAATTAAATCAGGAGTCACAGGGCCTTATTATTTTCTCTGCGTTATCCAATGTTGCGGCAGTTTTGCACTCTCCGTTGATCTGTTAGTCAAGTAGCTGGGGTGAACACACGCCAAAACCAGATAAGTGACGGGTGGAGTGTTACAAAATATGGAAAAATATGAAAAAACATGAAAAATGATATAAAATCGGTAAAAAGTGAGGAAAACCTAGTGTAATTACGACAAATGATAGTAAAAAACGTAAAATTGGTGGAAATACGACCAAACATTGCAAAATAACTTAAACAGACTGGGAATACATTAAATTAGAGAAAAAGTACAACAAAATGCGGGAACTTAAGTGGTTTGGGGGTACCTGGACATTCAAGACCAGGAAAAGCATAAAAATTATGCACTGGCTGCATTCACTTTTAACTCTCCCCCTCCACCTGTAAACCACCTGGATTTTCGTAAAACATACTCCAACAATAGCGACATAAGTATTACATAGGGGCACCATATTAAAACAAGCAAAACGTATGTATCCCAATCCATAACTGTTTTCGCACAATTACTGTCGAATAAATTACAGAATTATGGATGGTTCACGGAAACATCGTCATTCCTTAGGTGTTAAGGAGAAGAATCTGTACGTTTATCAGGCTAAAGCCCTTCCCTAGAATGTTCTATATTAGAGTGGACAAATATCACATGTATCACCTTAAATAGTGTGAGGAGGGTGTACTTGAGAGGTGTGGTGTTACGACGCATATGCTATATTATCCTACGCATGAGCAAAACTACCTGACATCAGAGCAGGACTTATTTGTGCATGAGGAATGCTGCCTGAGATGTGGTGAAACTAAACCTTTGGCTACTGACAATGGTGTTTACTCTCTCATAAGGGGTTGCTGCTTCTTGATGTGTATTTTCGTGCATCGGGGTATAGGTGACACCTCAATGTATCAGCTATCGAAAATATTCATGTCGGTTTTCCTTCGCTCTATTTCCTAGTAAGACATAGCTGCAACCATCAAAACTGATACTACTACTACTAATGATACGTAGGACTGATGTGGAAAGTGTGACTGAAGGTTCATATGTTTCCGATTTAAAAAGATGTATAAAATCCATTAATTTACTAAGAGAGAAAATGGTAGTTTCTGGACTTGGATCTAGTTGGTTTATAAGCAGCTCAAGTGGTGGATACACTCTGATAATGCCATCATAGAACACCACAATAGTGTAGATGGAAGTTGTTTTATCATTTTAAAGTTTTTCATTGTAGTGATTCAGGTAAGAAACATGCCAGATGGTTATGTGTGTGATGTTAGACAAACACATCCTGCATTAGAGTATTAAGAGTGTTGCATTCTGCATGACTAACACTTCGGAAATCGTATGGAATTAGCAATGTAGCATTTTTAGGTGCAGAACCATGTAACTGTCAGAGTGTGTTTTTAGACTCTATGATCATTCCTCTCATGCCAGTACCTTCCTCATAGTGATTCCAGGCAGTGGAATAATGCTTCAGAATTGATATCATGGTTAATTTAAATGAAATATGTCAAACCCCATCTGTGTGGAGCTCCATCATGTATAAATCAGATGTTTCTTTATAAGCATCTGTTATATCACCACAGTACTCTCATATCTACTATACAGCGATAAGGGGAGCTACTGTCCTCAACAAGGATGCATCTGGAGAAATCTTGTGCCTTTGGATGGGTGCCATATGTAAGATCGGTGTTGGAGAGAGGATTGATCAAGGATAGTGTGAGAGGGGTCTGTCAATCTCCAACTTTATCATACGAATGTGAAAATGATCGATACACTAGAAATATGTAGATAAAATAATTGCGTCAGTATAGGAAACTCTCTTATACGCTGACATATATGGTCGAATTGAGGTAGCGCACAGACATCAAGATATACTTAAAATCTAGCATATTGTAGCTGCAAAGTAGTGGAGGGCTGATTTAGCGATGATGATGAAATTGGGAGGCATTCTACTGTGTCATTGGTTAGGACTGTAGTTATGCAACAGATGGAGTACTTTGATGTATGTCACAGAATGGATGTACTGCACATTCATCTATCTGAATTTGTAATCTGGTTCGTGGTACTTGGAAAGTAGTGGAGGGATAACAATGGTGCAGAAATTGAGAAGCTCCCGTTGTGTCTTTGGCTGGCCCAAGAAATGACGGAGGAACTGGTAAAGTGGTTAAAATTGATCATGTATTACCCTACATCAGCCCATATCAACAGTGTCTTTCACATCCCATATGTCCACAGGTATGGTGCTGATTACCAGATAATGATTGACTGACCACAGTTGGTTGGGATGGAGGAAGACTTGCCGGAACACTGGTTATCTGCTACTTGTCCCTGTGGAACATGGGATTAAATGTAGAGGCCATCACTTTCAGACAGTTGTTTAGAAGCGTTCCTGAATGCTGCAGACACGTACTATTTCCATATGCTGCCATGCCCTCTAGAAGTTTTCGGTTTTTTAAGTTTTCTTGCACCCATAAAATAACAGTACCCCCTTCTATTTTTACTACCTCACTCGTGAACGGCAACGGGCTGGAGGAGGTTTGGGAGGGGGGAAAGGGGCAGGTAACCCACGTGGAGGTTGAGGAAAACACATGAGGTCATCCGGGGGTGGGCGTGGTCGAGGTTGCAGGCGAGTAATTAATTGACCCAATTTAATTAATTTGCCTTTCAATTTGATATAAACTCGATATCAAAATTGCTCCATGACCCCCACCTCCCTATGACTATTGTCTAAACTATGCTTGTCCGTTCTCTTTTGGAATACTGCTGCGCCGTGTGAGAGCCTTACAAGATGGGAGTAACAGAGTACATCGAGAAAGTTCAAAGGAGGTCAGCACGTTTGGTATTATCGAGAAATAGGGGAGAGAGTGTCACGGACACGATACAGGATTTGGGGTGGACATAATGAAAAGGCTTTTTTCGTTGCGGCGCGTTCTTCTCACGAAATTTCAATCCGAAACTTTCTTCTCCAAATGCAAAGGTATTTTTTTGAAGCCGACCTACATCGGAAGAAACAATCACTATAATAAAATAAGGGAAATCAGAGCTGGTAGGGAAAGATATAGTTTTAGTTTTTTCGGCACGCTGTTCGAGAGTGGAATAACAGAAAATAAATGTGGTTCGATGTACACTCTGCCAAGCACTTGAGTGTAATTTGCCGAGTAGCCACGAAGTTGTAGATGTAGAGGAAGGTGACGGAGTCAGACTCGCTCCATCCAGGCTGGCAGCCTTCAGAGTCCAGCATGCCCCAGCGACAGACAACACGAAACGCTAGCGCCGACGGCCAATAACTGTCGCCCGGCCACTAATTCCCACGAGTTTAACTTGGCCAACGTGTGCAGATTTCTTCTTGTTTTTTGTTTAGTTATTTTGATGTTTTCGTGAAAATTCAATGTTTCGTCGGTCCATATTGGCAGACAGCGTGTAACGATTGCTCTTTTTGTGTGGCGTCAACCTGTTACTGAGAGTGGTAAAGCACCCGGTGTCGGTGTGTGGAGGGCGACCCGGCGGTACCCGGCGCGGGCCTCGGCCTTCGCCAGCGAGGCGCGCCGCTTTAATGGCGGCGCCACGAGGAGGGGCAGGCGGCGAAAGCGGCGCGGCGGCAGCGCAACGCAGCTGCTGGGGGCGGCCCACGATCCCGCTGGACGCTCTGCGCCTCTCCCAGCCACACACACAAAGAAAGCACATCAACTAAAGAACAGGAATATCGTACGTAGCTGGAAGTTAAAGGCTCTAAACACTGCAGTTACCAGCTCTCATCTGTTATCCAAATTATTATTTACAACCGTTACATGACAATGACTAAACAGCTATACAAAAGTGCAGTTCTATAAAAACTGAGAATACATTCCTATTTGTGTAAGGACAAAAAATAAACAGAGGCCTCAGAATAAACTACGTGGACGTAAGCCTAGCCCGAGGGTGAATGTCGCTGTCATATTTCTCTCCCGTAATGAACAAAGCAATTGGATAAGAAATTATCAAGGTTTTCAGCAGTTCTCTTCAGACTAATTCTGGAACTCGAGTATAAAAATCTCTTTCGCACACGACCTGTCACGTGGTTACGGGCGGTACTATACAGGGTGCTCCGTTGATAGTCACCGGGCCAAATATCTCACGAAATAAGCGTCAAACGAAAAAACTACAAAGCACGAAACTCGTCTAGCTTGAAGGGGTAAACCAGATGGCGCAATGGTTGGCCCGATAGATGGCGCTGTCATAGGTCAAACGCATATCAACTGCGCTTTTTTTAAATAGGAACCCCCATTTTTTATTACATATTCGTGTAGTACGTAAAGAAACAGGAATGTTTTAGTTGGACCACTTTTTTCGCTTTGTAATGGATGGCGCTGTAATAGTCACAAACATATGGTTCAAAATTTTAGACGAACAGTTAGTTGGTAACAGGTAGGTTTTTTGAATTAAAATACAGAACGCAGGTACGTTTGAACATTTTGTTTCGGTTGGAATGTGATACATGTACCTTCGTGAACTTATCATTTCTGAGAACGCATGCTGCTACAGCGTGATTGCCTGTAAATACCACATTAATGCAATAATTGCTCAAAATGATGTCCGTCAACCTCAATGCATTTGTCAATACGTGTAACGACATTCCTCTCAGCAGCGAGTAGTTCGCCTTCCGTAATGTTCGCACATGCATTGACAGTGCGCTGACGCATGTTGTCAGGCGTTGTCGGTGGATCACCATAGCAAATATCCTTCAACTTTCCTCACAGAAAGAAATCCGGGACGTCAGATCCTGTGACCGCGCAGTAGCTTCGACGACCAATCCACCTGTCACGAAATATGCTATTCAATACCGCTTCAACCGCACGCGAGCTACGTGCCGGACATCCATCATGTTGGAAGTACATCGCCATTCTGTCTTGCAGTGAAACATCTTGTAGTAACAACGGCAGAACATTACGTAGGAAATCAGCATACATAGCACCATTTAGATTCCCATCGATAAAATGGGGCCAATTATCCTTCCTCCCATAATGCCGCACCATGCATTAACCCGCCAAGGTCGCTAATGTTCCACTTGTTGCAGCCATCGTGGATTTTCCGTTCCCCAGTAGTGCATATTATGCCGGTTTACGTTACCGCTGTGAATGACGCTTCGTCGCTAAATAGAACGCGTGCAAAAAATCTGTCATCGTCCCGTAATTTCTCTTGTGCCCAGTGGCAGAACTGTACACGACGTTCAAAGTCGTCGCCAGGCAGTTCCTGGTGCATAGAAATATGGTACGGGTGCCATCGATGTTGATGCAGCATTCTCAACACCAACGTTTTTGAGATTCTCGATTCTCGCGCAGTTTGTCTGCTACTGATCTGCGGATTAGCCGTGACAGCAGCTACAACACCTACTTGGACATCATCATCTGTTGCAGGTCGTGTGTGACGTTTCACATGTGGCTGAACACCACCTGTTTCCTTAAATAACGTACCTATCCGGCGAACGGTCCGGGCATTTGGATGATGTCGTCCATGATACCGAGCAGCATACATAGTTCACGCCCGTTGGGCATTTTGATTACAATAGCCATACAGCAACACGATATCGACCTTTTCCGCAATTCGTAAACGGTCCATTCTAACACGGGTACTGTATCACGAAGCAAATACCGTCCGCGCTGGTGGAATGTTACGTGATACCACGTACTTATACGTTTGTTACTATTACAGCGCCATCCATCACAAAGCGTAGAAAGTGGTCGAACTAAAACATTCATATTTCTTTACGAATATGTAATACAATAAGGGGGTTCCTATTTTTAAAAAAACGCAGTTGATATCTGTTTGACCTATGGCAGCGCCATCTAGCGGGCCAACCATAGCGCCATCTGGTTTCCTCCTTCAAGCTAGACAAGTTTCGTTCTTTGTAGTTTTAACGCTTGACACTTATTTCATGTGATATTTGGCCCGGTCATCATCAATGGACCACCCTGTATAGGTACGGCACACACGTCCCTGACTGGGGCACTAGGAGGAGGGGGACTACTGCCCATCGCCCTGATTGTGTTCTGCTCCCAGGAAACATTCTGGTACTCGTTTAGGAGAAAGGAAATAATGAACTCAAACTTCCCGCCTGATGCGGCAGTTTTAATGCATGAACAGGGAAAAGTAGGAGCGATTAACTTTTCCTTTCTTCATTTCGTGAGGCTTACAAGTGAGAAGTTTAGTAAGGGTTTGAAATTATGTGTAAAGTTTGTTGCAAGTCACTAAGTGCTCTCATTCTCAAATACCGGATGAGTAAAGCCTGAGTACTCACACTCATGGACTACACTTCCTTTTTTATCCCCATCCCTACTCCTTTCCTATTTGATACGGAGCTGGTTATTACCCCAAAGCGATTACTTCCAGACAGTAAGCGTGTGAACCAAATTTGTTTGAAATCGGTCCAATGGTTTAGGAGAACATATGGAATATACCGGGTGATCAAAAAGTCAGTATAAACTTGAAAACTGAATAAATAACGGAATAATGTAGATAGAGAGGTACAAATTGACACACGTGCTTGGAATGACATGGGGTCTTATTAGAAGCAAAAAAAAAGTTCAAAAAATGTCCGACAGATGGCGCTTCATCTGATCAGAACAGCAATAATTAGCATAACAAAGTAAGACAAAGCAAACATGATGTTCTTTACAGAAAATGCTCAATATGTCCACCATCATTCCTCAACAATAGCTGTAGTTGAGGAATAATGTTGTGAACAGCACTGTAAAGCATGTCCGGAGTGATGGCGAGGCATTGGCATCGGATATTGTCTTTCAGCATCCCTAGAGATGTCGGTCGATCACGATACACTTGCGACTTCAGGTAACCCCAAAGCCAATAATCGCACGGACTGTGGTCTGGGGACCTGGGAGGCCAAGCATGACGAAAGTGGCGGCTGAGCACACGATCATAACCAAACGACGCGCGCAAGAGATCTTTCACGCGTCTAGCAATATGGGGTGGAGCGCCATCCTGCATAAACATCGTAAGTTCCAGCGGGTGTTTATCAGCCAGGCTGGGGATGATGCGATTCCGTAACATATCGGCGTACCTCTCACGCGTCATGGTAGCAGTTTTGCCGTCCAGCGCGATCCGTCGGACATTTTGTGAACTTTTTTCGGTTCTAATAAAACCCCATGTCATTCCAAGGATGTGTGTCAATTTTTACCTCTGTATCTACATTATTCCGTGGTTTATTAAGTTTTAAAATTTATACTTACTTTTTGATCACCCAGTTATACAGTACGTACATATACAAACGTACATATATTTTTGTAATATCTATGGATTACCGGATTCAACTTTAATGCTATTTCTAAAGTCAATTGATTTAGAGATCTTTATAAAATTTTCACGGGTCATTGCAGCAGCACTTACAGGAAAATAAAACTGAAGACTATCTTTCATCAAGTTAGCAGTGAATTTCCTTCGTCTTTACTTTAGTTCAGTGTATCTCATTTTCATTCTCACTTCGTTCTGGATCCAAGACATTATCTCAGATGCTGCCTACTGCAACCCGTTGCCGTACTGCCACTGCCTGAGTATCTGTGTTGTGCGTGAAGAGGCAGTCCGGCGGTCTCGGTACACCCAGAGATTCCGATTCAGAGAGGGCCACTGCATTCCAGTGAAACATAACGTCTCAACAAAGATAAAAAGTCAGTCGTCAGCTGCACAAAAAGTGTTTTCTGAGTCATATTAATTAAGAATTGTGAATATTAATTTTCATGGCTCAAGATGGATGTTGCCAAATGGATCGATATGAAAAATAAAATTATCTTATCGGAAAAATAGTGTTTTTGTTATGTAATCTGCGCATATTTTAGCATAATTTAAGTGTATAAATTAACTCAATTCAGACGGGAATTCATACGAAGTCGAAGATTTTGATTGAAGTACCAAAGTTCAGAGGGTATAAGATTCAGTACACTACAAATGGAACATATAATTTATCTGGGAAATGCCACTCTATTTTAATGATCTGTAACAAAGGTATGATACTGCTCTCGAGCTTAACTTTATTACATTTTTTCAACAAGCTTGTACAGTTCAATCATTATATATTTGTTTTTAACAAATTTGCTTTACATACGATGAGAATCCTTTGTAGGACACTACCGTCCGATTCTTATTTTGACTTTGGCTTACCAATGACTGCGCTTCTGAAGATGATAATTTAAACTGATGAAAAGAAACTGCTGAAGTGAATGAAATAAAGATTTTCTCGTGCAGCTGACCGACTTTTAATCTTTGTCGGAATAGTCTGCAGCTGCTGAACAATAGCTGCGAACAATATCAAAAATATAATGTGTTCACTCTTCCGACTAGAAGGTTGCGCTAAATTGTACTTCGAGGGACTGCGAGTATAACATAATGAACATTAGGTAGATGATACATTTTCAGGTATTTACTGCTAGTTGAAGTTGATTCTGTTTTTTTTTCTACTACGCCATCAGCATCTCGCGTCTAGCTTTATAGCTTGTCCCGCAGGACTGCGGAGAGACTTACCTTGACCTTCTTGTCGACCTCGGGCGGCCTCTCGATGAGCGAGGGCACGGGAACCGCGTTGGCCGTGGGCGGCGGCCGGGGGGCGGCGGGGGCGGCTCCCGCCCCCAGGCCCACCCCCAGAGCCTGGCCCTCCACGTCGTAGTGGTCCGCCATGCTGGGCGCCGTGGCGGCGGGGGCGGCGAGGGCGGCGGGGGCGGCGGTCTGCGTCAGGGCCCCCGCCTCCTCCTCACCCTCGCTCTCTGCAACAGGAGACCCGCAGGGCTCAGTGCGCGGCACACGTGTAATCGTGTTTGCGAGCGGCACTGGCAAAGCTGTGGAAGAAAAGTAAAGTGGATGGCAAAAGAGGATGCGCGGGCCGTAGTGGGCAGCAGGGGCGGCTGCCGTGGCGCTGGCGGCTCCCCGGCCCCTCAGTAGGGGGCGTGACACGCCGGCAGTCGACTCCCACAGTTTATATATTACAACCACCCGAGCGAGCTAACAGATTGACTACGTTTGCTCACGGCATCAGCTGCCACTGGTAATAAGTAGTGGAGTAAGGGGACCAACACCCCAGTAGGACACCACCACAGGTGGGTCACCGCAAAGTACCGTTATCCAATTTGACGGCCGTGACGCAAGTAAGTGACGTCACGTGACGTCAGCTGATGATGTGAGTACCGTTATGGCGGGAAGATAGGTCAATTGGGCTACCTCCACTAACCTAAGTCATCCTATCCTACGAACTCACGGGAAGTTTGAATTCAAGTTACAGTAAATGTGCCAGCACTGTAATGTTTTCTCATCGTGAATGCATTCCTGCTGCGGTTTTTGAAACCTCTCGTCATTGTGGCACTAAAATGATATTATCCCCTACAGAGTGCTGCCATTCATGTACTAAATCAATTGCAATTGCAGGCAAGTTTACTCGAAATAACTCAGACACCTAGAGTGGTCTTAAGCGATTCCATGAACAATTAAAGTTCCTAAAGATATGGAATCGACCGACATGCAGGAACAGAGTTTCAAGAATGTGGTACGACAATTATGGCATACCACACAGTCGATCAGACGCTGAGCTGGCACTGTCACATTTACAGCCTTTGAGAAACATAATGGACTTTTTCTTTTGTTTCCTATCATTTAAAAATGACCTACCACTTTGTTAGAAAGACAAGTCGTGTTTTCACAATATTAAATTGTTCATGCAGAGGATATGAAGCTTATTTCATTTCTTCTTATTAAAAAAAAATCTTGTAATGCATGCGAATACGAACACCTATCACCTGTATAAGGGAATGTCGACAGTGAAAATTTTTGCCGCACCGGGATTCGAACATGGATTTGGCACTCTACGTGAGCGTCCGTCCCACCGGCGTTGGCTGTCCAGGCGTGACCGACAGCCAGACCCAAACACGCGTGTGGCGCCATTCCTGCATCACAACTCGTACACATGTTATGTAGTTCTCGTACAGGGGAGGATATTTTAATTGAAAGTCCCTCCCTGATACTGGGGCGATATCTATGATACTGGAGTGCCTGTGTTGTTAAGAAGAACGATGGGATGTGCGTGCGTGTGTGAAGGGACATGGCTTCGTTCTTCTTAAGAATACACCGCTGCAGTATCGTGAAGCTTTAAACACTTGTGAACTTAAAACTAACCAGGAAACAGAAATACTTAACATCAACAGTTTACGTAGAAAATTAGGATATAAAAAAGCTTAGATTTATAGAACGCCACTGCGGATGTCGTCGAGGAATGCCACAGCAGTGCGCTCGTCGCCACCAGATAGCGTGGTTCTACATCTACATCTACGTTAGATAGCACAGCTGGAAAGACAATGCACGACGAACGCACGAGAGGAAGTCTTTTCAGCCATTAAGAGGTTAAAGAGCAAGAAGGCAGAGAGCCCTTATGAAGGTCACTCACTAGCCCTCCTGCTGGCACAAGTGCCGCGTCCTGGAAGGCGGCAGACACTCAAGTCGTATAAAAGTCAGCGGACAAAATTCCGACAGACCCCGATCTGTCTTCTAAATTCACTGGCTGAGACGGAGGAGCGACTTCTTCTGGCACACGGGACACGCAGGGGCATTAGCCCACGTCAGTTTGGCCTTACACCCTCAAAGCCGACAGATGACGCAGCTATTCAGGCTACTCGAATAGTGAACAAAACAGATGGTGGTGATGTTTGGTTTATGAAGCTCTGAACTGAGCGCTCATCAGCGCCCTTACAAAGTCCCAATTTTTACACAGTTCAATTCTACAAAGACGAAACGGGCCACTGTCACAAATGATGATGGTGATGACGAAATGGCGAGGACAGCCGAACACCCAGTCCGCGGGCAGAGAAAATTTCCAACCCGGCCGGGAACAGAACAGAAAAGAAATACGTAGTAGTAGTACTGATAGGTACAGCAGGGACACACGATAATTTGTAGTCGTCCGCGATGCCTGCACGCCTTCGAAACTTGCAGCTTCCTGCGCCTCTGTACAATATTCGTATTGACTGTTGCAAAAATTGTGCGGAGAGCTGCAAAGTGATCAAAAAGATCAGTAAGGGATGCTCGCGGGGGTCAATTTGCGGATCCGTTTTCTGGAACAGTACCATTCAACCCCTATTAATATGAATGGAAAGGGACAATCACAGAGATGAAATAGTCGCAAATGCTGACACTTCGCCACAATGACAGAGGCCGACTCGAGAAACGACCACGAAGCGGAAGCAGACCGTGAACAACTGGTGTTCTACAAATAAACTCACTATTGCGGCAAATGACAACCATCTACATTATGTTGAAGGGAGATTTCCGAAGGAGTTCTATAGTTAAATTAGGCGGTAAAAGCATAAAAAAACATTGTTAAAAGATACTTGGACATATTACTGGACCATAAATTAAGCTTCAAACAACACTTCAGCACGGCTACAGAAATGGGGTGCAAGTTAATGCATAAGTTTGTCACGATCAACAGAGTGGACTTCAGATTACACATGACTCTAACACGAACATACGACTGCGCGCTCTTCGGGTCCACAAGGTGTTTTGCTGTCGGCGTGTGGGCACATCAACTCTGCACGGCGCGTAATATTGTGGTGGTAAGCTAGGACAGGGGAGTGTGTAGCGTGCTCCTGCGGCTACCGGCGGCTTGCGGCAGCACGTCGGCGGTGCTCCGGATCCCCGACAGGCGTAACTATTGAGTAGCGCGCGGCAGCACACTGGATGAAAACGGTTAGATCACACACCATCAGAGACCTCTTAGGGGAGGAAGTACAAACGTTGAGAGAACTCAAAAGCTGGATTGGCAATTTATGCCAAAGGGAGTGGAACAACCGTGAAAAAAAAAAAAAAAAAAATACTCCTCAACATCAGGGATGAGGATGAAACATGCTAATCCCAGTCAGGGCACGGTTCGTTTCTTATCCGGCCATGAGCCATATCCCACTTACCTGCTGTGTGTAAACCTTGGTCGGCAGCGTAATTGAGCTTTTAGAGAGAGAGGAGGTACTTTTGAGCTGTCACCGTTGTCGCAGGAAAGACGGACTGGCGCTCTCACACGAGGAAATAACGGAAACAGTTACAGATCATAACTTGTGTACAGACAGAATATCTAGAGCCTTGCGTAAAGAGTGCTTGCGAGAGTATAGGCAGACAATACATAGAATAAGGACCACATGTGTAGTCACCGAAGTGTCACGAAAACGAGTGGTCAAAACCCACGACCTAGCTTCGTTCACTAAAAGTTTTCTCCATGCGCCCGGCCTGAGCAAGCTTGGGAAAGGGTGTGCGTAGACTTCTGTAGACCTTTTAAGGTTGAAATGTGGTTGCTGGTAGCAGATGCACTCTCTAGTCCTCCACATGTGGAACCAGCCTGTTATATGGGAGCTCATACTAGCACTGGCCACCATTTCGCTGCAGAGGGAGCCTCCCACTCCATTATATCAGAGAACGGGCCTCAGTTTTTTGCACCACAATTTGAGGCTTTCTGCCAACGAAAGCGACGCCCCTCTACACCCGGCGTCTAACTCGGAAGCGGAGCAGATCGCCGGAACCGACAACAGTCAGACGAGGAAGGCACTGTTTCCGATGGGCCCCTGACGAGGCCCTACCAGCGTCTCTCGCCAACTATCAGTCCACCGCAGTCAGTGGACGAACCCGGCTAAGATGCTGCACCGGTGGGGAGCACGCACACTTCTCGATTTGCTGCGACTTGCCTTGTGAATCCTGAGCCCACTACACTAGCAGGCTGCTGCCGTGTGAGCGTGCACGTTACGCCTGAAGACGAGTTGGGCACCGGGCATAATTCTACATCTCAAAACCCGCGAATTGTTCCTTACTCTTTGAGCCGTGCGTGGCTCGTGTTCCCGCCATCATGTATTTTACACCCTGTTTTAAACGTACTTCTGTCACTGAGTTGCTGCTTTGCCTGACCGTGAGCGGCGCTAGCAGCGGGTATCGATATATCCCCTCTCATAGTATCTTTGCTCGACTGCTATTACTTCCCGGTCGTTGTCTGTCGTAAGGGAGTTGGGGTAGCGAGTTCGGGTCTGCCAGTCAGTTGGAACGCGTCTGGAGCGCAGTCCGGACCTGCCAGTCGGGGAGTTGCAATACGGCACTGGTGCAGTCGGGTTGGAGCTGTGAGCTCTGCGTCGATATGGCTCGCCCGACCATTGCCGCCACGCATCACTTGAGCCGGGCCACGGTCTGCGTGGATCGTCGGTCGGTCGTCCTACGGGACGACGCGTTCTGGCTCGCCGATCGGTCATGTGTCGGCTGTGTGTGTGTGTGTGTGTGTGTGTGTGCATTATCTCCCGAGTTGTCTTCGTGCGTTCTTAGTGACTGTTGGGTATCGTTCAAGTCTTCGTGCAAGTGCAAGTGTTTTTCAGGTTGTGTGTGTAGTTGCCGTTGTTTCCACTGACGACTATTTTAGGTGTTGTGGGTATTCTGAGGGTCGGTCGGTTGGTTGGTGCGGACCGGGAAAGTTATCTCCGTGCGGTGCGGTCGGCTGGGTGCGCTGCTGGTCCCTGAGCAGTGTCGGAGCATGTGTGGAGCTGTCCGATCGGTACGAGCTCCGTGGTTCACCGACCCGGGACGTCAAAGTTGTGTAGTGGTTTCAGTTACCCAAGCCACGTCCATGCATGTTGTGTGGTTCGTTTCGGTGGTTTGCTGTTGGGGATGTTTTCCTTCTTTGCAACATGGAGTGTTTCTATTGCTGAAATTTAGCCGACATGCGGTGTAATTAAATATTTTGGTTGACTATAATTCAAGTGCACCAGTGGAATTCTCTGCCTTGTGGACGTTAGTGTTCTGGTTATCTAAGTCGGCCGCTAACGTAGCTTTTAGGCAGTGTCACATAAGCGTTTGTTTGGGGATAGTGATGCTTGCAACATTTTTTTGATTTTTTTTTTTTTGCCTTGAATTCTCGTGTACTCCGTTCTGGCAAGCAAGTGGTTGGCCGGTCGGTCCGTGACTGTCCCTTGCTTGGGTTCGCACGAATTAAGTGTAGTTGTATTCACCAGCTGTCTCGCCTAAGTGAACGAGGGCAGACCGATCCATTGGAGTCTCCTGGGTACCGTTCTCTTAATTACCCTTTTGGCAGTGTTAACTTTGTTGTATTTTAACTGTATTTTATATTTTAAATTTGGCAAGGTTAGTTGTGGGTCTTCAGCCCTGAAAACATGTTCTCAGAGTTTCCTTCAAGTCCAAACATTATAGCCTTCTGCTCTTGAAAGGTAATTGTAATTTACTCTGGAAGATTTTACAAGTTATTGTGGGCCTTCCGCCGTTGGTGTTGCAAAAGGGAAATTTTAAACTTAATGTACTGTTTTACCGATTGTTGCAATAGATATATTTCCTTAATTTGCAGACTTTAACTTTACAGCCATCTTGGTTCGTTTGTTTATCTCTTTCTGTGCACCTTCTGGGTCATCAGCCCTGTTAGCGTCTTAAAAAACTGTGGCCCTCTGCCTCCTGTAATCATCATAGTATATCTGGAAGTTTGAAGATTTAATCCGGCGGCCTTCAACCGCTCCGAAAGCTGATCTCATATATCTATACGATTTATCTTATTCGTAAATTTAACTGTATGTCACGTCTTTTCAAAATTGAACTTATTCTAAAGCATCTGTTTGGAGGCCTTCAGAACCGAAGCAAATTTAATTCTTTTAAAAGTGTATTTTTGAACTAAGTGATAATAAATTACAGTTGTGAAATGAATCCGACTGCAACTCCCTTGGCCCTTTCCACCATCCTAATTACCTGTTAGCCCTGCGTGATTTAGGGAGCGTTTCACCTTTAACACTTGCGGCTGCAGGAGTCATGCCCAGTACTGGAGCCAGCGTAGGTGCCTTCTCGACGGCCACGCCCCAGACACGACCTGCAGCGCCACTACAGCCTGCGTCCACGTCCACGTCCACGTCGTTACCAGCCGCAGCAGCCGACCATCAAACCGTCACAGGAGGTTCACTCACTTCCTCACTTCCTCCAATAGTGCACAATCGGTGACAGTCTCTTTGCGTCGGCAGCGTAAGCCTGCTTAGCTAACGTTCTTGCCCCCCCCCCCTCCCACCCGCTCCCATGCAGTGGCCCTGGGCCCTGGGTTCCATTCCCGGCAGAGTTAGAGATTTTCCCCGCTCGTAGACTGGGTGTTACGTTGTCCTTGTCATCATTTCATCCACATCACCGGCGAGCAAGTCGCTCAACGTGTTGTCGCCTGAAATAAAACTGGCACTCAATAGCTTCCCCAGATGGGGCAATGAACAAGAAGCCAAAGGTGGGAAACACCATAAATTGAAGTTCCATTGGAGTCATTGCCACGGTTCCCCGCAGAATAATTCGTGTTGCCCTGGTGGACGAAACACAGATCTGGTGTTACCTTTTAATGGTGGTGTGATGTGTAGTATCGTTACCGGGTTCGGATATCGACATCGAGATAAACACTCCAACATTGCCCATCCAGAGTTTGCATGGGGGATTAATTAAATAAATAATGAATGCAAATGCTTTTTAATCTTAGTCGCTGTCTGTCCGGTTACGCAGTCTCGTAAACGGTTGGCCCTGACTAGTTTTAGTACGCAATCTGACTGCATAGAATAACAACAAAGAATGAAAGAAAATTTCCGTTAACACAATTAATTAATTAAGTACCCAGCAACTATAAAACCTACGAAACCAAAACACAAGTGTAATTGTTCTGTGTGTGGAAGTGTGATTCAACGTACACATCAATAAGACAAGAAATTTTAAATACCTTTTATACTGAAGTAATTAAAAAAATAGAAATACTATAATTGCGCAAGGAAACCAGAATTACACTCTAATACAAGAACACAAGCCAGATGCTTTGTTGACTGAACCTGTAATGACGCATTATTTAAGACATTGAAATAATAAAAAGAAAAGGGAATTTTTTTTACCTTCATATATATTGACGAAAAGCACTCTGATCATTACAATATCTCCATTCGAACAACATCTGCTGTCTAGCCCATCAAAACTGCATAAAACATGGAACAGGCACTCCCTACTACAACATCTCAACACCGACTCACTACTACCACATCTCGATAAGCACTCTTCACCACGACTTCTCGACAAGAACTGACTACTTCCACATCTCGACAAGCACTGACTACTGCCACATCTCGACAAGCACTGCCAGTGGAGGCGGCGGAATAAAACTCTTTGGAGTAATCTCTGGCGCTGTGGCTCAGTGTAGCCACCTTTCATATGCCCTTCCTCCACGGCCCAGAATTTGATGGTATTTTTGCCAGCATTGGTGGTGAAAATACCACTAAATTCGTCCACAAAAATACAGACAAAAATAAAAGATAATATTAATATGTAAATATCACATAATTAGATAAAATTTTGGCTTTGCACTGACCTTTCAATAACCTAATACAGTAAGCAATACAAATTCTTTCATACATGTGACTTTACATAATAGTTTACACAAAACACAAAAAATCAGTTTATACAAATTATCAGAAAAAATGCTTTCAATGATTCAAAAAACAAGTAGTTGATAGTTCCAGCAGTAGCACCCAGCAATGGTCAACAGGTGCAAACAGCAAGAAGTAACATCATTTCAGTAGAAACAGTTCCAACAGTGGCACCCAGCAATGTTGAGTAGGTGCGGACACCGACAAGTGACATCATTTCAGTAGAAGCAGTCCATCAGTGGCACCCAGTAATGTTGAGCAGGTGCAGACACCAACAAGTGACATTTCAGTCGAAGCAGTTCCATCAGTGGCACCCAGCAATCTTGAACAGGTGCAGAGACCAACAAGTGACATTTCAGTAGAAGCAGTTCCATCAGTAGCACCCAGCAATGTTGAACAGGTGCAGACACCAACGAGTGACATCTTTTCAGTAGAAGCAGTCCATCAGTGGCACCCAGTAATCTTAAGCAGGTGCAGACACCAACAAGTGACATCTTTTCAGTAGAAGCAGTCCATCAGTGGCACCCAGCATTGTTGAACAGGTGCAGACACCAACAAGTGACATTATCTCAGTAGAAGCAGTCCATCAGTGGCACCCAGCAATGTTGAGCAGGTGCAGACAGCAACAAGTGACATCATTCAGCAGAAACAGTTCCATTAGTGGCACCCAGCAATGTTGAGTAGGTGCAGACAGCAACAAGTGACTTCATTTCAGTAGAAGCAGTTCCATCTGTGGCACCCAGTAATGTTGAACAGGTGCAGACACCAACAAGTGACATCTTTTCAGTAGAAGCAGTCCATCAGTGGCACCCAGCATTGTTGAACAGGTGCAGACACCAACAAATGACATTATCTCAGTAGAAGCAGTCCATCAGTGGCACCCAGCAATGTTGAGCAGGTGCAGACAGCAACAAGTGACATCATTCAGCAGAAACAGTTCCATTAGTGGCACCCAGCAATGTTGAGTAGGTGCAGACAGCAACAAGTGACTTCATTTCAGTAGAAGCAGTTCCATCTGTGGCACCCAGTAATGTTGAACAGGTGCAGACACCAACAAGTGACATCTTTTCAGTAGAAGCAGTCCATCAGTGGCACCCAGCATTGTTGAACAGGTGCAGACACCAACAAGTGACATTATCTCAGTAGAAGCAGTCCATCTGTGGTACCCAGTAATGTTGAACAGGTGCAGACAGCACGAAGTGAAATCTCATCACTGGTTGAGCAGTTCCAACAGTGGCACCGAGTAATGTTGAGCAGGTGCAGACAGCAACAAGTGACATCATTTCAGTATAAGCATTTCCACTAGTGACACCCAGTAATGTTGAACAGGTGCAGACAGCAGTCCATAATATTCACTATCACTAATCACACTGTTCATCAGAGTTTATCAGCAGAAATTAAACATGTCCTAGTGGCACCAATCATGTAGAAAAAGTGCAAGTCACAGTCCATAATATTCACTATCACTAACCACACAGTTCATCAGCAGAAATTAAACATTTCTAAGTGTCACACATCAATGTTGAACAGGTGCAGGTGTGAACAACAGTTTGAATGCACACACAATTGCTTTTACAAAATTATTATCAATGCTCTTACACTAAACATACAAATTATAATAAACACACAAATGATATCAGATAATTCTCATATTAACTATTACAATACACAAATAACAGTAAACCTATAATATTTATGGGTGTCAGTGCAAGCCACAACAAACAAGTAAAATAATATTTAGGAGATAGGTCGGTACCAATTATCTGGGATTAGGAAGGGAAAACACACAAAACACACTCACTCATCTTTCATCCACATTAAGTACTACTGTGTAATTGAATAGTGTTAACTGTGTAAATGCAATTCTGTCAAAATTTGATGTTCATCATGTGTATCAAGTATTAGTGGCAGCAATGTATAACAGTCAATCATAGTTAGTCAACGTCATAGTCATCATGTCAAGACGAATGTTTGCCAAGCCAGATCAAAATGTACGGTTGCTGAAAAACTGTTAGTTTGCCAAGATATGCAATTACTTCCTCTCTCCAAAAAAAGTATATACTGCTTATTGATTTAACAAAGTGTGTGTGTAGACAATCTTCTTTCCACTTGAGTGTTCTAGTCTGCCATCTTCATCCTCCTTGTTCCATATAAACCAACAAAAAAAAATATGCTCCTCACTTACTTTACCTCTTATCCACCAAAACTCCAATAATCATCAGCATCACATAATCTTAATACTTCAATAATACCTCTCACGTCGATACATATAAATCTTATCATCAATATCATTTACCTTCCCTCTTGTCCACCAGAACTCCAATAATCATTGACTTCACATAATCTCAATACCCCAATAATACTTCTTCAATACGTCGATACATATAAACCTTATTACCAATATCATTTCCCTTCCATAACAACTCTTTCCTCTAGTCAGTCTCCTCGAACAAGTACAGATAAAATCCTAGTGCAAACTTCAATTCATCATCCCATACAATCCGAAGACACAATGTCCACACACAACCTCTGTGTAGTCCACCTGAGCCAAATCTTCTACTCATTATGAATTATAAAATACATTTTGGTTACCTTGTCCATCATAAAATAAAAGAAATGCATACATGACCTCTAACAGCCTTCAGTTTGAATAACTTTCAGTAAGTAGGTGCGAGTACGTAGTATGAAAGATCACATAAGACTTTGAGTGAATAAATCGTAATATTTCACAGTGTGTACACCACTTCAAAAATCATAGCAAAACTGAAGCAAACATGTGGAGTATTTCTTGTGTCAAGTGTCACTTTCTATTTCAATTGCTCACGAAGACTGCAGTGTAATAACTGTCAATGGTCTAACCCTAGTGTTGGTATGTCATGTCGTTAGCTTCCTTCCTATTAGCATAAATTTATACAGCTTCCATAAAACCTCCAGCTCATGTGACTTCTATGAAGTTTCTTGTAATAATGTCGTTCGTCGAATTATAGCTGTTCATTTTCTTATCTTAAAAATATAAGGCACTGAGCATAAGCAAAACATGCAATAGCGAGTAAATATACCAGTGGAGAACAGAATGTCAACAAGTGGATGCAGCACAATTCTTACAACGAGGCTCTGCCAAGCAAACAATCTGTAATTGATACCATAGTGTGACCTAAACTCCATGTTCGTACCCAGTATATCAGCATTTCTATATACCAAATTAAAGAGTAGTTATGACAACAAACAGAAATGTATAAATATGCAAACATATATCTTACGTAATAAACAGGTCATTAGCATCATATCAGCATTAGCAAATACATGTTCATATGTAATCTTAATAAGTAAACATGAAGGCGCAAGCAGATACATCACAAAGTATAACCTACATACATAACCATATCAGCACAATTAATCATGTGACAATTATAATTTAAATAAATAAGCACAGCTGGCACATAATAAAAAAATGTGACGTCAGTGAAAAAGCAGTGCAGCCAAGCGATGCATAATATGCACAAGTAACAACCCTGTTCATTAATAAAACATTGTCAAAATCAGTTAATGTACGCAAGCACGTCGCTTCACAAGTAAATTCATAGAACGTGAAATTATCACAAAGTATGAATCACGTAACCGCGAGCAGCAAATTACGTCGAAAGTACGTACATAAGTGGAAATCTGTTACCTGAAAAATAAACTCAATTAATAGTTACCTTTTTAGTTTATTAGTTTCTTCTTCGAAATTACATTCTTCCTGAAAATTTCTCGGTAGCAAGTCCTCTTAACGTCGGACACACACAGAATTAACCTGAAGTTCTTAAATATTTTATACAACCGTATCCTGAAAAATACTGAACGTTAATAACATAATTTATCAAGTCACTATAGCTTTATACTGAATTTATTCGGAGAAATTAGACTGTGTATTTGTTTACGGCTGTCAGTGCATTTGCACTGAGCGCTCGATCAGCTGTAGGCGTATGACGTAGGAAGTAATTGTTTGCGGTCAACGACTGCCTTGTGCGGCGCGCAGACTTGACTGTTGCTTTGAGTATGTGCCGCCGCCGGAACACGGCGCGGTATCCTTGCATTCTCCGTGTGTTTACGTACAACTGTTAGTTTCTCAAAAGTATGTCATTCCACAAAAATTTTAACGTTTGATATATGATGTATTCCCTTAGAGCGTCGAGATTTAAGAGTTTCTACTTCGACAGTGTTATCATGAATAATTTTGCGAATTCTATATCGACCGTTATAAAGCAGAAAAAATTTGCGACACAAGCCCTTTCCTTTGTGAGACAAACGATGAGACTTAATTAATACCTTTTGGCCAACTGAAAAAATTTTTAAACGACCAGGACGCTTAGCTGATTTCTCTCTTCTAGCAGCCGGAGACGCAATATTTTGTAGAGCCAGGTTGACAACTTCAGAATGCCGCAGCTTCCGTGTGGGCGGAAAAGGAACGATTTCAGAAATGCGATTTGTCGGTGCTTTATTTTTTAATATCAATATAGGCGGTAAAGAAGTTGAATCATTAGGGAGTTCATTCAGAATGTTTTGAAAAATATGAAGATACTGATCCCAAGTTCTGTGATTCTGATGACAATAAAGTCGACACAATTTATTGATTTCCTTCATCCATCTCTCTGAAGCATTAGATGGAGGGTGAAAAAGTGAAATGAAAATTGGTTTAATCTTACGATGCCGTAGAGTACGAAGCCAAATTTTAGAGCGAAACTGTGATCCATTATCTGATATAACCTTATCAACATGACCCACTTCTTTAAGAAAATGTTTGATGAAAGCATTAGATACTGAACGAGCTGTTGCTTTGCGTAAAGGTGTAAAACACACATATTTTGATGTCAGTTCCACTGCTACCAAAATGTACGCAAAACCATTAGTAGAACGAACCACTGTACCGAACAAATCGACTGGAGCCATCTCGTTTAATTTCGCTGGAATGATAGGAAACAATGGTGCTCTGTGAGAAATAGTTGGCGGTTTAGCCTTTTGACATAATTTGCATTTGGCAAGAACAGATCGAATACGTTTTTCCATATTACTGAAGTAGCAATTTTCTCGTAATTTATGAAATCATTTTCTGGGACCAAAGCGCGCATAACTGAAATGTATATACCAAATCAATTTATTGACCCACTCATCAGGAATACAAACTAACCAAACAGAGCTGTCGACCGATTTTCGTTTAAAAAGAATATCATTGCGAACTAAGTAATACTGTCTAATCGCTATGCTTTCCTTTCTCCTCCACTTCTCCTTAATGTCCTTCCAGATTGGATCCTTGTTTTGCTCCTTAGTGATGTCCTGGAGCGAAGACGAAATAAATTTTCTCAAACGCAACACCTTGAATATACATTAAACAATAATTGTTTTCTTTGCAGTCCTCTTCAGCACTTTGTTTCAAACCTATAGGTGCGCGTGATAAAGCATCAGCAACAATATTTGAAGAACCCTGTATGTAAACAATACTAAAATCAAATTCCTGTAGATACAACGCCCATCGTGACAATCTGCCATGAGTTAATTTTGTTGACATAAGAAATTCCAGAGCTCGATGATTGGTGTAAACCTTAGTATGTCTCCCATGCAAAAATGTCCGAAATTTTGTGAAAGCCCAAACAACAGCCAAAGCTTCAAGTTCCGTAATCGAATAATTCTTTTCTGATTTATAGAGAACACACTTCCAAATGCAATAGTTTTCTGTACTACAACGCAGTTTTCTTCTATCTTTTGAAATAAATGTGCACCTAGGCCTAGTCCATCGCCAAACAAAAATCTTTAGATAAATCCGGATGTGAAAGAAGTGGAGCAGCAACTAAAGCATCACGAAGTTGTTCAAATTCTGATTGAGCTTCCTCATCCCAACACCAATTAGAATTCTTTCCAGATAGTTCACATAAACGAGGTGTGGCCAAATTGTCCAATCTAACAAAGTGTCTAAGAAAATTACAGACACCAAGGAAACTACGAACATCACGTTTTGCGGTAGGAACAGCATAATTACGAATAGCGTCTAATTTCTCTGGATCAGGAAGGATACCTTCTGTAGAAATAATGTGACCGAGAAATTTCACCTGAGAACGACCAAATTCAGATTTTTCCAAGATCACTGTAATGCCAACTCTTGCAAAAATACGTAATAATGAATCCAAAATTTTGTTGTGCCCACTCCAAGAACGTTTAGCAATAAGAATATCGTCAACATGAAGTAATATTGTCACGAAGATAAACAGGTAAAATATCGTTTAAACTACGAATGAATGCTGCAGAAGATATAGTAAGTCCAAACGGTAATTTCCGAAATTGCTTTTGGGTAAAATAGTCATATCCGGTTATTCTTTACCGACTCTCTAGATAGATTGATAGTCGAAGAGTTGTTTTGATAGATGCAAAGAATAGTAAAAGAGTAGGCAGCGGTGCAGAAAACTAAAAGGGAAATAGCACCACTACAGCTCGGGGCCCTATGCACGCTACGGCACATATTCACTTAGTGTAGTGAATCCCCTGACGACTTTAATAGTCGCACATAATTTCCAGTTTGTGACTTAGTGGCCAGTTTCGTGGAAGTGCGTACATAAATTGATCTAACCATGCACATGGATGTATGTCATTCTTAGAATTGCGAAAGATCTTAAATTTCCAAACAGTCAAAAAGTGTTTATAATCAAAGTTTTCGCCTCGTGGCGACAAAGACCTACCGCGTCTGTCCCAGTCCCAATGTCGATTATTGTCGAATTCACGCGCCTGGCGCTCTCTTGTTGCATCCCGTAAATGAAACAAATTATTTTCTTCAAAGCCCTCTGCTATCTGTGATTCTAAATTTCTTCTGCTGCCTTTTCCTACTATTTCGCCTTCAATTTGTTTGACTTGCTTTTGTAATGCTTCAAATTCCCTTTTAACGCGTTCATTAAATTTTCCCTGATTTTCAACATGCTTATTTATGTTCTGGTACTCTTCGGTTTCTGCAAATGGTAATGGAGCTGTATCATCTGAATCTCTATCCCCATTTAAACTAAGACTTGTCAATTTATCTGAATTCTCCTCAACTCTTCGGATAAGTCACCTAATTGTTCTTTCTGTTTATTTACGTCTTATGTAAGTGTCGCGACTCGGGTTTCAGTATTAACACATTTAGTAGTTAACTGTTCATACTGTTGTGTTAGGTTATTTAATCTGTCATTTGGTACGGATTCCTCGATTCTCTCAAATATTTCTTCCTTATCGTTTGCACGTTGTAAATTTAACTCTGAAAATTTTTGTACTATCACGCGATCTCTTTCTTCCTGTTCTCTATCTTGTTCCCTTTGTCTAATCTCTACTGCAATTAATCTATTATTGTGAGAATTCAAAATCAGTTGTACTTCTTCTCTAATTTCTTTCTTTAATTCATCTTTCATGTTTTTGAAACATGTCCCTATTCGTGAATCTAACCGTGTTTCCATTGTTTCCATCTCTGTTTTAATTGTTCCTATTTGTGATCCCACTGTTTTTAATTCAGATCACAACTGTGATCCCAGTGAGTCTAACCGTGTTTCCATTGTTCCCATATCAGTTTCTAAACGTGATGCCAAAGTTCCCATCTCTGTTTTATTTGTTCCTATTTGTGATTCCAGTGAGTCTAACCGTGTTTCCATTGTTCCCATATCAGTTTCTAACCATGATCCCAAATTTAATATTGCACTCATCAACTGCTCCATGTTAACTTGTTCGAAATTCTTTTCGCCCTAACATTTCCCGCAAAACCAGTTTCCTTCGTCATAGCTGTAAAGCTATCTGTGTTCGATACTATTCCAGAATCGTCTGTCATTAATCTCGTATTCTGAAAATTTTTTGATTGTGAAAAATTTTGAAATGGTTCCGGACTATTTTCCCGACTTATTAAATTGTTTTCAACTTCATCATTCATCATACTGTTCTCCTGTGTTGGCGAGTTCGCCATGTTAACAATTTCGTCATTCTCACTATTCATCATTTTTGCCTTTTTCATTGATCGTGTAATCATTTACAAAACATACAAAACTCGTCACTGTACGAAAATTACACACAATGACTCTTTATCTCCAACAATACCATTCACACGAAATGTTTCCCTCAAACACGATTAACGAACAATTGAAATAATTGCACTAAATTGTCAAGCCCGTAGACAAGACAACAAAAATTAAATTCTGCCAAAAAAAAATACCATTAGAAGAATGACAATTACCAAATCTACACATGCAATATAGACTACAATTACTAAACTACAAATTACTACAACAATACTACTGTCTACTATTTTTACAATCAGAAGAATTCCAAGGGACGATCCGAAGCAGCGGTCGCCACGTGCATAGGGGCTTAATTAAATAAATAATGAATGCAAATGCTTTTTAATTTTAGTCGCTGTCTGTCCGGTTACGCAGTCTCGTAAACGGTTGGCCATGACTAGTTTTAGTACGCAATCTGACTGCATAGAATAACAACAAAGAATGAAAGAAAATTTCCGTTAACACAATTAATTAATTAAGTACCCAGCAACTATAAAACCTACGAAACCAAAACACAAGTGTAATTGTTCTGTGTGGAAGTGTGATTCAACGTACACATCTGGCACGGTTCTTCTTCAATAAGACAAGAAATTTTAAATACCATTTATACTGAAGTAATTTAAAAAAATAGAAATACTATAATTGCGTAAGGAAACCAGAATTACACTCTAATGCAAGAACACAAGCCAGATGCTTTGTTGACTGAACCTGTAATGACGCATTACTTAAGACATTGAAATAATAAAAAGAAAAGGGAATTTTTTTCACCTTCATATATATTGACGAAAAGCACTCTGATCATTACAATATCTCCATTCGAACAACATCTGCTGTCTAGCCCATCAAAACTGCATAAAACATGGAACAAGCACTCCCTACTACAACATCTCAACACCGACTCACTACTACCACATCTCGATAAGCACTCTTCACCACGACTTCTCGACAAGAACTGACTACTGCCACATCTCGACAAGCACTGACTACTGCCACATCTCGACAAGCACTGCCAGTGGAGGCGGCGGAATAAAACTCTTTGGAGCAATCTCTGGCGCTGTGGCTCAGTGTAGCCATCTTTCAAGTTCGACTGCCACATCTTGGATAGCGTGGACATGGCATCCGTTGGCAAGACCCTCTGGCTGTGTAGGAAACGAGGAAACTACGCGGGCATTTCTCAGCCAAGACACAGAGGAGTTACGACATGTAGCTGCTAGTGGGCGATGATTGACACCAAAGGAGAAAGTTGAAAACTTGTGCCACACCGGGATTCGAACCCTGGTCTCCTGCTTATTCGGGCGGCGCTCTGACCACTGAGCCATCCGGACACTGTGGTCAGCGCAACTGCATGGACTGTCATAGCTCGCCTCTCGTGAGGCCCAAGCTCTCAACTTATCCGTACACTGGTAACGTACTACTCCTGTCCGTTGTCTTCATCACTCACTTTCCGATCGCCGACGCTACAATTCGCACACACTGACATGTTTGTTCTAGGTCATTTTTCTCACTCTGCTGTACAAGTTTCGTCCGTACACTGTTGATGATTCTCGTGTTTACATTTTAATTCCTACCGGATTTGAGTATGCTTAGTCATCGTCCAGTTGGTCTTTACCGTCTAGTGTCACTCCCACACGTTGACAGTGCGTTATGAAAGGGATTGCCTTAACCGAACTTTTCAGTGGTGATTAGCCAGTGAATCGACACAAAAAATCGCGACTGGACACGCCAATGGTAGGGCTCCGTGTTCTCATTTGTTATCTCATACAATGACCTACCAGCCCTTTACTCACGTCCCTAAACAACGCTGATCGCTTTCGGGTGCATTTCATGCTAACCCTTTCAGTATCGATAACTGTAAGTAATTGGCTCGCCAGCCCAGCTGCAAAATGTTGAGCCCGTGAAACAGGCCAACTCACTGGCTGTCACTCATCACACCGTTCTGACTGCTCGTTTCCCAAAGATCCGGCATTCGTTCAGAGCAACTGTAGAAATATCAGGGGCGGGAAGTGCACAACTACAAATCAAATTAAATAAACAACTCTTCCGTTCGCTTATATCTGTCACGCACAAATGTTATACAACACACTCAACTCTACCGACAATACAAAATACCTGTATATCCTTGAAAGAAAACACCAACTACTACTGATAACACGTTAATATGAAGCTCTTTCGTTAAATTTAAACTGAAAATTACACGTTAGGTTAGTTCACAGCAATTCCTGGCTTCGTATCTTAACTCAAGTAGTTGCTAAAGTCTCAGTAGCACCCTTTAGTAACTCAAAGGTTCTTCTTGAAACTAGTCACAGTAAAAGAAAACTGTGGAACCAAAGACCGACCCGTAAACTAACTAGGAACTCAGTTCAGTAGGCCTCTGAGCCCTGAGCTGGGCAGACGGCGTCCCTCCCCTTTCCTCCAACCCAGATAGAGCTCACAGCCTCTTCATTCGTGCAGCGTACACACTGCTGCCACAGTCTTTCTCGTTGCACTTTACAATTCCCAGTCCCTCGTCCCATACCCAACACGTGCTTCACACCGACCAACTTTGCCCTCTTCCATCTCCCATACCCCCATACATGTTCTTCACCTCTTCACTTTTTTAGCTGGTTGTCCCATAAATATGAACAGAGATTCGGACTGTTGACTCGGCTCTCTTCTACCTCGCCACCACGGTTCGTCCTCCCAGGTCCTTTTCCAGGGCTACCTATCGTCTGGAAACCTCAAATATTACCTTTAATAGGAAATTAACTCTTTTCACTGCCGACTTGTTTGCGGTTTGCAAGTAGCCTTGGACTTCCCGGAGCTGCTATGGTGCCATGACAACTCCAGGTGTTACATAGGCTTCGTAGCAAACGTTGTCGTCCACAGGATAACTTTGCTGTGTCCATCATTCCTCCAGCACTTGTACCTCAGAACGTGGGTCATCCTGCCTTGTGGTTTCTCAGGGACGCCGAAGAACATGCACCGTTTCCGGTCATTCACTTTAGACCATTATCCAGGGACACATTCTCCTTGTCGCCAAATCAGCAGGTTTCCCACTTTTCTCCTTCGGTATGGAGCTTTCCGATATTTTCATTGGTTAAATGAGTCGTCACAATACAATTTCACCCAAGACAGTAATGGAATCTTTCACCTGATAGTGAAGAACAACTGGAAGATATGTTGTTCAGGAAGAGTTTACAGCTGGCAGCGTGGAGGCCGGTTCCATGCTCCAAGGACTCAGGCATTAGCAGCTGGGGTGCAGAACGTTGCGTGATGCCTTGAGTACATTACCGCGCTTTTCTTATTATTTCCGGATACCGTCTGCTTAAAATTGCTGTTAAAAATATCGTTTAGTGTCTTCTGAGCCCTAAAACTTACGTTCACTCAATGGCTGTGTGGTGTTTAGATCCTCATGTTTACGTCTGCCTGTCACCTGGGCAGTGTCTGGGCAAAGTAGACTCCAGCAAACTCATAGGAACGACCTTAAGGCTAGGCTGATAAGAAATTCAAGTTGAAAGAAAACAGTCCTGTGGCTGGATTGTAGCCTGGGAGGCGTGTAGGCCATACAGAAGTACCAGGCCACAAGCATGGTGAAACGTAGTGCAAAGAGCTAAGGAGTAACGGGGGACATTGGACGTATGCAAAGAAGAGCAGCACAAATGCTCGAATGTCTGTTTGGTATGTGTGAGAGGTTCAAGAAGACGCTCAAAATAGCTAAACTGGTAGGTGAATGAAGTTAGACGTGAACTGTCCTCCATCCTCTGAAAGCCTACGTAACAATACCTCAAGAACCAACTGCAAGTGAGGAATCGTAGGAGTACATGAAAATACCTTACATGTCGTTCCGTTACGAACATCAAAGACAAGATTACACTATTGACAGTGACAACTGAGACGTTTATTCAACCATTCTTCACATAATCGATACGCCAATGCGATGGAAAGCAGTCCCAATAAGTGCCGCAGTGAAAGGAACCCGATAGTGGCAACCGACAGTGGTTTGCAGATTACATACGTCGATGAAATTTTGTCGTCCCATTGATCAGTCTGCCACTGATCGTGAAATATGAGGCAACTGGTCCGAAAAAAATCACACATTTTTCCTACTTGTTTCGTCGCCTTTTGCTAAAGCTGATCGCAGATGTCAGATGTTGGACCACACCTAGCTCACTAGTCCGCCCGCCCTGGAACACCCCCACCGTTGCCTTGACTTACAGCTTAACGTTCTCCCCGTGTTGCTGTGGGCTTCAGTTCCAAAACGTTCTCTGTGATAATGTAACACCTGAAAGTACCTTCAACTGTGCATCCATCTGAACACGTTGTCTGTATTAGGGTCTTGATCTCCCTCCGCAATTATCTTGATGTGTCAGGACGCCTTTTATCAACCGATACCTTCTTTTAGTCAGATTGTGACAAAAAATTTATTTCGTCCCCTACAGGATTCAGACCCTCTCGTGACTTATTCTAACCCACTACCCTGTTCTTCTGAAACAAAACATTTAAATTTATCCAGTTACGATTTGCCTGAACCGCATAACGTCCACATTTCAAAAATGTTCAAATGTGTGTGAAATCTTATGCGACTTAACTGCTAAGGCCATCAGCCCCTAAGCTTACACACTACTTAACCTAAATTATCCTAAGGACAAACACACACACCCATGCCCGAGGGAGGACTCGAACCTAGGCTGGGACCAACAGCACAGTCCATGACTGCAGCGCCTGAGACCGCTCGGCCAATCCCGCGCGCCTAACGTCCACGTTTATTTACCCTACAACGATACAGTGACATACTTTCAGGAAATGTTTGCTACCGTTACATTGATGTTCTATGTTAGCGTACTTCTCTTTTTCAGAAAACTTCTCCATCTTATTGAAAGTTTACATCCTTTCGACTTTAGTCAACATCAACTGCCGAATCATAAAAACCCACGTATTGCTTGTGTTGTTTCATTTCGTAATCTAATTCCCCCAGTATCATCTGACAACTGAACTACTGTTTTATTTGCGGCCTATCGAAGATGCTATCCATTTCGTAAAACTGATCTTCCAACTCTTTCGCATACGCGACACAACTTCACTGCCCGACGGAAAAGTGAAGCACCCAGCACACTTGTTCGGATGTCGATGTAACTCGGTGCGCGTGCACACAGACGGTGGGTATGAAAACTGTTAAGAGTTGGAGTTCTCTGTGAAAGGTAGGATGGCTACCAGGGTGCACTAGTGTTGTTCGTATTTAGTGTTGTTACTGGGCTCTGTAGGATACAGAAAAGATCTTAACACTTTCAGTTGTTGTTTATCACTGTGAATGACATGGAGCAGCCGCGAACTACTGTGAAACAGCGTTACCAGCAAGTAACGGGTTCTGAAAAGGGCTTCTCTGTTGGCCTCCATTTGGCCGGCTGATATCCAGGTTTGTGAGCCATTAAGACGGGAGAGTGGTTCGATGTAGCCCTCCACGTCTGCACCTGCCACGCGGAAACAAGTGGTGGACTCCCTGCAGCGTGCCGTGCCATCACGCAGTAGCCGCTCCACCTAATTTAAGTCCCGCGCGGCACCATATTTACGCACGGGCCCAGGGAGGCAAAGTTTTAGGGCCGGCAAAATGTTACTGGCGGCAAAATTTTGAGCATACAAATTTAAGTGTGCAGAAAAAGAAACGTAGCTACGGTTGCGGGAATTATTATTAGGTGCGTTCGAGTTAGGTCTAAACCGTTTCGAGCGCGCTAATGCGTGCGAGTGCAGCTTGTCCCCAGCTGCCGTGGTTTCTGACTGCCCGTTTGATATTTAGCTTCTGGCCAATGGACGGCCGAAACTGTCTCCCACTGATGATACAAGTTTCTTCTGATAGTTCCAAAGCGTACAACACCGTGCCCCAAAAAGAGCATCGCGCATGCGCATAGCATAGTTTTCTGAAGCGAGCAAAGGTGTCAACTAGCGCTACTCCGAAACTACGAAACACACAAAACAGCGTGCCAGTTTGCAAAGTAATCGAAACGAGCGCAATAGTTTCGATAGTTTGTGATACCTTAACTCGAATGAAATCGTAGGTAGACGGGTGGGATCTCTACGTCATGCAATTGGCAGCACTGCCTATGCATTGTTTTTGTGTGGGAAAGCACGAACGCATCACATGTGACATTGATGTGGCTCGGCTTCAGTTTCGTGCTTTTATTATTGTTTGTGTGTATCTTCCCCCCGTTTCATTAATCGGGTGAAGTTTTGACATAACTTGAATATGGACGGTAGGGAATTCCTCAGTGGCCCAGGCTACAGAAAATTTGTTGAACAAAGGAGGAAAAGGGAAAAGGAAGCATTAGATTAAACGCCAAAACTACGAACGTTTCTCGTTGACAATGGACTAGATTCTCCACCTGCAAGTTCTTCCTCTCTTGCGAACTTGACACCTACGAATGATTCACAGTCGAGCAGCAGGTGTGGTGAAGGGCTCGACGACAGTGACTCTGAAATTGATAACAAACATACGAACAATTCCGCAGCAAGTAACCAGAGTTAGGGCAAGGGGAAGTTTCATCAGACTCTGCTGTTGATAAAGAACCTTTCTTTGGGAAATCAGTGATAAAACACTGTGATTTTGTGAAGTCGGAGCGTGCATATTCCGATAAACGAAGATCTATTTCCAAGGATTTGTTTGAAAGGAAATTGTTGAATGGAGACGTTTTGCAAAGCGATTACTTTATTTACTCCCCCGGTCAGGGATCACTTTACTGTGCACCATCTAAACGGTTTGGGCGTTCATTACAGTTCGCTACAAGTGGATTTAATAATTGGAAACACGCTAATCGAAGGGTAACTGAACATGAAAATTCCAGTGCACATCGCTTGTAAATTTGAGACAAATGAGAAATACTCTACGTACATTTGATAAATAATTTATTACTCAGCTACAAGAAGAAGCAAAGTATTGGAGAAATGTACTACAGAGGGTAATGGCTGTAATGAAAAAACATTCCTCAAGGGGATTGCCATATTGTGGAGATGAAGAAGAGTTTGGTTCCTTAAGGAATGGCAATTTTATGATGTTTTCAGAGCTGACAGCTGAATTTTATCCATTCTTAGCAGCTCATGTAGCTAAATATGGAAACCAGGGTAAAGGAACCATCTCATATTTATCATTTCTTGAAGAGATTATCAATGTTATGGGGAAGACTGTCACAGAAAAGATCATACAGAAGGTAGATAGTTGATGCAAAGTATTTCTCCATTATTGTGGATTCTACACCTGATGTTTCACACTGTGATCAGTTAAGTTTCGTTATACGATATGTAAATAAAGATGGTCAACCACAAGAGCGGTTTGTAGAATTTAGGAGAAATGCTGCACATACTGGGAAAGAATTGGCAGATGCTGTATTTATGTTCCTCAACTCCCATGGACTAGATATAAGCAATGCCGTGACCAAAACTATGATAATGCTGCAAATATGGCAGGGATCTACTCTGGCCTGCAAGCCCGAATCAATTCATTCAGTGCCTTGGGATTTTTCATTCTCTGCTCCACGCATTCCCTGAATCTGGTAGGATCAAGGGCAACCACATGCTGTACAATGGCTACAACATTTTTTGACCTGCTACAAACGATTTACAATTATTTTTCGGCATCGACACAAGGCTGGAAAATACTACAGACAATTTTCGAAGATGGAAACTTGAGTTTAAAGTCTCTCTGCATTACAAGATGGTCAGCTCGAGAAGATGTTTGCAAAAGCTTAATGCTAGTTGGGATACAGTCAACAAAGCTCTTAAATGCATTTTTGAAGAGAAAAGCGAGAAATCTGTAGTTAAATCAGAAGCAACAGGGATACTGCAACAGCTTAACTGTAAAATATTGCATTCATGGCTACAATGTGGGGGAATATTTTGGTTCATTTCAGTGCAGTGAGTACAGCGCTACAGTCAGAAGAAGTTGGCATATTTCCAGAGTGAAATTTTATAATTCTGACTTTCATAGATGACATGACTAAGTTCTTTGAAGTGTACAAAAAGTTGGGAGAGAGAAATCTGGAGACAACGCAACATCTTCCGCGAGTCAATGAAACTCAAGAAAAACGTATGAAAAAACGAAAGAAGTTCTTTGGTGACTCAGACTCTGAGTCAGAAAATGAAACAGTCTTTTTCAAATCTAAAAATGACATACTGAAGACCAATTATATTGAACAGACTATCCGCAGAGCTCATTAATCGTCTTGGTATCTACAAAGAGTTTACTGGAAAGTTCTCTTTCTTATCCAGTTTGATGGAAATGGAACCTGATGAAGTCTATAATGCTGCGAAACAGCTGCAGCATATTTGCTCAGAGAATATAGAGGATTATTTTGGACCAGAATGTGTCCATCTCGAAAGCTTACCTTTGATTTCTGGATATGGGAATGGTCCTTCTTTACCAGTGTTAAATAAAATGCTAAGACAGAAATATCTCTTTGATATTTATCCAAACATCAGAATCGCTCTGCCAATTTATTTGACCACACAACAACGAACTGCTTTGCTGAACGATCCTTTCCGTTCTTGGAAGGGTTAAGAACTGCTTGCGTGCTTCTCATACTCAAGATCGTCTGAACCACTTGGCTGTATTAGCAATAGAAAATTATCTGACTGTGAAACTGCAATTTGAAACGTCATAAATGTGTATGCTGATAACAAAGCAAGAAGGAAGCCATTGAAATGATGACCGTTCTTTGTTGATATAAGAATCAATTACCATAATTCCATACCATATTATCCTTTTTGTAAATTTCTTCAAGTAATATATACTTATTTTAAATAGCGTGTTTAAAATTTTGTTTTTAAATGTTTTTCAAAATTGACTAAGTGTGTTGTTGAGGGGGAGGGAGGCGGAAAAAGGGATCCCAACATTCCAAAGCGTATAAAATATCGAGATAAATAATTTCTCTACAATAAGTTCTATATGGTTGAAGACGACGGACTAAAAGTAAAACAGCTGTAAAGAAAAACAAAAAAAAGAAAAAAAACCAAGAAAACCACTGAATGTGGTGACAAGGTATATATGCAAAACTTTATGCCGTTTTCAGATTTGTAAAAACTTTCTTGAAAACTCTAATTTATATATTTGTGAGAAGTAACGAATGTTTTTACTATTTTGTAACAAAAGCAAACGAAAGCCGAGCGGTGATGCTGAACGAAACGTCTCTGGATGATAGCACAAAAAGAATCAATTGTGTTTTGCTCAAGACGGATCCCTTCGGAAAGACGAGTTTATTAGTAAAGAAAACGCAGACGGAAGAGCTTCAACCTGAAGACGATACACACACTATTCTGTCACTAATCATGATATAACTTCATTCTTCCTTTAAATACTGTCAGTGTTTAATGCTCCGTCTTTTGAACGACAAAGATTTGTTTCCTTAAACAAACGAATTTTTTGCACCTTAGTCACCCAAAATGATGGAATACATTTAAAGCATTCTCAACTTTTAATAATTTGTAATTATAATGATATCATAAACAGATCGTTTAATGTGTTACTGAAAGGTAATTTCCTTTCATTGTGCAACTTGCTACGGCGTTGTAGTATGTGTACTTAATTGAACCTAATATGTTTTATGAAGGAAAAGGCATTGTTACGAGGTCAAGGACGAAACTTGAGTGCTAATAATTTTTAATGCTGTTGGAGGCACAGTCATACAAATGAAGTCGTAAGTAGCAGTAATTGCTACTTCACGGCAAGAAATCCACGCCATCATCTTTGCTGTCCGACGTAGATGAATCAGACTGAGCAGAGTCAACACGGTCCATTTGTTTCAGTCAAAATTTTCGACTTCTATCATACGCGAAGCTAGTTTCTGTGCTATCGGATACTCGCCTTCAGCATACATGCTGAACACTATGCGGCGCTAAACAATTTTCGCGAAATCGTCCAGCTCACCCACTTCTTTCTTGCGGTTGTGTTGTTTTCCCTGGTGATTTGAAAACAGCTAAGCCGCAGGCTTGCACTGACGTCTTACCTTCGCTGGACATTCTCTGAACGGTCCCCAAACCGACACCACAGGCTTCAGCTTCTGACCCCCGTTCGTAGCTGCTCTCCACTCTCAACACCACAACACGGATCGCTGCGCTTCGAGTGGTGCTGTGACTGGCAAACGTGCGCTGCTGATGCATGGCGACAAATTAACGGTTGTGCACCGTCGCAGATGAGCACTGTCGGCGACTCTGGTGACCAGCTGGGGAGAGGTCCCATTCTTCCTCTCTCCTGGACAGGTACGGTGCTGTAGCTCTTGGCGTCGCGATGTGGGGAGCCATCGGTTACCAATTCAGGTCTCGGCCGGCAACAATTGAGGGAATCTAATGGGACAACAGTACACCACGAGCAACCTAAGTCCTCGCGTTTTACCTCTTCTGTGACAATACAGTGACGCAATTTTTCAAGAGGTCAGTGCTCATCCACACTCGGCACGTGGCTCTACACTGCCGAGGAAATCCCGTGACCACGTAAGTCGCCAAATACGTCGCCGCCGTACGACACGTGTGCGACCAGGTCGGATGTCAGCTCCGTCTCAGTCTCCCTGTCTCAGGGGTCGAGGACCAGTTAGAACGGTGGTGGGCCACTTTGCCTCAGTATTCGACATCTTTCCCAACATAATCAGTACCTGTATCCAGGCGAGAATTGCTAAACATAGAATTCCGAAATCCCTTCACCAAAGAAGACGAAGTAAATATTCCAGAATTCCAATCAAGAACAGCTGACAACAAGAGTGGCTTAGAAGTAGATATCCTTGGAGTAGTGACGCACTTAACAAAAGCAAATTTTCAGGTCCAAATTCTGTACCAGTTAAATTCCTTTCAGAATATGCTCATGCTCTAGCTCTGTGCTGGAAAAATTATACGTTCAAAGCCGGCGGCAGGCATAAAACGTCATCCGAAATTGTACTGAATGCTTTCTCAGAAAATTATCTTGGACATATAGTTCACGAGTCCACTCGAAGCGTAAATGGTTGCGAAAGCATACTTGACCTTTTAGCAAGAAATAACCCTGGACAAATAGTGAGTATTGTGACGAATAGAGGAATTAGCGCGAGAACAAGGCAGTTGCTGCTAGGCTAAATACCGTAACACCTATAACCATCAATAAGAAACGCAAAGTATATCTATTTAATAAAGCTGATAAAAATGCTCTTAACGCCATTTTAAGAGACAGTCTTCACTCCTTCCGATCTGATGACGTAAGTGTAGAAAAGTTGGGGAATGTTTTCAGAGAGATAGTATCGACAGCAGTTGAGAGATATATACTACGTAATTAATAAGTGATGGTGCTGATCCCCCATGGTACACAAAACGGGTCAGATCGCTGTTGTAGAAGCAGCGAAAAAAGCATGACAAACTTAAAAGAACACAAAATCCCTGAGATTGGCAAAGTTTTACAGACGTTCGAAATATGGCGCGTACTTCAATGCGAGATGCTTTTAATAATTTCCACAACGAAATTCTGTCTCGAAATATGGCAGAAAACCCTAAGAGATTCTGGTCATAAATAAAGCACACCAGTAGCAAGACGCAATCAATACCTTCACTGCGCTATAACAACGGTGAAGTCACTGATGACAGTGCCACTAAAGCAGAGTTATTAAACACGGTTTTCCGAAACTCCTTCACCAAAGAAGACGAAGTAAATATTCATGAATTCCAATCAAGAACAACTGCCAAGATGAGAAACATAGAAGTAGATATCTCTGGAGTAACTAAGCAACTTAAATCACTTGATAAAGGTAAGGCCTCCGGTCCAGATTGTATACCAGTGAGGTTCCTCTCAGAGTATGCTGATAAAATATCTCCATATTTAACAATTATATACAACCACTCGCTCACAGAAAGATCCGTACCTAGAGACTGGAAAATTGCTCAAGTTACAGCAATACCCAAAAAGGGAAGTAGGAGTAATCCGCTGAATTATAGGCCTGTATCACTAACGTCGATTTGCAGTAGGGTTTTGGAAAATATACTGTATTCGAACATTATGAAGTAGGTACCTCGAAGAAAACGATATATTGACACATACAGTACGGTTTCAGAAAATATCGTTCTTGTGAAACGCAACTAGCTCTTTATACTCATGAAGTAATAAGTGCTATCGATGGGGGATGTCAAATTGATTCCATATTTTTACATTTCCAGAAGGCTTTCGACACCGCTCCTCACAAGCGTCTTCTAACCAAACTGCGTGCCTACGGAGTATCGCCTCTGTTGTGCGACTGGATTCGTGATTTACTGTCAGAAAGGTCACAGTTCGTAGTAATAGACGGAAAGTCATCGAGTAAAACATAAGTAATATCCGGCATTCCCCAAGGAAGTGTTATAGGCCGTCCATTGTTCCTGATCTATATTAACGACATAGGAGACAATCTGAGTAGCCGTCTTAGATTGTTTGCAGATGATGCTGTCATTTACCGTCTTGTAAAGTCATCAGATGATCAAAACGACTTGCAAAATGATTTAGATAAGTGCGAAAAGTGGCAATTGACCCTGAATAAGGAAAAGTGTGTAGTTATTCACATGAGTACTAAAAGAAATCAGGTAAATTTCGATTACGCGATAAATCACACAAATCTGAAGGCTGTAAATTCAACTAAATACTTACGGATTACAATTAAAAATAACCTAAATTGGAACAATCACATAGATAACATTGTGGGTACAGCAAACCAGAGACTGCGATTCATTGGCAGAACTCTTAGAAGGTGCAACAGGTCCACTAAAGTGACTGCTTACATCACGCTTGTCCGCCCTATTCTGGAGTATTTCTGTGCGGTGTGGGATCCGCATCAGGTGGGACTGCCTGATGACATCCAAAAAGTACAAAGAAGGGCAGCATGTTTTGTATTATAGCGAAATAGGGGAGATAGAGTCACAGACATGATACGTGAATTGGAGTGGCAATCATTAAAACAAAGGCGTTTTTCGTTGCGACGGGATGTTCTCATGAAATTTCGATCATCAGTTTTCTCGTTTTCTCCTCCGATTGCGAAAACATTCTGTTGGCACCCACCTACATAGGGAGAAATTATCATCACGATGAAATAAGAGAAATCAGGGCTCGCACAGAAAAATTTAAGTGCTCGTTTTCCCGCGTGCCGTTCGAGAGTGGAACGGTAGAGAGACAGCATGAAGGTGAATCATTGAACCATCTACCAGGCATTTTATCGTGAATAGCAGAGTAATTACGTAGATGTAGATGTACTTAACAGTCATATACAATCGTTCTCTAGACGGTAGATCCGTACCCAAAGACTGGCAAGACAGACAGCTCACACCAATATTCAACAAAGGCATAGGAATAATCTACTAAATTACAGTTACATATCATTAACGTCAATGTGTAGCAGGATTCTCCAATGTACATTGTGTTCGAACATTATGAATTACCTCGAAGAACACAGTCTGTTAACATACAATCAACACAGATTTAGGAAACATCGTTCTTGTGAAACATAATTAACTCTTTAATCACATGAAGTGTTGAGCGCTATTGGCAAGGAATGTCAAATTGATGCCGTATTTCTAGATTTCCAGAAGGCTTTTGACAGTCGTAAACGGCTTGTAACCGAATTACTTGCTTGTGGAATATCGTCTCAGATATGCGACTGGATACGTGATTTTCTGTCAGAGATGTTACAATTCGTAGTAATTGACGGAAAGTCATCGAGTAAAAGAGAAGTGATTTGTGGCGTTGCCCAAGATAGTGTAATAGACTCTTCTGCTGTTCCTTGTCTATATGAACGAGTTAGGACACAATATGAGCAGTCATTTTAGGTTGTCTGCCGATGAGCCTGTACTTTATCGTCAAGTAAAGTCATTAGAAGATAAAAAAAACCTTATAAAACGATTTGGAAAGGATATCTATATGGTGCGAAAATTGGCAATTGACGCTAAATAATGAAAAGTGTGAGGTATCCACCTGAGTGCTGAAAGGAATCCGTTAAACTTCGGTTATATGATAAATCAGTCAGATCTAAAGGCCGCAAATTCAACTAAATAACTAGGAATTACAGTTACTAACACATAGAAAATGTTTTGGGTAAGGCGATCCAAAGACTGCGATTCGTTGGAAAAACACTTAGAAGGTGCAACAGATCTACACTGCGCTTGTCCGTCTTCTTTAGAAGCACCGTTGCGTGGCGTGGGATCCTTACCAGATAGCGTTAACGGGGTACATCGAGAAAGTTCAAAGATGGGCAGCACGTTTTGTACTGTCGACAAATAGGGAAAAAAGTGTCACGGACATGATACAGGATTTAGTGTGGACATAATTGAGACAAAGGCATTCTCGCTGCGGCAGGATCTTCTCACGAAATTTCAATCTCCAACTTTCAACTCCGAATGCGAAAATATTTTGTTAATGCACACCTACTTGCGGAGGAACGATCGTGATAACAAAACAAGGGAAATCAGAGTTCGCACGGAAAGATATAGGTGTTCGTTTCCTCCAGGCGCTATTTGAGGAAGGAATAAAAGAGAATTATGGAGCAGGTGCTTCGATGAGTCCTCTGTGAGGTAGTTATCTGCAGAGCATCCAATGTAGATGTAAATGTAGGTGCAGAGACCGGTGCAACTAGCAAGTTGTTCGTAAATTTGCCTGGATCCTGTAACCACTGAGGCATTCTCTGCTGGAGCCGTGGAGCTCGGTGCCGCGCCCTCCTCCCCTTCGAGGCGCTTCGCTTGTTTTGTGAGGCACTGCAGTCCAGTGTGTGGCGGCTGTGGGAAACCTTAAAACTGTAACCTCTTCTGCCCGAGCTTCAGTTCGTCTCCCAGATTCCTGGTCGGCTTTCTTTACTGCCCGCACCGTGTTTAGACTGAATTGTGTGGGGGACGAGTAACGACCCTGCCTCACGAGGTCGGCAACTGCTGCCTTTTACAACTTTTGTCTCTGGGCGCTGGCCGCCTGCCCTCGCAGCCCCGCCGTCATCTGGCGCGCCGGGCTGTGCAGACACTGGGAGAGGTCCGGCCGGCCGCTAATCCCGCGATATTGCGCTGCTGCGGCCTACCCCGCAATTGCCCGACCCTACCGGCTGCCGCAGAGCCACAACTAACCCCTCTGGCACCACAGTTTGCAAACCCGTGCGCATCGTACGACAGTTAACGTTTGCAGCTGCCGGATACGCACGTCCTGTCGTTGCTAGATATTAGCGGCACAACACGCACCGGCAGAAACTTTTGCGGGACGTTTAGCGGAGGCAATGATAGAAAGAATCTGGAGAACGTCGCATACTGCTGCAGTATCAGACGACGAACTTCAGAGCTCTCGTTTTCAGTATAAAAAACACTGGACAACGAACTTCAGAGCTCTGGAAAATGAAATTGTCAGTCTGTTAGAAGACACTCCGAGTTTCTTGAGTACAGACAGTTCCGGCGCTACTCTCGATAATTGAAGCGAGAAAAAAAGAAGTCGAGACACTGTAATAGGGTTTTTACGTGTAGAAACCATTCGACAAGGTAAAGTGATGTTGAAAAAATGGCGAGGGCACCTTAGGGTCTGCGACGGAGGGTACTGCCGACACCACCACTCCTCCCCTCCCCGCGTGCTTACGAAAACGACTGTCGGTAGACTTAAATATCGGTTCTAATTTCTCCGGTTTTCGTCACGCACATTTCGCGAAACGTATGTGGGAGGAAGTGATGTCGTGTAACGCGCGCTGTTGCAAATTCAATAGCGGTGCGCAAAATGCCTCTCGTGTATCGTCTGTCACTCGCCTTCGTCGAACACCTTCGTAAAGTTTTCGCGCTCGTTAGGGGATGCCGTCATATGATGTGCCGCTCGTCATTGAATTTTCTCTGTCTCTCTCTCATTAATCGAGCCTGGTCACAGAGTGATGATAAATTTTTATTTCGCGGCTGAACTAATTTTTCCACTTGTTATAAGCCTGTCACCACCATTTCGAACAGCTACATTTATGTAGCAGGTCTTCAGCCGATAGCGCCAGGCGATTACTCCTACGCATTTTACGGTTGTTTCTGTTTCCAGTGAGCTACTCGTGTAGTCAGTAGTGCGGCGTCTCCCCACCCGCGTTACGTTTCGTAGCGTGCAGGGCCAGTCAGCTGGCTGCCTGCCGTTCTCGCCACCTCTGTCGCTCTTTTGCAGGTCTTCCCGTACGCCGCCAGAGCCACTGCCACCTTCCGTGCCCTGATGTGCACCACCACTTTTGCGTGCGACAGTGATTTCATTTCCCCGGTTTACTGGCTAAATCGTTTTTGAGTGACGTGGAGGACGGTCGTGACAGAACAAGACATACCGGCAGGTGCCGAATGCTTGCACACGGCAGCCCAACCGCTCTGACATCCTGTCTCCTGCCTGAATAAAGTCAGGAAATAAATGCATTCGCGAGTCTGAAACAGGCGTCGGATTTGCTGGTGCTCAAGAAGGCGGGATTGATAAAAGAAATGGTAAACGAAAGCGGACAGCGGAAATTTTAACGTATGGCTACTGAACACTACAACGGGTTGTAAAGAAAAAATTACCAAAATAGACGAAAATAAGTGAAGGTGGGAAGACCAATGCACTGGTCACTCCAACAACTGAGAAATGACCGAGGGGACGGTAAAAATTATTAGTTTGGAGTGCTGTTCCACAGAAGGTCTAAAGAAAGACTGATATACCAACTGCAACAAGTAAATTCTTCGGAAACTTAAGAAGTAGCTACAAAGCTGATCAGTGAAAGAATACTAGCTACAGAGTGGAAAACAACTAGATGGAAACTTACAATCTTGGTATATTAGCTCCAGATGGAAGGTAAAAAGAAGATACATTTTCTAAGATGCCACAAAAGCAACGGAATTCTGTGAATAACCACAATTACATAATAGCAGATGGAGATTTTAATGGACGGATACCTAAACAACATCTGACTGCACAGGTACACAAGAAGAAGAAACAAAAAATCAAAATGTGCCATTAGTTAGCGATTAAACGAATTAAAGAAATACTCTTGGATATGATTGAGATACAGAAGCATAAAAGACTGCACCAGCGTCAATTGAAAACTCAGCACCATCGCTATGGCCATCCGCGTATGCAGAGATGACGTTATAGAGTAGACCATTACTCAGTTTAATGCAAAATAAAAGGACAGTTTCTTGAGTAAAATGGAACAAAAACCTAAAGCGGAACCAACAAGAAACCTCTCAAACATGTCCACTAGGAGAAGGAAGCAGGAGACAACTTCAACAGGATCAGGTCTGGGGCGCTGACCCAGCACGCCCTTTCCTAACATGAGGGGAAAATTACCATAGAAAAAATTAGTGAAACCATTCAGTCATGCCAAGTCTTTCTCAGTATTGAAATAATCAAAGTTGGTTTAGGAAACCATCCTGACGCAAAGGTATGTGAAGGTATGTGAATCATTCAGTCCATTTTAGCTACTGAGCTCTGAGCACTATGGGACTTGACATCTATGGTCATCAGTCATTTTAGCTACTCGTCATATTATATTTAATGCGTCTACGTAGGCCTATGCAACAACGAAAGCATACGTAAGACACCGGAGCTACAGATCACAGAAATGTTAAACATAATTGAATTTAAAATGGCTTAAATCTATTAATAATTCCAAAGAAAATACTACATGTTACTTGAAACTACAGGCGACGAACGACATCTCAGCAACTTACTGCCACGATACATCAGCGCAGAGTCGTCTCGGCGGTTTGAGGTGTACACTCCTGAAGATTCCCCGCCGAAATATCATAGCAGCAAATTTTTGGTAATCGGCAGTTCGTCTGATATATCATGAAAAATGAAAAATTTTCCTAGCGTATAGATTCTATACGCTAGGAACATTTTTAAGTTTGATAACGTGCTCTTTGTACACAATGTCGAAAGCTAAAATGGGTAGGGACCGGAAACCAGTTAATATAAGCCCGAAGTCACGCACAGTCTTGCTACCTCTATCGAAAAAACTACTCCCACCAGCCACTGCTCTGAGATTTAATACTCGTCGAGTCAGATCGTGGGCACATAATGGCGTAAGAGTTCATGTACAAATCATACCCACTGTTCAAATCTATTTGTCACCGAAATGAATGCCAGCGCTAAACAATGAGGAATACCGCGTGAGGCCCGCTGGTGGTCGCCAGAGTCGGCACGCAGAAGCAGCTGGAACTGCAGCCACCTGCCCGGGTTCACTACTAGTGAGACAAGGAGCCAAGCTGTGCTCGGTTTGAGGATACCAACTGCACTGCTACAAAGACGAATGCTCAACTACCTTATGTGTTTATGTGTAAGCATTCCGTTTATAACTCACCTGTCACTTAAAACGGAAATTAGTTTTCTAATAAAATTTCAGCTTGTTCCGTGCTCACGAACGTAGCATTCGCATCTTCTCCGAGGTCCTCCATTATTTCTTTTCCCATTCGGCTTGTGGTTCAGGATCTTCTGGGGATTTCTGTGATCTCATGAATTCTTCTTCGTAATGTTCTTGAATTTTTTATTAATGTTTAAAATATTCAATTCTGTTCTAATGTCTTCATTTCTAATGATGCCACTTCCTGTGCAGACCTTCTTTTTTTTATCAGGAACCTCATTTCTGCTGTTTGAATTTCATTTTCACGTTTTCTATGGTAACCCAACTTTGGCTTCCAAAGGATGACACAGGAACCGCCATTATTCTGTAGAATCTCATGATGGTTTCTTCTCGTGCTTTATGGTTCAATGTTCTGCTAATGGTAGCACAGACAGCTTGCAATTTGTGTATTTCATTTTCAATATCAGAGTCAAAATCAAAACATAGTACGACCTACATGACAGATTAGAGACACTTATTCTAAAACTGAATTGCCCAAAACAGTTTTTGACCTGACTGCATATTTTCCTCGAAATGCCATTAGTTTCGTTTCACTACTAAAAATTTTGAAGTTTTATTCCTTAAAAATTTCGTTCAGTTGATATACTGATTTTTGGAGGTAATTTTGATTCTTTTGAATAACAACGATGTAATCAGCAAACAAAAGTACATTCAGGTATTCCTCATTAGTTATCTTAACTCCTTTGTTTACTTTACATTTCCATTTGTGAAGAATGAAGTCAGTGTAAATATTAAAAACGGTAGACGATAGCCCACACCCTTTCCTGACAATTTCGTTAGCAATTACCTCTTCTAATCGTTACCTACATTTGTTTATTCCAATGCATTTAGTTTTTTAAGACATTTCACTACAGCTATTAGGTGATAATGATATCCACATTCAGACGTAATCTTCCATAGACTATCAAGGCTCACACTGTCAAAGGCCTTCTCAAAGTCGATAAGCCATATGGGTTTCTACATTAAATTCCCTGTCGTTTTGTATAATGTTTTTAATTACAAACACCTTGTCTGTGCATGAACGACCAAATCTTAACCCCTCTTGTTCTTCAGAAATAATACCTTATGTGATATTCTTCATGCAGTTATTGATTATCTTTGAGTACAACTTGGTAGCCATGCGTAGGGGACCGACGCCATGATAGTTTTTTCAGTCATGGTTTATAACTTTGTTGAAAAGGGCGGTTACGTGTACTGTATACCAAGGATCTGGGATCTTGCAGTTCGTCAAACTTCATTTATTATTTGTAAAAGTCTTTTATTTAGTTGTAACCCTTCATATTTAATTAGTTCTGCATTTAGTCCGGGTAGATTTTCTGTTCTTCAAGTCTTTCAAAACCCCTTGCAATTCCTACATTGTAATTGTATCTACTGTTTCACTGTACATCACCTTCTGACTTCTGTGTACACTACAAGTCTGAATCCATTGTTAATTGGGTATAATATTCCGTGAGGCAGCGTCTTTTTCTTCCTTGTTCGGGGCTTTCAAGACCTTGTATGCACATTGCTGTCTATCGTGCACGTCGTGTTCTAAAGCTCTTCTGAATCAGTCCCCTGACTCTCGGTGTGCTTTGCACACTATTTGTTTCACAGCTTTCCTTTTTACTTTGTATGTTTTCCAGGTTGGGACGCGTGCTCTAGGGGTAGCGCCTTTGATTAATAATCAAAACGTCTTCGGTCCCGGGTTCGATCCCCACTACTGCCTAAATTTTGATAAACAATCAGCATTGGCGGCCGAATACTTCCGGCATAAGAAGTCAGCCTCATTCTGCCAACGGCCTTGTCAAAGAGGGCGGAGGAGCGGATAGAGGTTCAGGGCACTCTCTTGTCCTAGGGGAGGGAAATTGCCCCTAAAGGCGGAAGAATCAGCAATGATCAACGACATGAGGATGCAGAAGGCAATGGAAACCACTGCATTAAAGACACGTAACGTGTATCCACAGGACATGTGGCCTGTAATTGAAGAAGTGTCATGATCTCTCCATTGGCAAAAGATTCCGGAATAGTTCCCCATTCGGATTTCCGGGAGGGGACTGCCAAGGGGGAGGTTACCATGAGAAAAAGATTGAATAATCAACGAAAGGATAACGTTCTACGAGTCGGGGCGTGGAATGTCAGAAGCTTGAACGTGGTAGGGAAACTAGAAAATCTGAAAAGGGAAATGCAAACGCTCAATCTAGATATAGTAGGGGTCAGTGAAGTGAAGTGGAAGGAAGACAAGGATTTCTGGTCAGATGAGTATCAGGTAATATCAACAGCAGCAGAAAATGGTATAACAGGTGTAGGATTCGTTATGAATAGGAAGGTAGGGCAGAGGGTGTGTTACTGTGAACAGTTCAGTGACCAGGTTGTTCTAATCAGAATCGACAGCAGACCAACACCGACAACTATAGTTCAGGTATACATGCCGACGACGCAAGCTGAAGATGAACAGACAGAGGAAGTGTAAGAGGATATTGAAAGCGTAATGCAGTGTGTAAAGGGGGACGAAAATCTAATAGTCAAGGGCGACTGGAATGCAGTTGTAGGGGAAGGATTAGAAGAAAAGGTTACAGGGAGTATGGGCTTGGGACAAGGAATGAAAGAGGAGAAAGACTAGTTGAGTTCTGTAACAAGTTGCAGCTAGTAATAGCGAATACCCTGTTCAAGAATCACAAGAGGCGGAGGTATACTTGGAAAAGGCCGGGAAGATTTCAATTAGATTACATCATGGTCAGACAGAGATTCCGAAATCAGATAATGGATTGTAAGGCGTACCCAGGAGCAGATATAGACTCAGATCACAATATAGTAGTGATGAATAGTAGGCTGAAGTTCAAGACATTAGTCAGGAAGAATCAATACGCAAAGAAGTGGGACACGGAAGTACTAAGGAATGACGAGATACGTTTGAAGTTCTCTAACGCTATAGATACAGCAATAAGGAAAAGCGCACTAGGCAGTGCAGTTGAAGAGGAATGGACATCTCTAAAAAGGGCCATCACAGAAGTTGGGAAGGAAAACATAGGTACAAAGAAGGTAGCTGCGAAGAAACCATGGGTAACAGAAGAAATACTTCAGTTGATTGAAGAAAGGAGGAAGTACAAACATGTTCCGGGAAAATCAGGAATACAGAGATACAAGTCGCTGAGGAATGAAATAAATAGGAAGTGCAGGGAAGCTAAGACGAAATGGCTGCAGGAAAAATGTGAAGACATCGAAAAAGATATGATTGTCGGAAGGACAGAGTCAGCATACAGGAAAGTCAAAACAACCTTTGGTGACATTAAAAGCAACGGTGGTAGCATTAAGAGTGCAACGGGAATTCCACTGTTAAATGCAGGGGAGAGAGCAGATAGGTAGAAAGAATACATTGAAAGTCTCTATGAGGGTGAAGATTTGTCTGATGTGATAGAAGAAGAAACAGGAGTCGATTTAGAAGAGACAGGGGATCCAGTATTAGAATCGGAATTTAAAAGAGCTTTGGAGGACTTACTGTCAAATAAGGCAGAGGGGATAGATAACATTCCATCAGAATTTCTAAAATCATTGGGGGAAGTGGCAACAAAACGACTATTCACGTTGGTGTGTAGAATATATGAGTCTGGCGATATACCATCTGACTTTCGGAAAAGCATCAACCACACAATTCCGAAGACGGCAAGAGCTGACAAGTGCGAGAATTATCGCACAATCAGCTTAACAGCTCATGCACCGAAGCTGCTTACAAGAATAATATACAGAAGAATGGAAAAGAAAATTGAGAATGCGCTAGGTGACGATCAGTTTGGCTTTAGGAAAAGTAAAGGGACGAGAGAGGCAATTCTGACGTTACGGCTAATAATGGAATCAAGGCTAAAGAAAAATCAAGACACTTTCATAGGATTTGTCGACCTGGAAAAAGCGTTCGACAATATAAAATGGTACAAGCTGTTCGAGATTCTGAAAAATGTAGGGGTAAGCCATAGGGAGAGACGGGTCATATACAATATGCACAACAACCAAGAGGGAATAATAAGAGTGGACGATCAAGAACGAAGTGCTCGTATTAAGAAGGGTGTAAGACAAGGCTGTAGCCTTTCGCCCCTACTCTTCAATCTGTACATCGAGGAAGCAATGATGGAAATAAAAGAAAGGTTCAGGAGTGGAATTAAAATACAAGGTGAAAGGATGTCAATGATACGATTCGCTGTTGACATTGAGTGAAAGTGAAGAAGAATTAAATGATCTGCTGAACGGAATGAACAGTCTAATGGGTACACAGTATGGTTGGAGAGTAAATCGGAGAAAGACGAAGGTAATGAGAAGTAGTAGAAATGAGAACAGCAAGAAACTTAACATCAGGATTGATGGTTACGAAGTCTATGAAGTTGAGGGATTCTGCTACCTAGGCAGTAAAATAACCAATGACGGACGGAGCAAGGAGTGGGAAAACTGGAGCAGAAGAGAATCGAAGCATTTGAGATCTGGTGCTATAGACGAATGTTGAAAATTAGGTGGACTGATAAGGTAAGGAATGAGGAGGTTCTACGCAGAATCGGAGAGGAAAGGAATATGTGGAAAACACTGATAAGGAGAAGGGACAGGATGATAGGACATCTGCTAAGACATGAGGGAATGACTTCCATGGTACTAGAGGGAGCTGTAGAGGGCAAAAACTGTAGAGGAAGACAGAGATTGGAATACGTCAAGCAAATAATTGAGGACGTAGGTTCCAAGTGCTACTCCGAGATGAAGAGGTTAGCACAGGAAAGGAATTCGTGGCGGGCCGCATCAAACCAGTCAGTAGACCGATGACCAAAAAAAAGAAAATGTTTACCAGCTCCCTGATGCTTTTCTTCTGTAGAAACTTCAAATAAACTATTCGTGTTTCTTTAATGGTTTCTTTAACTTCTGCGTTCCAAATTCTGAGTCGCTTTTCCCGTCTATTTCGTTCTTTCTATCGAGAGCTTCTAAGGCAACTTCAATGGTGCAAGTTTGGTATGTCGATGTCTTTCTTTGACTGGTAGTGAAGGAAGCTTTTCATGGGATCTGTAATGATAAAGGTCCGACAGGAGATACACACAACTCATGTTGTGGCTTCTTTTGGAGTTCCTTTGCTTCCTTCTATTTTGATATTAACCTTATCTTACTACCTACAAAAGAAGTGGTCGATATCTGTTTCGCTTCCTCTATAAACAAGTATATCTTTCATAACATTCTTCATTTTATAATTAGTAAACAATCAGTCACAGACCTTAACCCTCATGCACTCCATGTAAACGTGTGAATGTCTTTCTTTCTGTAAAATGTGTTACTAATTTTAAATTTATTGAAGAAGACAAGTGGACGAAGTTCCCGTCCATTATTACTAATAGTTGTACTATTCGCCATATAGGTCGATGTGCAAGGTTTGCATTAAAATCACCAGCGATAACAAGATGGTCCGTGTTGTTGATCCTGGCGCAGGAAGAGTTGTAAAGACGCGGTGAAGCCATCTTCCCTAAGGAAGAGAACGCCGACAGAGAATCAGGCAGGTCGCGGCAAGTAGAGGTGGCTCTGGCAGCCCCATCACGCGCCTTAACCCGCGCAGCGCTCGTAACGCAGCCCGGTGATTGTAAAACTGCTGGGAAACCCACGGACAGCCTCGGATAAAGTGCCAGATCAACACGTGACAACCGGAAAATCTTAAGGGACAAACGATGTTATTTCATTGAATACGAAGTCGATTCATATTTACAAATAACTTCGTAGTACGTGCCAAATTATAAGCATGGCATTGCAGTCACTCTGGCCCAGATATATGCAGTGGCTTCGTCAGGAAGCGTGTCCTGGAGCTGTTGTACCATCTGGCTGAGCGTTTCTAGGCGCTACAGTCTGGAACCGCGCGACCCCTACGGTCGCAGGTTCGAATCCTGCCTCAGGCACGGATGTATGTGATGTCCTTAGGTTAGTTAGGTTTAAGTTGTTCTAAGTTCTAGGGGACTGATGACCACAGTCCCATAGTGCTCAGAGCCATTTTTTTGTTGTATCCTCTCCTGAGGCGAGCCGGCCTGCAGCCGTAGTAGATGGTACTTGATATTTCGGATGCAGGCACTGGAGCGGAGTCGACTTCTGAGATGGTGTCACAAATGTTTTATCTGGAACAGATATTGAGATCAACCTGGCCTTGGGAATACTGTAGCATTAGTTTATAGACGCGTTCCTTTTGTGAAGAGCATTGTCCTGCTGAAAAATGGTACTACGACATTGTTGCTTGACAGGTACCGTATGAGGACGCAGGATGTCCGTCAGTCAATGCCAGCCATAACCTGATATCATACCCGAGGCTCCCCACTCAATAAAGCCAGGAGTAACAGCAAAAACAGAGGGACTATGGGAGGTTTTGTCAGGTCAACGTGATAATCACCAATCATCCAGGATAATACGAACTGTCAATTCGTCGCTGAACACAATGCAACGACAGTCGTTAACAGTTTCCAGTCACGGCACCAGCGCAGACGCAGTCTTCCGCGTTGCTGTGCTGACGACAGCCTACACGCGGGGCAGCCATCCCGCAGACGGGCCGCCGCTAGTCTCCAACCAGTGGTGCAAGGTGTCGCGGAATGTCGCAAGGCGACCGTTACTTGTTTTCAGGTGGCAGACGGAAGCATAGATTACATCTCGGGCAGGTAGAGACTCCGAAATCAGATACTGCACCGTAAAGCGTACCCAGGAGCAGATATAGACTCAGATCACAGTTGTTGAAGTTGGCTGAAGTTTAAGAGGCTAGTCAGGAAGAGTCACTGTGCAAAGAAGTGGGATACGGAAATACTAAAGAATGACGAGATACGCTTGAAGTTGCCTCACGCTATAGATACTGCAATAACGAATAGTTTAGCAGGCAGTTCAGCTCAGGAGGAATGGACATCTCTATAAAATGAGCAATTACAGAGGTTGGAAAGAAAAACATAGGTACAAGGAAGGTAACTGTGAAGACATCTTGACTAACAGAAGAAATACTTCAGTTAATCAAAGGAAGAAGGAAGTACAGAAATGTTCAGAGAAATTCAGGAATACAGAGACACAAGTCACTTAAGAACGATATAAATAGGAAGTGATCGAAAAAGAACCGATCGTCGGAGGACTGACTCAGGATATAGAGAGTTAAAAGAATCTTTGGTCAATGTAAATGCAAAGAGTACACTGGTAATTCCATTGTTAACTGTAAGGGGGGGGGGGTTTCTAAGGAGTACACTGAAGGCCTCTGTGAGGGGGAGGACTTATCTGATGACGTGATGGTAGAAGAAACAGGAGTCGATAGGGTAGAGACAGGGGACCCAGTATTAGAAACAGATTTCAGAAGAGCTTTGGACGGCTTAAGATCAAACATTGCAGAGGAGATAGATAACATTCTATTGGAATTTCTAAAATAATTGGGGTAAGTGGCAACAAAACTACTATTCTAGATGCGGTGTAGAATGTATGAGACTGGCGATATACTTTCGAACTTGAGAAAAAACATCATTCACACAATACAGAAGATTGCAAGGACCGATAGGTGCGACAATTATCTCACAATCAGCTTAATAGCTTATGCATCTAAGTTGCTGGCAAGAATAATATACAGAATGATGGAAAATAAAACAGAGCGTCTGTTAAATGACTATCAGTTTGGCTTTAGGAAAGATTAAGGCACCAGAGGGGCAGTTCTGACCTTGCGGTTGATAATGGAAGCAAGACTAAAGGAAAATCATAGGATTTGTCGAGCTAGAAAAAGCGTTCGATAATGTGATATCGTGCAAGATGTTCGAAATACGGAGAAATACAGGGGTAAGCTATAGGGATAGACCGGTAATATGCAATATGTACAAGAACCAAGAGGGAACAATAAGACTGGAACTCAATGAACGAAGCACTCGAATTGAAAAGGGTGTAAGACAGGAATGTCGTCTTTCACCTCTACTGTTCAAACTACGCAGCGAAGAAGCAATAACGGAATTAAAAGAAAAGTTCGAGAGTGGTATTAAAACTTAATTTGAGAAGACTTCAGTGATAAGAGTCGCTGGTGACACTGCTCTCCTCTGTGAAAATGAAAAAGAATTACAGGAGTTACTGAATTCAGTGAACGAACTAATGAGGACATAATATTGATTGAGAGTAAATCGAAGAAACACGAAAGTAGTGAGAAGTAGCTGAAAATAAGAACATCGAGAAATTTAATATCAGGACTGGGGATCACGAAGTAAATGAAGGTAAGGAATTCAGCTAGCTAGGCAACAAAGTAATACGTGCGGGTGGAGCAAGGGGGACATAAAATGTAGACTAGCACTGACAAAAAGGGCATTCCTGGCCAAGAGAAGTCTACTACTATGAGACATAAGTCTTAATTTGAGGAAGAAATTTCTGAGAATGTACATTTGGAAAACAGTATTGCATGGTAACGAGAAGTGGAATGTGGGAAAACCGGAACAGAAGGAATGTTGAATATTAGGTAGACTGATAAATAAAGGAATTCTCCGCAGAATCGGTGAGGAAAGGAATGTATGGTAAACGCTGACTAGTAGGAGGGGCAGGATAATTGGACATCTGTTAAGACTCCGGAGAGAGCTGTAGAGGATAAGAACTGTACAGGAAAACAGGGACTGGAATACACCCAGCAAATGATTGCGGTCGTAGGTTGCAACTGATGTTCTGAAATGAAAAGGATGGCACAGGAGAGGAGATCGTGGCGGACCGCATCAAACAACTCAGAAGCCTGATGACGTCAAAATGCTGGAAACGTATTGTTATGCATCGGAGCTATTTAACCCAGATCGTGTCAGAATGACTACAGTGATCTCATCTTTCCTGTTTTCGACACTGCTGTAGCACTTTATTTACATTCGTTTACATTTTTACGGAATAATACATGAGTTATCTACCGTAGTCAGTGCTTGGCAACGCCTCGCTAGCGACCCTCGGTACGTCACAACGAGTACCCAGCCGTTATCGCAGGTAGCGGACCTACGCCAGTCTCAGGTAGCTGCTGGCCTCTCATTCACACCGACTACCTGTTGCTCTTCTGTTCTTCTGTGATTACACCTGTGTACAGTGCTGCCAACCCCTCCCACTCTGCAGGTAACGCTCTGGTTCATCACATGTTGCTTGTATTGTTCTGCATCATCAAGACGCAGAAAATGTTCCTGGAATAATATCACGGAAAATCCCACTCTGAAAAGGGAAGCGTATATAAAATCCCTGAATCTGCAGCTGATGTTAGTGGAACACATGTTGGCAAAATGCGGACAGCTTAGACACGTTGCCACCGGAGAGTACGCATTAGGCTTAGCACGATAAATGTTCGCCGTGTGAACACTTCAGCCAAGTCAACAAACTGATCAGTTTAGGACATTAAATATTTCTGAAACCAATAAAATTAGAATTAAATATTTTTTTCTGTACTACTTTTTTGTCCGCTCCTTAGTCGAGCGGTTCCGCCTGAAGTTGATGACAGTTCCCTCCAGACCGTCCTACTTCCGTTTGGGGATGTACGAACTACATGCAGGAACGCTGGTCCTCTCAACATTGTTTACAAGTTTATAGCGGAGTTAGATTCGTGAATATGGTGGTCAGATGGAATATTCTCTCTCATCTGCAGGTGTGCGGGTACCGGGTGCATAAAACTTAAGCCGGCCGGTGTGGCCGTGCGGTCTAGGCGCTTCAGTCTGGAACCGCGTGACCACTCCGGTCGCAGGTTCGAATCCTGCCTCGGGCATGGATGTGTGTGACGTCCTTAGGTTAGTTAGGGTTAAGTAGTTCTAAGTTCTAGGGGACTGATGACCACAGATGTTAAGTCCCATAGTGCTCAGAGCCATTTGAACCATAAAACTTACTCAGAACAAGAATGGAACTGTTTTATATGTAATGAGAGTGGCACCTCGGTACAAATTGCCCGCGGCGTGTCACGATGTTAAAATCCAATTATGAACAACATAAAAGGCAAATTTTAGCGGATCTGGCTTCCCACCACATTTCCGAAGGGGAAGACGAGCCACTGCGTGATGGTCCTAGCACATTTCCGCCGTTAGCCTTGCCATCGTAGCTTCCGCGCCGACATCACCTTCACTTCAAAGCCAGCGTAGACGGAAGCGTTGGCTGCTACTCAAGATTCGAAAGCGTAGAGCACTCTCTCCGACCTGAGTCCCGAGGCCGAGATCGTCTCTTCGGAATCCGGAGCTCCGCACTATATCTACGGACTTGCCAGACATCCCGGAGGCTGTAACGCTCTCCTGCGCCCCCGGATGGGGAAAGCGTGCCACAAGCCGCTGCGGCACATGTGGCGACGGTAAAAGACGTACCGTCAGTTTCGGATTCGGCTGCTTGCCAGTAGCCGCACCGCCCTCCTGTATGTTATACTGAATTTCCGCCCATGTGGCAGTCACCTTCCCACTCAGCCGCAACAAACAACGTTTTCAACCTGAGCGCACTGCATCGCGAAAAAAGAAAAAAAAAAAACAGAAAGAGGATCGAGGAGGGGGAGCCACCTCTTCACATTCAGATTCATCCGTTAACTCGGCCACGGGCTGTTAATGGTCATTTGCAAGTAATCAGCTGCGTAGATAGCCACTAAATAGATGCACACCTATATCTTCCTGACCTCGGTTGTGAACAGAATCAGTTCCGAGCTTAGGTTTGCGGCGCTGCGACGATGTATTAACGATTCAGGTGCACTTGCGGTATTTTTGCAAGAAATTTTATTTGAGAATTTTTCTATTCTGGGCTTTTCTATATTCTTTAGTGTGTCTCTTGAGCTATCTACTGGTACTGCATTTTTTTGTTGTTTTGTTTTTTTTGTTTTTTTTTTTAGTGGGGAAATACCACTGATTGATTTCGTTCTCGATAACGGCCGAGGAATAGACTGGACTTTTATTGACCTTTCTTTGATTCTTCCTTATGCCCCTTCTTGCCGTTTCACAAATCGTGTGCGTTTTTATAAAGAGGATACAGTTTGTATCTGTCGTAAAACTCTGCGGAAACTTTTGTTACAGATGTGTCGTAAAACCTTGTGCCTGGGCGCACGATAACTTCCGTAGTCGAATGCCGCGACGTCGTCTCTGTGGCTGCGGCGAGTTCTGTCTCTGGAGCATTGCCCTTTATTGATTTAGTAAAGTGTTTGACCGCGTCTGTCAGGGATTCGTGACGCACGTGCTCAAGGCGACCGCTCTCAATCACACTGCGTGTTGGGTATTATCCAATCTTTTTACTTGCATTCATTCATCTGTCGTAAAGAATCGACAAGTTATTTCCTGGATCACCATCCGATGGGGCTTACCGCAAGGAAACACCTTCTCCATGTCGTTTTTAGTGATGTTCTTAGAACGTCTGCTTCGCCGCATTGCTGCACGCGGGTAATATTATGGTATTGCAGGGTTTTCAGAACATTCTCATTCCATGGGCAATGGTGGTTACTCGCCAAAAATCGTTGGGGGCTAAGGTGGATCGCTGTTCGGTGAAAGCGGCTGCACTCAGTTAGTGGAAGGTGACTCACCGAATTCGTGAACACTAACGCGGTTCGATTAGTCTTCTTCAAAAACTGCGGACCTTAGATCCCTACATTTTCAGCAAAGTGAACTATGTTGCACAAATATTTCCGCTACCCGAGATAATAGCGTTTCCTTTGGAAAGTCGTATTTTTCAACTTGGGTGTGAAGTGGTTGCAAGCCCTCGTCTGCTTGGAGGGTTGGGTCTTCCCAAGTGAACGCTTCACTATTGTTTATACGATGTACCGTTTTAACATGTATTCGAGCAACTCACTGTCCTACATCTCGCTTATTTACGTGGCTGCGACCGGCCAGTCTGACTCCTCCTGCTGATGTTGGCCGGATCGACTCTAAACTGCGGCACGTACGTGAATTTTACATTGTAATAAGTTTTCTAGGAGCTGACATTGTATCGGTGACATACCCTACCACCAGATCCCTGCTTTCTCACTGAGGAGTACAATCATCTCTCTCCCCAGTTGAAATGGACGCACCATAGGTCTGTTGGAAAACAGTGTGGTTAGTCTTGCTGCCCTCCCGATGGAAATCGCTTCCTCTTCCTGCGCTCCCGATGGAAGTCGCTTCATCGTGGTATAGAACCATTCACAATCTGATTACGACCAAAGAAAGCTTCCATCGTATTGGTCTTAGCCGGCCGGGGTGGCCGAGCGGTTGTAGGCGCTACACTCTGGAACCGCGCGACCGCTACGGTCGCAGGTTCGAATCCTGCCTCGGGCATGGATGCATGTGATGCCCTTAGGTTATTTAGGTTTACGTAATTCTAAGTTCTAGGGGACTGACGACCTCAGAAGTGAAGTCCCTTAGTGCTCAGAGCCATTCGAGTATTGGTCTTAGTCCGACTGTTCTTTGCGACGGGTGCCATCAACCTGATACCACACAGGCTTGTCTCTTGTGGACGAGGACACTGGCACTGGATCAACCGATAACTGGCAGTTGAAGCTGCTTTCTCGATTGATCTTCTCCTGTGTGCAAACTTTTTTTTCCTCGGGCCAAGACTAATACGATCGTGTGGCTCCTCGGACGCTACGCTCTCCATGTAGTCGGGTGTGACAACGATGGCAACCCCCAAGTTTTTCGCCAATACATGGCGAATGCTCACTGGAAGTGGAAGAAGCTTCCACGTCATCGTGTTGTATTTTCAAATATATTGCAGCTTGTCGTTAATCGTCAAGGACCTGGGTAGCTTCTTTTTCCCCCTCTGGAGCCTTCTCTCACTGTGTTATTCCTAGAGAAAATATTTGTTTCCTTTCGAGTCCAGAAATTGTGGAATTTTTGTCTATCAACTTTCCTTTTCATAAAAAAATAACAACAAAAATAAAAAAGGCAATTAATAAAATATAAAAAATGAAATAAGATAGAAAAGTGAAATAACCACCCTAGCGCCATATCAATGTGAGAGACCAGCACAATGACAGGCGGCAGATTGGAGGGGGGATCGGGGCTAGGCAAAGAGGTTTCAACATCCCCGCCCACCTTGCCTCCAACTGGCCTAAGGCTGACTGTAATTTCTTGTAGATAAAATTAAAAGAAAATGTGGTCACCAGACAGACTCTCATGGAGGGGGGGGGGGGGGGGGGGGGGGGGCTCGTGTTGGAGTCCCGGTAGTGCCAGTTTCCTTTTCCTCCTTGGTGAGAGGACAGGTCTTTGGTGTACTCAGCGTCGTGATACCAACGAAGGAGAGAGCTGCTGCAACGTCGGGACGTAGACAACAACCCCGTGCCCAGCTCCCTCCCCCCATGCTGCATCCGACGGTGAAAGCGTTAGTAAGACCTGTCTTCAGGACCTCATCGCGGGGTTTCCTTTTTTTCCTTTATTTCCTTTTCCTCTAACAAAACGTGCAAATTATAAAAAAAAAGAAAATAATAAAGAAACATCTGCATTGGTCGATTTAACACCTTCTTGGGGTGAAGCTGGCCAATTACCTGTTATGTAATAATTGTGTATTATTTATTACCCTAGGGTGACTTTAATTGTTCTGAAACTATCAATAAGTGAAATATTATTCTGGAATAATAATTAAATTTTAATACTAATTTCAGAGTAAGATACAAAGAAAGCTTAAGAAGAAAAAAATGAGATCACAGATTTGCTTATGGAAATCTGAAGAAACACACGCGTCCAAGTACAGGCCTATACATGCCGTCCTCTAATCGAGAAGTATTGCACGAGTAGAAGATGTAACTCAGTGGAAATCAACGTGGGAAAGGTCGCCGGTATATTAAACGCTAAGGTGGAAGGCATCGGTACACCAGTGCGTCTCTGGTGCGACGTTTTACCTGAGACCCCAGGAGCTAGCACGAAACACTACGTTTGGTGACTGTTAAAAGGCGCAAACGGAGATGCTGTATCAAGCAAACGCTGTCTATGGTGAGACAGTATTGGATGAACAGTTAGTAACTGTGCCGAGAGGAGAGTTCGACATAAGCCGGTTGAAATGCGTGTAGTGGATAGCCATGGAAGATCACGGAAAACCGTGCCAGAAGAGTGTGAAAGTCACGACAAATGCGCTCAGCTAACGGAACGACTAATATACTGAACGATACCTTTAACTTGGACTAGACATATGAACCGCTGTCAAAAGTTATTCAGCACAATAGGATTCCTCCAGTCACTACAAACCTCAATGTTTGTAGCTGTGTAATGTGGAAAACTCACTAATATCGCAAGGAAACTTCTAGTAATAGTAAATGTGCTCCTTGTATTCGAGGGCCAAGAAAAGAGAACACGACTGCAAAGAATTCTTTACAGCCAAGAAATGTTTTAGCAACAACCTACGACGGCATGCTGCAAAGTTTTTTACATGAAAACTCATAATTTTTAAACAAAACAAACGTTATTAACATTCTGCATCATTATCCTTCGCGTCTTCACATTTATTTATCGGCGAAGTAACCCTGGTGATGAACACATTTCTCTCAGCGGTAGACCACTTCGTTGATACCATCGCTGTAGAACGTTTGACTCTCTTGATGAAGCCACACCTCACCTCTGCTTACATCACTTCATTACTGTCAACGTGAAGCCCTCGAAGGGTGCAATAAGTTTCAGAAACAAGTGACAAACGGATGGGGCCAAGGTGGGACTGTATGGAGGATGATGGATCACAGTGAACCAAAGATGTCGGCTTGTTGCAGACGTCGAAGCGTTCGTGTGTGCTCTGGCACATGTGTGGCCGGCCTGGCCTCCAGGAATTACAAACTCGATGACAGCACGCTGGTCCTCGCGCACGCTGCGCTTCGCCGTGTTGCACGCTGCAGTTCGGAGCCCTCTACTGGCAGAGGGTTGCGACTTGCGCCAGCGACACGGGAAAGTCGCAGGACTAACGTACATTACGTGTAATACCTCAACCGATACTGACACCAGAACAACAATTCCGAAGCAGTAGTTTTTAGCAAGCGTTCATATATTAACACCTGTTGCATTTACTGCTTTGCAGGCTTCATATAGGCAGACAACGTGACCACAAGTCGACAAAGACATTCTGAAGACGTTTCAGGGAACGTTGCAGCTGTTATAAATGTATTCCACAAATACCGTCTAGAACATATTAAAAGGTCAAGTATAATAAATCCACATGCACATTAGAGAAGGCTACTCGAAATGTAATACTTTATAGAACGAAATTGGATAGTTCGATGGAGCACAAGTATCACTGTAAGGCCTTTACTAACTTCCACAAAATGTTTCTGCAAATTGAATATAACAGAAAAATCAGTGACTGTGTCTTTCCAGGCTTGAGTCATGCAAATGGCCTCATAGCTTACCATCAACTGATTTGAATCCATATTCTGTGAAACACAACTTGTGTTGCAGGACGCAGAGCCATACTTTGGCGACTCACTACGCAAAGATTCAGTTCATCTCATGATCACTTTGTAAAATGAAACCATTTGTTCTTCCAGAGCTCTGAGCACTATGGGACTTAACATCTGAGGTCATCAGTCCCCTAGAACTTAGAACTACTTAAACCGAACTAACCTAATACCATCACACACATCCATGCCCGACGCAGGATTCGAACCTGCGACTGTACCGGTCGCGCGGTTCCATACTGTAGCGCCTAGAACCGCTCGGCCACCCCGGCCGGCTATAAATATATAATTCAATGTTTGGCCAACGAAGTGGTCAGCATTGGTCTCTCACACCGGACGCCCACAGCGCTGTAGAAGGGAAAAGGGTATGCAGCCCTACTCTGCATTGCTGCCAGATGTATTCAAGGTGGTGGATCCAACATGGCGGCCATAGACGTGTCAACGTCGCGTTTACGTCATGACGGGAAGTTCAAATTTTGGTGGGAAAATAGGTCAATTGGGCTACCTCCACTAACCTAATTCCACCCCATTCCCCTCCTCTTCCCTCTTCAGCTCATCCGTCCCCTCAACTTCCCTCCCCTCCCCTCCCCTATCGGCAAATCAGTCTGTGCTGGGCTGCCAGATAAGATTTACACAAATCTTTGTTTTGTATGCAATGCAGTACATTGTTTATTTAAAAAGTTGAGTTGTCATTTATCGAGCACTAGACAATAGCTCCATCCATTGTGTTCACGATGGCACTGTTGACCCTCTCCTCTTCCCCGTGCCACTACGAAATCCAAGATGGCGATCTGGGGAAAAGTGGCGAGAAACTGGCTCACACTGCACCTAGCTGCCGGGCTGGGAGGCTCTCACGATGGTAGCGAGCACAACACACTGTTTCAACAATTTGTATAAGAATGCATCTCAAAACTGATGCAGGTGTTTTAAGCAACTTGGACAACGTACTTTTTTCGTGCTGTTAGTGAAAGGAACTACATAGTTGCACTGTCGCAGACCGTGCTTAACTCCTTACAGCAGGGTTTTGGCTGCTGGGAGAAATCACGCGCCAGGCTCATAGCACTGGCATGTGGCAGCCGCAGGGTCATCACACTCTAAGCACTTTTTCCCTTGATTCAAATACCTGCAGCCTTTCAACTCAGCCCTGGCACATGGATACCCCTTGTTGAACACGAATTGCCTCATGAATTATTACATCTGGTGTTTAGGCAACGTGTGGAATATTGTCGTATACACATCTTCAAGACGTCACAGCAACTAAATGCAGCACTCCACAAAGAGACGGAGTTTTTCAGATGATGCAAGAGTGTTTAAACAATTTGCAGTGAAATTACACATCTTATTCTGAGGAATGCCACCACAACCCTTGAATATGGACTCTAAAAAGATCGTGGCACACTTGTGAATCCTCTCACGCTTCTTCCTCAGACACTTCGCGCGCTTTCGGGAGGAAATGCCACATCCTTCCCTTGCCTTTGGGCATGAACTGCTTCATGAGCTATTAAATCCAATAGAATATGTCTCTTTCAAAAATATCGCTGCACAGCAGTTTGCTTCAGTTTTGCGATATATACCGCTACCCTTGAACACATACCAAAAACATTGCAGCAGGTTCTGGCACACACTTCTGAGACCTCCCAATGTTTATCCATCAGCCACTTGCCGCGTTTTGAGGGGAAATAGATCCCGATATCAGCTGCAATATCTGATTTTACATGCCAAACAAACCAATAAATATCTCTGCAACTCTAAACACGATGCCCAACACTTCGCTCCTTGTTTTCAGGCACTGCCAGAGAAAAAAACGTTTCTGAGTCGTATAGTTGCTGTGGTATTTATTACTTTTCCGAAACGCTGAGCGGGCTTAGTTTATATTTGCTGCTGGAGCCAGGGACGTTATGGCTCTTATTTTTTATTTTCTTCTCTTTTCGAAGCACACTAGTATCTATGCAAATACAGGAAAAACAGGAACAATAACTATTTAAAAGTTCATGACGTATTTTGATACCCACAACACATCCTTTAAAAAATTTAAAAAATAAAAAAAAGAATTCGAAGCTCTGTTCTGCAGACGAGAAAAAAAAGGGTGGAATTTTCGGTGAATTTTGGACGTCCTAACGCTGCTGGTCTGGGGATGCTGAAAGTCACAATGGCACGTGGGGGACAGCATCCCACCCCTTCTAACCAAGGGAGCGCGGTCTGCTTGGACTTGTCTCTGAACTCTTGAACAAAAAAGATATCGCGTGACTCTCAGACGCCACAGAACTTTCCGTAGATACCTTGTAACTGTCTTGTACAAACCAGTCTGTAGAGGTTCCTATGCCCAGCGCAAAGTATATTTGACGTCATGGAACCTCCATGTGGACGGAGCATTCTAATTGGTTCTCACTGAGTTTACCCACCAAACCGCTGCTGTCAGTGTGGGGACACTGCCTGGCACGTTCTGCAGACTGATAAATTACGAGACTTTCAACGGAAAAGTGTTTCGTGCAGATCGAAAAACATACAGCAGCTACATTGCACTGACAGTTACACCCCGCAAAAATGGTCTACAGTTTATGAAATACGGAAACTACCATAAAGGCACGTCCTCAATTATCCTGCTCCGCCACAGTCGAGGAGAGGTTGAAGTTTTCGGTGTAAAACCGATCTCCACCGAGGCTATGTCAGCACAAACAATTGTGCCACCATATCATATCGCTATAGTAAACACTAGTCGTATCATGCCTCAAAATCATCACTTCTGCACAGCATGCTGCTTATAACTATCGACCACCAGACTCTCGTACATATAAATATACCACGATGACAGATCGCTCCCCCCCCCCCCCCAAAAAAAAGAAAATGAGCACATGCACTCTTAGTTGCAGCACCAGATATAGCCCACGGGATCAATCGGTCATCCACCAGTCAGGAATCAACTGCCCCCCACACACTGGCCTGATGTGCTGCCAGACCGCCCTCTGAGGATAGAAGCCACTATCCGTACAAAGGCTGGCGTGGTTTCCGTCACACAAAGGCGTCTCCTGATGATACTGTTTCCGTTCTGGCCTACTTGCTTGCTACCGTAGTCCCTGCAATGAGCTGCGATCATCTCTAGACTCTGGGTTTACAAGTACATGGTTTGCCACAATATCACACCTATTACACCGTAGTTCTCGAAATCAAGCAAAATGTTCAAATGGCTCTGAGCACTATGGGACTTAACATCTTAGGTCATCAGTCCCCTAGAACTTAGAACTACTTAAACCTAACTAACCTAAAGACATCAGTCACATCCATGCCCGAGGCAGGATTCGAACCTGCGACCGTAGCAGTCCCGCGGTTCCGGTCTGAAGCGCCTAGAACCGCTCGGCCACCGTGGCCGGCTGATATCAAGCACATAGCAGTATGCTACCGATCACTTCCACTGCATTATTCCAAAGATAAAGAGTAGAAATTATATCTCTAGAAACCTGAAACTTTAATAAGGTCATTATGTGGGATGTGCTGCAAACCACTGAGTAACTAGAAACTTATCTCGTCTGTAGAGATTTACATGAAAACTCGAAAATAAACGAAACTGGTTGTCTCACTCATAGTTTGTAAAGAATACCGACATCAGTGACATAACAGATCCAAATCATTCTTGCACATTACAAAGTGAACTAAGGTGTTTCTCTCATCTAAAGAATTAGCAAATCGTCTCTCCTACCTGTTTTTCACCATCTAGATACACTCAACACACATCGCAATCGATGTTCTATCGATCAAATAAAGACCGGAAATGTGAAGAACGGGAGTACAAGCAGTCAATCGGTCAATTTACAAGGGGTGAATATCTGACCAGCAAAAAACTCGTTCATATTAAATCTTCTCAAACTGCCACGGAGAGTACCCCCAGCACAGGCGGTCACGAAGCCTGCCAGGCATATGCTGAGTATTAGTTCGCTTTTCAGCTGCCTAGAAGGGGATATGCTTAAGTTAGCTGCATTGTTGTACCCCAGCCTCTCCAGCTCGGCACGGACGACGGCTCCCGCCGTAAGCCGCAAAAGTCAGTTGTTACGGCCACAGGCTACCTCCTCCAGGCAGGACCGTCCTAGGAGGTCCGCCACATATTTAACAGATCCACTACAATTAAATACTATGACTGCATCCTCAATCTGATGGCATCCAACAATGATCGAAGTACTGGAAATGCTCCCTGGCGACAACTGTGGCTCCTGAAATATCAAAATCTGTAACATTCGCATCACTGGACATAATCGCAATTCGCCACGACAAATCCATGTCTTTTTTACGACAGGACATAGCCATTTTCTGACCACAGTAACTTTACACCCCAAGACGTACTTTATAAGCCAGCTGCTCACAGCAAACCTATCACACGTCCCCCACTAAGTATAATACTTCGCCAGTAACTGAATGCTGCTGACACTAAACAATATTGAGGGAAAACCCGCGATGGATGGGCATGTCTCGTTTTTTTTCTTGTGAGTGGTACCAGAGTGTCCTATGTAGACAGACGTAATCGTCTTATCAGCAATGAGCTTTGAAAAACACTATCGAAATACGTATGTTACTGTCACACTGCACAATAAGCGGTCGTGGTTCTACTGCTGCACACAAGTATCGCTAACGATAACCACGTCAAAAGCTATAAAAAGCTTCATAAATCGAGGTATGGTATTGCTTCCAAATGAAATGGTCTTCCACACAAATAACGCGACACTGAATATAGAATGTGTGGGTGAACGTCACCAGCGGTGTAAGCCCGTAATAAAATCATCATCCTCAATGGGTCATCCTCAAGTGGTTTGGGTACGGATCGTGGTATTAAGACGTTATCTGCAGTTCCCTCATGCCACCGCTAGATACTTCTCATGCTAACAAACAGTATTTGCAACGCATTCTATCTTGATGCCATGTCAGAGGTTCTGCAATATGTCCACTTGGCTATAGGCGAGGGAGATGGTATGCTATGTGACAAAACAGTTTAAAAATGCAACGCTAGGTTGAGGTCATACGCAATGTACAAAATCCTAAGACCAATACATGATTTTTTCAGATGTATAGTGTTACGCTTTCTGTTAGATGTGTCGTCTGTGATTGGGAATCATGTCACTCCATTCAACAACATGCTTGCGTTTGATCCTTTGGAGATGTCGTTTAATCGTTACAGCCACTAGTGAATCATATTTATGGCACACTCATATCTTGAAACAAGCCACAAGGGAATATGTTGTCAGAGCTCAGCCAACCATGTACAATGTGCATGTCCAGTGCCAAACAAAGCTTTCTCTGAAACATAAGGTAGTAGAAAAGACAGTACAAGCAGTTATGGGAACTGAAAGCAGGATGAGGATTTTCCTACTGCACTGCGGCGTGTCTCCAAACCACACACAGGTACTGCAGTCTGAAGGAGACCTGTGTCCCTCACGATGCGTTCATATCTGTCACCCAAAAGGTCTCTCTATCATCATTATTCTTTCCATCCAACAGAGAAAAACTATGAACCACCATTAAAGCTCCACTAACAGTATCCAATGGAGAACTTGAGAAGATTTTACAACATCTGTCTCTTGCGATGTCTCAGGAAACAAAGAACATCTGAGTGTTGACATTGACCATATATAGCGATTCCATTTAGTACACCGAACACTCACTGCTGGCCACATCGGAAGGTGTTACACTAATACTCCATCTGAAACAAGTGATGTCAGTCAACCATTATGTGGTAGTCAACATAATGCCAGAAGAATGTACTGGAATGGGCACTGCAGTTGATACTGCAATCAATTTTAGCAATTTTACCAATTCTTCCATCATTTCGATGCCAGCCAAATGCAGGGCAGCATGCTTCCCAATTTCTTATCATCGCTAAATAAGCCTTCCACTACTTTGCTAGTACCATATATTGTTGTTGTTGTTGTCGTTGTGTTCATCAGTCCTGAGAATGGTTTGATGCAGCTCTCCATGCTACTCCATCCCGTGCAAGCTTCTTCATCTCCCAATTCGTACTGCAGCCTACATCCTTCTGAATTTGTTTAGTGTATTCATCTCTTGGTCTCCCTCTACGATTTTTACCCTCCACGCTGCCCTCCAATTCTAAATTGGTGATCCTTTGACGCCTTAGAACATGTCCTACCAACTGATCCCTTGTTCTTGTCAAGTTGTGCCACAGAATCCTCTTCTCCCCAATCCTTTTCAATACTTCATCATTAGTTATGTCATCTACCCATTTAATCTTCAGCATTCTTCTGCAGCACCACATTTCAATAGCTTCTATTCTCTTCTTGTCCAAACTATTTATCGTCCATGTTTCACTTACATACATGGCTACAATCCATACAAATACTTTCAGAAACGTCTTCCTATCACTTAAATCTATACTCGATGTTAACAAATTTCTCTTCTTCAGAAACGCTTTCCTTCCCATTGCCAGTCTACGTTCTATATCCTCTCTACTTCGACCATCATCAGTTACTTTGCTCCCCAAATAGCAAAACTCCTTTACTACTTTAAGTGTCTCATTTCCTAATCTAACTCCCTCAGCATCTCGACTACATTCCATTATCCTCGTTTTGCTTTTATTGATGTTCTTCTTATACCCTCCCTTCAAGACACAGTCCATTCCGTTCAATTGCTCTTCCAAGTCCTTTGCTCTATCTGACAGAATTACAATGTCATCGGCGAACCTCGAAGTTTTTATTTCTTCTCCATGGATTTTAATACCTACTCCGAACTTTTCTTTTGTTTCCTTTACTGCATGCTCAATATGCAGATTGAATAACATTGGGGAGAGGCTTCAACCCTGTCTCACTCCCTCCCCAACCACTGCTTCACTTTCATGTCCCTCTACTCTTTTAACTGCTATAATTCGTAGGGTCCGTATTGCCTCACGTGTTCCCATATTTCTACGGAATCCAAACTGATCTTCCCCGAGGTTGGCTTCTACCAGTTTTTCCATTCGTCTGTAAAGAATTCGCGTTAGTATTTTGCAGCCGTGACTTATTAAACTGATAGTTCGCCAATTTTCACATCTGTCAACACCTGCTTTCTTTGGGATTGGAATTATTATATTACTCTTGAAGTCTGAGGGTATTTCGCCTGTCTCATACATTTTGCTCACCAGATGGTAGAGTTTTGTCAGGACTGGCTCTGCCAAGGCTGTCAGTAGTTCTAATGGAATGTTGTCTACTGCTGGGGCCTTGTTTCGACGTAGGTCTTTCTGTGCTCTATCAAATACTTCACGCAGTATCGTATCTCCCATTTCATCTACATCCTCTTTCCTTTCTATAACATTGCCCTCACGTACATCGCCCTTGCATAGTCCCTCTATATACTCTCTCCACCTTTCTGCTTTCCCTTCTTTGCTTAGAACTGGGTTTCAATCTGAGCTCGATATTCATACAAGTGGTTCTCTTTTTTCCAAAGGTCTCTTTAATTTTCCTGTAGGCAGTATCTATCTTACCCCTAGTGAGATAAGCCTCTACATCCTTACATTTGTCCTCTAGCCATCCCTGCTTTGCCATTTTGCACTTCCTGTCAATCTCATTTTTGAGACGTTTGTATTCCTTTTTGCGTGCTTCATTTACTGCATTTTTATATTTTCTCCTTTCATCAAATAAATTCAATATTTCTTCTGTTACCCAAGGATTTCTACTAGCCCTCGTCTTTTTACCTATTTGATCCTTTGCTGCCTTCACTACTTCATCCCTCAAAGCTACCCATTCCTCTTCTACTGTATTTCTTTCCCCCATTCCTGTCAATTGTTCTCTTATGCTCTCCCTGAAACTCTGTGCAACCTCTGGTTCTTTTAGTTTATCCAGGTTCCATCTCCTTAAATTCCCACCTTTTTGCAGTTTTTTCGGTTTTAATCTACAGTTCCTAACCATTAGATTGTGGTCAGAGTCCACATCTGCCCCTGGAAATGTATTACAATTTAAAACCTGGTTCCTAAATCTCTGTCTTACCATTATATAGTTTATCTGAAACCTGTCAGTGTCTCCAGGCTTCTTCCATGTACATAACCTCCTTTTAGGATCCTTGAACCAAGTGTTAGCTATGATTAAGTTGTGCTCTGTGCAATATTCTACCAGGCGGCTACCTCTTTCATTTCTTCCCAAAAGTCCACATTCCCCTACTGCGTTTCCGTATCTTCCTTTTCCTACTATCGAATTCCAGTCACCCATGGCTATTAAATTTTCGTCTGCTTTCACTATCTGAATAATTTCTTGTATCTCATCATTTTTTTTTGGTCAACAGTCTACTGACTGGTTTGATGCGGGCCGCCACGAATTCCTTTCCTGTGCTAACCTCTTCATCTCAGAGTAGCACTTGCAACCTACGTCCTCAATTATTTGCTTGACGTATTCCAATCTCTGTCTTCCTCTACAGTTTTTGCCCTCTACAGCTCCCTCTAGTACCACGGAAGTCATTCCCTCATATCTTAGCAGATGTCCAATCATCCTGTCCCTTCTCCTTATCAGTGTTTTCCACATATTCCTTTCCTCTCCGATTCTGCGTAGAACCTCCTCATTCCTTACCTTATCAGTCCACCTAATTTTCAACATCTCATCATACATTTCTTCAATTTCTTCGTCATCTGCAGAGCTAGTTGGCATTAAGACATGTACTACTGTCATAGGCGTGGGCTTCGTGTCTATCGTGGCCAGAATAACGCGTTCAGTATGTTGTTTGTAGTAGCTTACCCGAACTCCTATTTTTTTATTCATTATAACCTACTCCTGCATTACCCCTATTTGATTTTGTATTTATAACCCTGTATTCAAATGACCAAAATCTTGTTCCTCCTGTCACCGAACTTCGCTGATTCCCACTATATCTAACTTTAACCTATCCATATCCCTTTTTAAATTTTCTAATCTACCTGCCCGATTAAGGGATCTGACATTCCACGCTCCGATCCGTAGAACGCCAGTTTTCGTTCTAACGATGTCCTCCTGAGTAGTCCCCGCCCGGAGATCTGAATGGGGGACTATTTTACCTCAGTAATATTTTACCCAAGAGGACGCCATCATCATTTATCCATACAGTAAAGCTGCATGCCCTAGGGAAAAATTACGGCTGTAGTTTCCCCTTGCTTTCAGCCGTTCGCAGTACCAGCACAGCAAGGTTAGTGTTACAAGGCCAGATCAATCAATCAACTAGACTGTTGCCCCGGCAACTACTGAAAAGGCTGCTGCCCCACTTCAGGAACTATACGTTTGTCTGGCCTCTCAACAGATACCCCTCCAGAATGAGATTTTCACTCTGCAGCGGAGAGTGCGCTGATATGAAACTTCCTGGCGGATTAAAACTGTGTGCCGGACCGAGACTCGAACTCGGGACCTTTCGCGGGCAAGTGCTTCTGTAAAGTTTGGAAGGTAGGAGAAGAGGTACTGGCAGAAGTAAAGCTGTGAGGATGGGTCGTGAGTCGTGCTTGGGTAGCTTAGTTGGTAGAGGACTTGCCCGCGAAAGGCATAGTTCCTGAGTTCGAGTCTCGGTCCGGCACATGGTTTTAATCTGCCAGGAAGTTTCATATCAGCGCACACTCCGCTGCAGAGTGAAAATCCCATTCTGGAAACATCCCTCAGGCTGTGGCTAAGGCAAGTCTCCGCAATATCCTTTCTTTCAGGAGTGCTAGTTCTGCAAGGTTCGTAGGAGAGCTTCTGTAAAGTTTGGAAGGTAGGAGACGAGATACTGGCAGAAGTAAAGCTGTGAGGACGGGTCGCACATTTTTGCAATCTACCATACATTAGATTGCAAAATTGTGCAGTAAGTCCATTCATTGTTAATTCTCGAACATAAATATACGAAAATATACTGGACAGTGTCCTATACCGATCTACTTATTTCTAGCACTTTGATCATAGTGCGTAAATTATGGTTACGATTGCTCATCTTTCCCCATTCTCGAACTCTTAGGATGAAGTTACAGATTGAAAGATCTCCTCTGATTGTCTCTTACCAACCCTCCCTGCAACACTGTAACCGATTTACTTTCCATCTGACCAGAAGTAGAAGGATACTATGTTCTACACTCCATGTCTCAAGAAGGAACAGTGAGCCAAACCCATAACTGCTGACCACGAAGATTCTTCCGCACCATTTTACTCGTGGCACCCGTCCAATTGCACAAGTCCCCTCCAGATGCATGCTTATGGAGGAGGGTAGCACACCTTATCAGTGTATACCAGATATGAAAGTGTTGTGATGATATAACAGACAGTTAGGGAGAAATGTGGTGGTTTTATGCATGGTGGAACTCCAGATGGATGGAGTTTTGAAGCATTTTAAGTAAATAGACTGTGCTATCAATTTTAAAGTAAAGTAAAGTCTGGGGTCAATACCAAGAAGGTACTGCTAAGAGAGAAATAATGATGAAACATCAACACATGCACTCTAATTCACGACATAACTGTCCAACATCTGATATGCATTCGCCCTGCAAGTATTTTTTTTTCATCCCACTCATTACAGTGACAAACTTTAAGAAGATAAAATTACTTCCTTCTACATCAAAGAAAAAACCATGGAGTACTTGCAATACATGCACAATATAGCTTTCCATTGGTGTATCACAGCCTCTTCACATCCTACCACAGCTCAGAAATTATACTATGCTCAGATCAGTCCTATAAAAAGATTGTCAGCAACAGAGAATGCTTCTTACAAGGAGTCACACAAACGCATAACAGCAGTGGGTTGCAAGTGAAATTATATGCCATGCTGCCACTACCTCCATAAGCAGGACATCTGTCAAGCAGATGTATATACATCTGCCACTAAGTTAAAATCACCGTGGTTATGATACTGAAGACTCGATTTATGACTAACATGTGGCATGGAGTACATCACATAAATCTTCGTTCAATGGGGCGCCAAAACATGTTGTCCATCGATGGACATGTTTCATCATCACACATAAGTTGGAAGTCCTCTGACGACTGTAGTATGGAGAGGTTTGCTGTTAGGGCCTTAGGTAGATTGTGCTCTAAGTCATACGCAGAACATGTTATTGTGTACGAGTTTGTCGCAGGTTATACCACACAATTGATATACCCTGAGAGAACAACGGGGAAAAAATGGTTGAATGTGAGATAAAATATCTGCAGCAACATCATTCTCTCTGTAGAATTCATCATCTGTCTACCATTAAATCATATCTTATTACGACCCCTCTCAACAAATCACTGCATCTACTCTTGCAATGTTTTCTTTATGTCTGTGTCTGCACATGTGCACCCATAGTATACACAAGTTAGTGTTCGAGTATGGATCCACCAGATGTTATATTGTTTTATCCGATGCGATGTTCAGATGCAGATGCAGAATATGCAATGTCAGGGATTGGTTTTGAAGGTGGGTCCGCCATGCATTATATCCAGATGCGCATCCACAATACATCACATCCGGGATAATGTTCGAATGTAGTGGAGAGAACCAAATTTAGGAATTCTATAGTCCTTGAAATAACCAGTACCGACATTAAAAGTCCATTTGATAGTGATCTCTTACATCTAGAGATGACAGCTTATTTCTAGGGATTGGCTCACGAGTTAAGTGTGTCGTGTTTAGTGCTGCACAATACATTGCAGTGGACTCTGTTTGCAGTGGTATTTGTTGTTATTCTTTAGGAATTCTATAGCGCTTTAAAAACGCAATTGTACGTCAAATTCTCAATTGTTCGATTTATTTTTTCTGATAGTTGTATTGTGAGCATGCACACATTTGGTGCAGGCAGGCATGGCCTGCAGAGGTGCGGACCTCTATCCAGGCCAGTGCAGGTGGGGCTGTCCTGCAGTCAGTGGACAGCGTGCAGCTCGCAGTCGCTAGTTTGTGTCGTCGGAAGGATTTTTTTCGCCATTTATGATTAGTGGGAACGTTGTGGTACAGGAGGGCGCTAGAGCTCTCAAACGTCGGTGTGTACGAGACCTCGAATATATTTAGTGCTACGATCTATTTGTGGTGGAAATTTCATGACTTGATTTGCGTAATGTCTGCAGATGATACTCAGATAGTAAAAATACGTTTTATTGTGAAGAACGATCGTCATAAAGTGGAGGTGAGTGTTTTAGCGCGCGACTGCTACGGTCGCAGGTTCGAATCCTGCCTCGGGCATGGATATGTGTGATGTCCTTAGGTTAGTTAGGTTTAAGTAGTTCTAAGTTCTAGGGGACTGATGACCTCAGATGTTAAGTCCCATAGTGCTCAGAGCCATTTGAACCATTTTTTTTTTAGTGTTTTAGCCATCTATTTGTCTCCCATCAAGTATTAAACAATTAATTTGATAGCGTAGTGCAAATGGATTATTTCACTCTGTTTTTAACAACTAAATTGCGTCAGCTCTCCCACTCCAGCATTAACAAATAGGAACACTATATTCTGAGCACAGATGAAAAACTCCATCCCCATGTTTCGAGACGTTGGTTCAGGAAGACAAAGAGGGAGTGGCCTCTTGAGAAAGACAGGAATTTCTCGATCAAAAGATGCTGCTTGGACGTACGAACTCAAATGAGGCCGATATGTGATCCGTGGTTGCATATTTGGTAACATGATCTGTGATTAGGCTATTGGCTGGTTGTGAGCTTTGTGTGGCGCCACACACGCGGGAGACGCCAAATAGTGGCTGTTATACTGCACTTCATTTCATTCATGGCCTGTAGACCACTTTTGCAGGGATTAATTGTCAATGCAATATGATTGCTTTATGCTTCTTGACCTGTACAAAATAGTTTGCCACTGAGACTCTAGTAATTCGTCTGTCCGCAGAAAGTTACGGTGGGTTTCGAAACATGTCACGAACTATTAGATATGTAATTGTTCTGTTTTTCCCATCTCTGCTCAGACACCAGCGTGCTTTGAAAAGTGAGGAAAATAAAAGCGTTAACATTCCTGACTCCGACAGCAAATATAAACTAAGCCCACTCAGTGATTCCAGCCATGATCACAATAAAAAAAACCAATGCAACTGCCTAAATACTCCATACTGCCTTGTCCCCCGTAAACTGTTTAAATAAACAGTAGTCCATATACTGCAGTCATTTTCCTGCCACATTCTTTAACTAAATAAACAAACTATATTCCAAACGCCGAAGTTCAACCAATAAACTTTTTAAATAAGCAGTATTCCATATACTTCCTAAACAATATTCCATACACTGCAACTGATTTCCCTCAAAGTCCTCCTAATAAACTATATTTCATACACTGTCTTAGAACCCACAATTTGATTAATAAACAGTATTCCACAAATTCTCTAAATAGTTTCAACAATATTCCATACACCGCAATCGATTTCCCGACTAATGGGCAATCGACAGTGTCTTTTTGACGCCAGTTTCCAGGTGGGAGAGGGGAGTGGAAGAGCTGGGTGGTTTCTCGGAGGGGGAGGGATTAATTAATTGTTCGATTTAATTATTCAATCAGTTTGGTATGAAAAATGTGATTGTATCAGTGAGGGGAGTTTCCAGAGTGGTGGGGGAGGAGGAAGGCGAGAGGGAGGACGGGGGAGGGGGGGGAGGTGGAAGTGTGGAGGTTTCTTGGATAACCACTTAACCCAACAACAGATTAACAACCTCTCAACCAAAAGAAAACAACAGGATTGGCCCTGAATGTATAATGTCTCGTGATACAGGCAACCCACCATGTGTGTTGATACCCCCACTTGCCATACTACTCGCGTCAGTTTGACCCTTAACATACGCAGATTTTACTTTTCTGCTTGTTGTTGTTATTTCACTCGGAGGATCCAGCATTGTGCTCTGCAAAGGTGCTTCGACCGCTTCCCCTGCCTCTCTGAACCATATTGACGCGATATCCATCTCCTTCATTTTGTTCGTCATTATTACTGATGTTGTCGTTACTTGTGTTATTACTATTCTGGCGATGACCACGGTTTCCCTGCCAGTGATCATTGCCTTCAACTCTTTCTAGAAATGAGGAAGACCTTCAGTGGCTGCTTCCCACGTCTCTCTTAGAATCTTCTGGGTGTTTTTTCCTAAATTCCCAGATAATTTCTAATTCTGGTCGTCTGCTTCTTAAATGACTCAGTTTATGGCGGCAATAGTCTTAGAAATCCTTCAAAGAACGCCTGTCTCTGTTTTCATGAAGCTTAGCCATAACAGACTCTCGCCGTAGGGAATCTTGTTTCGCTCTGATCACTACTCTTTGGTAAAGTTTTGTTTGAATTCGTCAAAACCATTTGATCAGTGTTCACGTTAAGCTCCCATGCTTAGCATCACCTGCTAAGACACTGATCACTACAATTGTTTTTTCCTAATATGATAAGCAGTCAGAAAAATTTCTTTTTCAGTTTCTTATAAAATCTAATGGATGCCAACCGTTATGTTTCTTGGCGTGATCAAAAAGTTCCTCAACTTACAGTAATTTATTAATTGGTGTCCCATTACTGACAACAACAGGTTGGTCTCTTATTTTCTTTTCAAGGGCACAAGCTTCTCCTTGAACATGCGAAGTGTTTTTAAACTTCCGTTCGCAATCGGTGACTCATTTACCTAAATTTTTTCGGTGTCAGAAACTGTTTTACTCAAGTTTGAGATTTCATTTTTGAATACGTCAACGATTTCTGTTTGCAAACGGAAAACGTTTCCATTCATAATCATCTTGTGGTGTTGTAGTTCTTTGTTATGTCTTATAAGATGTGTATATTTCTATTGTCTGTTGTCAAACCACAATTTATGAAAGATGTTTATATTTTATTAATAAAATTAATCAGGAATAATTAATATTTGTCATGTTGGAAATAATTGTTTTAGCAGGGAATATCTGCACCGAAGAATTGTTGGCAGGAGAGACCGCACATTGAATATGATTTTAAAAAGGGCGGGAGAGCCCGCGTATGGAGACATTTTAAGAAAAGAGCGGGAAAGACCGCGCATTGATACATTTTGTAATGGTAGCAGGAATTGTCTGCACCAGAAAGCATTGTTGGCGGGAGAGACCGCACTTTAGAGTTCGTAGGAAGTCAGTAGTAAGTGAGATGTGAAGCGAGTCGGTAGCAGGTCTGAAGCGAGAGGTTGAGAGGAGCGGTGTGCCTGCCAGCCACCAGCTATGATTTACAAGAGATTATAAACGGATGTACAGAGACATCAACTAACTATTATCATAAGAGGAACTAATATTATTGAATTATTTTTTTGAGAAACTCAAGACTACTGAAGGTATGTTGGCGCAATGCTATTGTAAGATTATTGTAAAAAGTAAGTCCCATTTGAACGTTTGTAAAATCATTTATTTCAGAATTTTTGCCAGAAATATTGCATTGCTGTTGATTATCCATCCCAAATCCATCAACGTAAAACTTTGCAAAATGTTATTGTTGTCAAGAAAAAGTTTAACTATGAATTACGTAACTTCAGCCAAATTAAATAAAGAATAACGTCAGCTTTGCTATTAAAGAATAACTTCAGCTTTGCTACTAAAGAATAACGTCAGCTTTGGTAATAAATACTGACACTTATTATGACAGCCCACCAGCAGCTAATAGAGTATAGTAAAATAGAGTAAGTATATTCATGTCGCAGTTCGATGTAGCAGTCAGATGGCGATCCAGTAACAGCAAAAAAGGTAAGGAACAGCTCTGGGTTACTGCAGATAACGACTGAGGACCACGACGACACATTCTATGTTTCGTCGAAATAATCAGAAAATCACTTTTAATAAGCAGCACTTAAATTTGTATGCGAAGATTGAGAAAGAGAATTATTTTCAAAGGGAAGATTTCATTTATTATTATCAAGCAAGAGATAGACATCGTAAGGGAAGATTTCAGAGGTTATTGTAGAAGGGAAGGTTGCGTAACAAAAGGGACATAGAGGAGACGGGAAGGTTTCAGTCTGTGCTTGCTACGAAATGGGAAGAGAAATTCTTCCTTATGCAAAACACCTTTTTTCCTGTTTTGTTTCACCCAGACATGTTTCAGCACATTTTACAACAAGAGAGTCACACACAGGGGGGTAATAGACTAAAGAAACAAGGACTCAACATAGCATGCCGAACCAGCAACACAATACAAAGCAGACTTGGAAGAAATACCACCAACACTGACAAATACAACCAGTACGGTACATACCAACTTACTTGCAACTGCTGTCAGTCTGTATATGTGGGCCAAACACGCAGAAATTTCAGAACCAGATACACAGAACACCTCAGAGCACTGAAAAGCAATAGCTCACGCTCATCATTTGCAGACCACCTGACAGCACACAATCACCACCAGGCAAACATTGAAACTGACTTACACATCCTTAAAACTAGTAACATCTTATACAAAAAATTAACTGTAGAAGAAAACTAACACAGAGAAAAATCAATAGCCCAAGGAAAGAAAGTACTCAAAAAATACACATCACGGTGCAATAAAACCCTCTTCGCCACAGTAGAACTATACAAATAACACCCATACCAAAACTACTCACTGGAATTTTCTTTTTACAATCCTTTCTCCCTCCCTCTCTCTCCCTCCCACTCTCTCTCTCTCTCTTTCTCTACCCCAGTCCCCTGAAGACACACACACACACACACACACACACACACACACACAACAGACGCCAAATACACTTCAGACTCGCCCGTCTCACGCAGCCAAACGCGCTAAGAGACAAATGAACACCATGCAGCCACAGCAAACGTAATGGCGGCGAAAACTCGGCCTATACTTCGAAAAATCGGAAAAAGTGCAGTGTCAAGCGACCACAGACCACGAAATCTGCCAATTCACTTCTCCAACAACATATGGGAGAGCATCACAATATCAAAACCGTAAGATATGAAAAACGCGATATACACTCCTGGAAATGGAAAAAAGAACACGCTGACGCCGGTGTGTCAGACCCACCATACTTGCTCCGGACACTGCGAGAGGGCTGTACAAGCAATGATCACACGCACGGCACAGCGGACACACCAGGAACCGCGGTGTTGGCCGTCGAATGGCGCTAGCTGCGCAGCATTTGTGCACCGCCGCCGTCAGTGTCAGCCAGTTTGCCGTGGCGTACGGAGCTCCATCGCAGTCTTTAACACTGGTAGCATGCCGCGACAGCGTGGACGTGAACCGTATGTGCAGTTGACGGACTTTGAGCGACGGCGTATAGTGGGCATGCGGGAGGCCGGGTGGACGTACCGCCGAATTGCTCAACACGTGGGGCGTGAGGTCTCCACAGTACATCGATGTTGTCGCCAGTGGTCGGCGGAAGGTGCACGTGCCCGTCGACCTGGGACCGGACCGCAGCGACGCACGGATGCACGCCAAGACCGTAGGATCCTACGCAGTGCCGTAGGGGACCGCACCGCCACTTCCTAGCAAATTAGGGACACTGTTGCTCCTGGGGTTTCGGCGAGGACCATTCGCAACCGTCTCCATGAAGCTGGGCTACGGTCCCGCACACCGTTAGGCCGTCTTCCGCTCACGCCCCGACATCGTGCAGTCCGCCTCCAGTGGTGTCGCGACAGGCGTGAATGGAGGGACGAATGGAGACGTGTCGTCTTCAGCGATGAGAGTCGCTTCTGCCTTGGTGCCAATGATGGTCGTATGCGTGTTTGGCGCCGTGCAGGTGAGCGCCACAATCAGGACTGCATACGACCGAGGCACACAGGGCCAACACCCGGCATCATGGTGTGGGGAGCGATCTCCTACAGTGGCCGTACACCACTGGTGATCGTCGAGGGGACACTGAATAGTGCACGGTACATCCAAACCGTCATCGAACCCATTGTTCTACCATTCCTAGACCGGCAAGGGAACTTGCTGTTCCGACAGGACAATGCACGTCCGCATGTATCCCGTGCCACCCAACGTGCTCTAGAAGGTGTAAGTCAACTACCCTGGCCAGCAAGATCTCCGGATCTGTCCCCCATTGAGCATGTTTGGGACTGGATGAAGCGTCGTCTCACGCGGTCTGCACGTCCAGCACGAACGCTGGTCCAACTTAGGCGCCAGGTGGAAATGGCATGGCAAGCCGTTCCACAGGACTACATCCAGCATCTCTACGATCGTCTCCATGGGAGAATAGCAGCCTGCATTGCTGCGAAAGGTGGATATACACTGTACTAGTGCCGACATTGTGCATGCTCTGTTGCCTGTGTCTATGTGCCTGTGGTTCTGTCAGTGTGATCATGTGATGTATCTGACCCCAGGAATGTGTCAATAAAGTTTCCCCTTCCTGGGACAATGAATTCACGGTCTTCTTATTTCAATTTCCAGGACTGTATATTCATTTCCAATTGTAAATGCATTTACGCTGTCCCATTCTAACGAACCGTCGTATTCTGAACATATCTCATATGTTTCATTCGGATCTTTCTTTATTTGTGGCAAACTACACATGTAACTGATTCGTTCGCATAACCGCTATCACTTACGAAATCCTCATCATTTGCGTCGCCTTACTTTTCCTGTTTAATTTGGGACAGAACCAACATTTGGATTTGTTCAATTACATGCTCGTGATATTGTGTGTATGCTAATAGACTCCTGCTGGCGCCGTATGTCAGCTGATCGCATGAACTACTACCCATGCCTGCCGCATTCCTCCTCGCGCCCTGCACCGCTGCTTTCTGCTCTCTTGGCATTGTTACTGTCTTCAAATCACTGTCCATTTTAAATATGGATTACAATTTACTTTCTGACATAGCTGACTATGTTATTGAAATTTATGGCAATTTCGCGCCGCTGGACATTCAGTCCTAGTATCACACTAGTTTTTTGCTTGTTACTTATGCTGTTTTCTGTCTTTAGTCATCGAATACCAGTAAAATACCCTGTCAGGTGGAGCCAAGTGCAGCAGTATCGGCCCTTACAAATTAGTAATGTTATTACGTAGGCTTTCCCGGCGTAATAAGTCTTGAAAGTCTCTTCGAGTTTGCTGCCGGATCCTAAAATCAACTTGACTCGATATTTCGGCGATCCATTTGGTCGCCATCTTCAGGAAAATGCTCCTTCTGGTGATGAGTCCCGCTGAGAACTGACGCCAGGCTGCAAATCGACGTCCTATACAGGCCACCGTTCAGCACACGGCGCATGCGCCGCCCATCACGGTTTCTGCCCTCCAAGACAGGGAGGTGGCGCCGTCCTTAGTGGAACACTGCTGCCAACGATATATCGCACTCAGAGCCGCACCGAAGAACGTTCAATTTTGATGCGAGATAATACAGGATTCCACTTTACATTTTTGTCATTGATTATTTTAATGGCAGCTCCTTATGTAATGAAAAGCTTTCTTGATGAAAACACTTTAGGAGACCTTAAGACGAGAAATTATGTGGAGTAAATAATTTACTATTGTACAGAAAACAAACCAAACTTCATATACACAAAGTTAATACAGATTGGAAAATGCTTAGCTCCCAGAATTGTCAGTTTAATAAAAACAAGATACTTGGAATTAATTCAGTTATAAAGCATCCTGTCTAAGGCTGTGACTGGGAATACGAGTCTCCAAAAAAAGCTATTACTCTATGCATAATACCTAGTTCATTTGATGCACATATTTAGATAACAACTCTGCTGAAGGTGATATTGCTTGTGGCAAATTACAGTGGCTATAAAATTGGCTGTAAAGCAACGACAGTTCTTGGTGTTGGGCACAGCCGTGATATAACTATTCTTGACCTCGTAATTTTGACCAAAGATGGCCAATAATGATATAATGGTCGATAGGTCACTTTACCTTCCATCCGAGGATAATTTACATTCTCGCAAGCTCTTCTTGACCCAATCTTTACATCAAAATTTACCATAACAGCTGACCAGTCAGAACTCGAATATCCGCTCACCACAAAGGAATCAAACGCCTTGCGCGCCAAGTCCGCTTTTTCGAGTCGCGCCAAACTATTTCCGTAGCGGCGGTGCTTTACTACATCTACATCTACATTTATACTCCGCAAGCCACCCAACGGTGTGTGGCAGAGGGCCCTTTACGTGCCACTGTCATTACCTCCCTTTCCTATTCCAGTCGCGTATGGTTCGCGGGAAGAACGACTGCCGGAAAGCCTCTCTAATTTTATATTCGTGATCTCCTCGGGAGGTATAAGTAGGGGGAAGCAATATGTTCCATACCTCATCCATAAACGCACCCTCTCGAAACCTGGACAGCAAGCTACACCGCGATGCAAAGCGCCTCTCTTGCAGAGTCTGCCACTTGAGTTTGTTAAACATCTCCGTAACGCTATCACACTTACCAAATAACCGTGTGACGAAACGCGCCGCTCTTCTTTGCATCTTCTCTATCTCCTCTGTCAACACGACCTGGTACGGATCCCACACTGATGAGCAATACTCAAGTATAGGTCGAACGAGTGTTTTGTAAGCCACCTCCTTTGTAGATAGACTACATTTTCTAAGGACTCTCCCAATGAATCGCAACCGTGCACCCGCCTCACCAACAATTAATTTTATATGATTATTCCACTTCAAATCGTTCCGTAAGCATACTCCCAGATATTTTACAGAAGTAACTGCTACCAGCGTTTGTTCTGCTATCATATAATCATACAATAAAGGATCCTTCTTTCTATGTATTCCAAATACATTACATTTGTCTATGTTAAGGGTCAGTTGCCACTCCCTGCACCAAGTGCCTATCCGCTGCAGATCTTCCTGCATTTCGCTGCAATTTTCTAATGCTACAACTTCTCTGAATACTACAGCATCATCCGCGAAAAGCCGCATGGAACTTCCGACACTATCTACTAGATCATTTATATATATTCTGAAAAGCAATGGTCGCATAACACTCCCCTGTGGCATGCAAGAGGTTACTTTAACGTCTGTGGACGTCTCTCCATTGAGAACAATATGCTGTGTTCTGTTTGCTAAAAATTCTTCAATCCAGCCACACAGCTGGTCTGATAATCCGCAGGCTGTTACCTAGTTTATCAGGAGACAGTGCGGAATTGTATCGAATGCCTTCTGGAAGTCAAGAAAAATGTCATCTACCTGGGAGCCTGTATCTAATATTTTCTGGGTCTCATGAACAAATAAAGCGAGTTGGATCTCACGCGATCGCTGTTTCCGGAATCCATTTTGGTTTCTGGGTTTCCAGAAATGACATGATACGCGAGCAAAAAACATGTTCTAAAATTCTACAACAGATCGATGTCAGAGTTATAGGCCTACAGTTTTGTACATCTGATCGACGACCCTTCTTGAAAACTGGAACTACCTGTGCTCTATTCCAATCATTTGGAACCTTCGGTTTCTCTAGAGACTTGCGGTACACGGCTGTTAGAAGGGGGGCAAGTTCTTTCGCGTACTCTGTGTAGAATCGAATTGGTATCCCGTCAGGTCCAGTGGATTTTCCTTTGTCCAGTGATTTCAGTTGTTTTTCTATTCCTTGGACATTTATTTCGATGTCAGCCATTTTTTCGTTCGTGCGAGGATTTAGAGAAGGAACTGCATTGCGGTCTTCCTCTGTGAAACAGCTTTGGGAAAAGGTGTTTAGTATTTCAGCTTTACGCTTGTCATCTTCTGTTTCAATGCCATTATCGTCCCAGACTGTCCGGTTATGCTGTTTCGATCCACTTACTGATTTACGTAAGACCAGAACTTCCTAGGATTTTCTGCAAGTCGCCACATATAATTTTACTTTCGAATTCAGTGAACGCTTCACGCATAGCCCTCCTTACGCTAACTTTAACATCGTTTAGCTTCTGTTTGTCTGAGAGGTTTAAAATTTGTAGTGAAGCTCTCTTAGCTTTTGCAGTAGTTTCCTAACTTTTTTGTTGAACCACGGTGGGTTTTTACCGTCCCTCACAGTTTTACTCGGCACGTACCTGTCTAAAACGCATTTTGCGATTGCCTTGAACTTTTTCCATAAACACTCAACATTGTCAGTGTCGGAACAGAAATTTTCGTTTTGATCTGTTAGGTAGTCTGAAATCTGCCTCCTATTACTCTTGCAAAACAGATAAACCTTCCTCCCTTTTTTATATTGCTATTTACAGGTCCTACATTTTAGCTTCCCTACTTATGAAGCATTAAAATACACAGATAGCTGACAAATTACGAGATTCACAGAGTATTACATAAAAAACTGTAGGTACAGTTAAAATATAATTTCTTATAACGCGAAAATAATTAACATAATATTGTAATATTACATCACCAAGGGTCTTGTATATGCAGAGACGCTAGTGTGCAATTTCATGAGAGAACTTATATACACAAATCTAAGCTCAGGTCAGAGGTGTGGTTGTAATGAACTATGATTTAATGGTAGACGGTTGATGCATTCTAGAGAGAAGAAGATGCTGCTCAGGGGGTATCAGTTGTGCGGTACAACCTGCGTTTGATGCCTCTCCTCTGTGTGACTTACAGCACTATCTACATGTTGACGGCAAACCTTTCCATACCACAGCCACCACAGGACTCCCAACTCATGTGTGATGACGAAACATGTCCATCGAGAGAAAACCTGTTTCAGCACTCTCCTCTTGATGAACGAAGATTTATGCATGTACTCCATTCCCCTGCCGCAGTTCCATAACTATGGTGATTCGAACTTAGTGTCAGGTGTTTGTGAGGTACTACAATCCCTGTGTACGTATCTGCTTGACAGATGTCCTGTTTACAGCGTTAGTGGCAGCATTGCATGTAATTTCACATGTCAGTCCTGCTGCTATGCAGCTGTCTGTTTCCTTGTCAGAGGCTGTTGCTGACGATAATTTTGTAGGACTTACGCAAGCATAGTATAATTTCTGGACCATGATAAGACGTGAACACCTCTGGAAAGCTATATTGTGCATGTATTGCAAAGACTCTATGTTTCTTTCTTTGATGAAGAAGGAAGTAGGTTTATCTTCTTAAAGTCTGCCACAGTAATGGGTGGGATAGAAAAAACTTGCAGGGTGGATATAGATCAGATATTGGAAATTTATGTCACGCATTAGAGAGCATGTGTCTATGTTCTATGATTGTTTCTCTCTAAGCAGTACCTTCTTAGTACTGACTCCAGACACTAGGACAATACTTGAAACACTAGCGTGAAGTTCTGACACAAATAAACAATATTCTTATACAAATAGTTTAAACAGTGCTATATTAACCTACCAACACGAGATCCTCCCGGTCCAGCAGTTAGACACAGACTGAGCCAGTTTCCCGCCATTTTTCCCCAGGGTCGCGATCTTGGAATACGTGACGCCACAGGGAGATGGGAGACAGTAAACAGTGCCCTATGCTGATAGTGTTGTGAACTAGGTCAGTTTGGCCCTGGACCTCAAGGTGAACACACGTGATGCAGCTACTGTCTAGCGCTCAATCAATGACAACTCAAATTTTTTAAATAAACAAAATACCACACTGGATGTGTATATACAGTCCGGCAGTTATGGACGGACTGAGGCCTTTCCCCCCCAGTTTCTAGGATGGGGAGGGGAAGGGAGGAGAGGGGTGAGGGGGAGAGGGAAAGGCAGGGGGATGGAGTTAGGATGAAAGGGTACAGTACTGCCCGACATTGAAAATAGGTACAACATTCTTCGTTATTCTTGACAGAACAACATATTTTTTTCTAATAATACCTCAATTTCAATTAATACAGCGAAGCCGGATACCAGTGTAGGAAAGAATGACAATTTATTTATTTAATTGATCACATGTGCACTCCCACAAAATAAATCCCTACATCCAGTTTGGTGAGATCTGTGAAATGAATGAATGTATCGTCGTCTGCTAACCACAGATAGTGAATGTGCGATATATTATCATCTTTGAGACGGTACTTTGGTCACCTTTAGTGGAACCAAAGAGATGAAATTTACCTGAGCTTTGAGCGCCTAAAATGTGGCTGACTACTACGGTAGCAGGGTGCTCCCCCACTTCGACAGAGGTGCGAGATGACCTGGAGAACGGCCATGTTTCAGCACTCTGCCGCTGGATCTAGTGTTGGTAAGACCTGTCTTAGGTGTGCTCCGTAAAGACAAAAGAGTGGAGACATGGTATGCATGTGAAATACTTAAGAGTAGTTTGAAATAATAATTTCTCTATTTCAGGAACTTTTGTGGTGAGAATTAAATGTCAGGCAGGTAATATTAATGGGATCGTAGTAATCTTCGGAAGTGACCAACAGTCGCAATGAAACCACGTGTAGCAATAAGTTGAAATACTCCCGAGTGCTTAAGTTAAGCTGAATTACTAGCGTGTGTACTATAAGTTGGAAATATTTAAGAAATAGCGTGTGCAGGACTTGAATTTAGACACGAGTACTTCCGCGTGGTGAGTACTGTGTGAGTCTCAATCCGTGTATGAGACAAAGGATAAGGAGAAGTACTCGCCCATGGTATCAGTTGAGGACTCGCGTGTGTGATGAATATATTCTTAATATTACTTTGCGTGTTATGTTTCCGTGTGACGCTTGATTCAAACTATAATACTCTGAGAGAGAAGCAAGGTGAGTCAGCCGTCTATCCAGCAATGCCACTTGGCTTGCATTGCACAGGAAGACGAGCAGGAAAGAAAAGTTACGAAGTGGGGCAGTGTCGTGTGAAACTGGGATGAATACTAATTGAAGTGGGAAAGCTGAAAGTCATGTGATTGTAACATTGTGACTATTTCTTTGTATTTTATGTTGCCAGTGTGATGTATTCCATGAAATTTAAGTATGTGTGGTTGGCATGGGAGAGTAATAAGATAGGTTCAGAGGCAGTGGGTTATGCATGTTCCTTTTTGTACCGCTCGGTCTGAAGGAAATTTTCGTGATGATGGGTGTGAGAGTCGAAGTGTGAGATATAGCAAAAGATCCACCATCCTATCCAGAAAGTGCACTGTAGCGTTTAATAATTACGAGACCACGAGATAGAGAATCACCAATGTAAAGACATGCCCACTGGGCGGAATTTCTCATGTGTTATTGTTGTAGGTTATAGAATTTGTGTGTTTAGGTTATAGAATTTATTGGAATAAATAAGATAGTGAAAAGAAAAAGATTGGTGAGCTTTTCCTTCGAATAATACAGTCCTGGAAATTGAAATAAGAACACCGTGAATTCATTGTCCCAGGAAGGGGAAACTTTATTGACACATTCCTGGGGTCAGATACATCACATGATCACACTGACAGAACCACAGGCACATAGACACAGGCAACAGAGCATGCACAATGTCGGCACTAGTACAGTGTATATCCACCTTTCGCAGCAATGCAGGCTGCTATTCTTCCATGGAGACGATCGTAGAGATGCTGGATGTAGTCCTGTGGAACGGCTTGCCATGCCATTTCCACCTGGCGCCTCAGTTGGACCAGCGTTCGTGCTGGACGTGCAGACCGCGTGAGACGACGCTTCATCCAGTTCCAAACATGCTCAATGGGGGACAGATCCGGAGAGCTTGCTGGCCAGGGTAGTTGACTTACACCTTCTAGAGCACGTTGGGTGGCACGGGATACATGCGGACGTGCATTGTCCTGTTGGAACAGCAAGTTCCCTTGCCAGTCTAGGAATGGTAGAACGATGGGTTCGATGGGTTTGGATGTACCGTGCACTATTCAGTGTCCCCTCGACGATCACCAGTGGTGTACAGCCAGTGTAGGAGATCGTTCCCCACACCATGATGCCGGGTGTTGGCCCTGTGTGCCTCGGTCGTATGCAGTCCTGATTGTGGCGCTCACCTGCACGGCGCCAAACACGCATACGACCATCATTGGCACCAAGGCAGAAGCGACTCTCATCGCTGAAGACGACACGTCTCCATTCGTCCCTCCATTCACGCCTGTCGCGACACCACTGGAGGCGGGCTGCACGATGTTGGGGCGTGAGCGGAAGACGGCGTAACGGTGTGCGGGACCGTAGCCCAGCTTCATGGAGACGGTTGCGAATGGTCCTCGCCGATACCCCAGGAGCAACAGTGTCCCTAATTTGCTGGGAAGTGGCGGTGCGGTCCCCTACGGCACTGCGTAGGATCCTACGGTCTTGGCGTGCATCCGTGCATCGCTGCGGTCCGGTCCCAGGTCGACGGGCACGTACACCTTCCGCCGACCACTGGCGACAACATCGATGTACTGTGGAGACCTCACGCCCCACGTGTTGAGCAATTCGGCGGCACGTCCACCCGGCCTCCCGCATGCCCACTATACGCCCTCGCTCAAAGTCCGTCAACTGCACATACGGTTCACGTTCACGCTGTCGCGGCATGCTACCAGTGTTAAAGACTGCGATGGAGCTCCGTATGCCACGGAAAACTGGCTGACAGTGACGGCGGCGGTGCACAAATGCTGCGCAGCTAGCGCCATTC